>NC_138734.1:32915058-33277558 GCF_965113295.1 Leuciscus leuciscus
TGGCAGTGATTTAGCATAAAAGGATTTTGCAGTTATTTTGCATTAAGACTGCAAGAAAAGTCTGTAAAAAATAGGACCCAAAGTACTGCATTAACTTTTCACAGGCGTTAAACCTGTATTTTTGAATTACGCACTGCATTGTGTTTAGGGTTTTAAGGAAACGTCCACAAACGTAATGGATAGTGTTCTGGCAGAAAATGACCAGTAGCTTTACATTTTCCTATACGGATTTATTTAACAGTGTGTCTCATGCAGAGTCAGATGGAAAATTAAGATAATTAAATTGAATCTTCTTCGAAATTTCAATTTCCACTAAGCATGCATAACTCATAATGAAATATCGTAGATCATTTTCTGATTGATTAAACAATTTGCATATACACAGGCAAAAATGATGATATACTGCAGTCAGTCGATACACATAAAAGGTCACATTATACACACCTTGCAGTGTCTGCAACAGTCCTCCGCTGAGCGAGCTGATAGGATAACAGTACTAGCCGTGAGCACTTCCAGCACAATAAGCAGGAGCAGGTTAAAGTTAATCTTAAGGATGACAGATAGCAGTAACTGTTTTAATTGTATATATTTTTACATGAACATCATAGCTTACTGTCTGTAGAGCACTTAATATTTGATTAATAAATAAACTTAAGAAACCTTATTTCTTCCAAATCCTTTAAAATGACTTTTGCTTTGCTATTGTCATATTATAAAATATACTAGGCTTGCACAAAACCATTTCATTTGGATATTACCACATGAAACACATATTTTTTAGGTTACCTGACAAACATTTTAGGGGTATTAGAGTTGTGATGTTCTCACATTGATGGCTGAGGGACTAATGGCGAGTTTACATCCGAACCACACCAGACACGTGGTTGTCACAGCAAAGGATGACACGTAGACCAATTGAAAGTCTGAGACCTGTAAACATAATATAGGTTACTTAATGTATTTGTAAAAAATGTGAATAAGTATTTCTCTGCCAAAAAAAAAAAAAAAACTCAATCAGGGTGATTATATAGAAGAATACCATATGAATTGAAAACTTGATTGATGAACAGTGTTTGACTAAATATTGATTTATAGAATTAATGTCATAAATATTATAGTAGCATTACTGTATGTAAAGCAGTTATTCCAATAAAGATGAGTAGATAAATAGAGATTTTAGATGAGTGTGTTTGATACTTGTGTTCACCTGTAAAGCTGTGCAATATAATACTGCAGACAACCTTGTCATAATAGCCTTATACTCATAAAAAGCTTTCCTACTGAATAATCTACATTGATTTGTTGATTTATTTTCTGTATTATTTACTGGAAAGAATATCCACTTACTGCAACTTGTCTGTTCTTGGCAATAGCAAAGCTCACCACTGCAGCTGGAATACTCTACAAGCCATAAACAAAACATAGGCTATATCAATGTCAAACTGACCAGTGGCCTCATCCATGAGTATGTAGAAGAGACACTCACAGATCCAGCAGTACAACGCAGGTAGTCCATTGCAGCTGGAAACACATTACCCATATAGAGAGAGAAAGCTGCCGCTATCAGCAAGCTGCTCTGGGGGTTAGATACAGATGAATTTAAGAAAAACAGTGTGTTAAGTCTCTTAGCCACAGGAGTGAAAATTACCCCTTACCCCTATGACAACGCTGTACAGCCAGATTCTGTAGCTAAAGCAGGGATGTAACGGCCCAGGCCGATCCAGCTGCAGGTCACTGGCCCTGACATCCACCGTGTAGCTGTCTCTCTCCAACCTCTCCCGCTCCAGATGCCGACTTAGCGTCCCTACCCCACTGTTTCGCTCCAGGGTGGACATCTGGGCATAGCTGAACACTTCCTGGGCTGATGCCTCGTCTCGTTGCATCCTGATATCCATGACCCCTAGAGAACCAATGCATATAAATCACATATATTGACTAGGCAAGAAAAAAAAGCACTGAGTGCAAACATTTACAGAAGCAGGTAAAGCAGACGGCTTACATACTATTGACAGATTGTCATGTGATCCTTTTAATGACACAAACTTAACTCATCCATATTGCCTTTAAATGGCATTCAATACATGACACTTTTTACTTTTCTAAGTGGATTTGAAGGTTAACCAATCACAAACCTACATGTTTGAAGCATTAAACAGTGTTAAACATGAATATATATTGGATTGCATTCCTGTAGCTAGCAAGTTTCATGCAGTTTGATTGATTGAACTCTGATGAACTGATGAAATGTATATCTTGAATGCAATGCAAGTCAGTTTGGATAAGCGTCTGCCAAACACATGAATGTAAATATATTGGCTGATATTGTATATTTAATAATAATGGATATTAATGTGGGTTGTTACCTAATTTGCCATCCATCATTTCTGTAAAAAACAAAAACAAAACAGACATTAATATTTTCAAACATTATCCGACTCATTGTTTCCCATGTTAGGTCTGAGCTTTGTTTATTGGATTTTTTAACAACAAACACAATGTACAATGTAACAAATGAAAAACCCATTATAGCCCGGTTTAAATGAAACTCACCCAGAAATTAATGAACGTATAGGCCAAATTTTAATGTCAGCCATAACATGGAAATAATTATCTGCAAAACGATATTGGTCATATTTTTGATATCGTCCCTATAGCCATTCTGAACAACAACAACAAAATCAGCTAATGACAATCACACACATGGTCAATATTCTCCCCAATTTTAAAAGTGTCAGCCTGAACACATTTACTTTTAGCATCTTGTTTCATTAAATACATTTTCATAAAATTTTCCTTAATTAGACACAGTTCAGAAAACATATGGTGGACCATAAAACTCTGGCTTTACAGTGACGTAACCGCAGCCTACTGAGTTTTCCTCTCCGTGACCCGCTTTAGAAAAATCTTTTTTTTTTACAATTTAGAGACAGCAGGGCCTTGAAGGAGCTCCAAGAACACAAACCTGTACTAAATACACTATTTTCATCTCTTAAGTGATAAAATCATCATATGCGACCTATAATATGAGCTTTGAGTGTTTTACTAATAACTACCAATATCTCCATCTCCAGGGGGAGGGGGGGAAGAATATTTTTGGTCAACAATAAAGAAATAAAATGCAATCAAACAGCTCCCTCTTGAAAACCCACACACACAATGAATATAAAGCACTTTCACGTTATTACGTAAACAGCCACAGGAACACAGAGCAATAAAGAGGATACAGTGCGGGGATAATGCATGAAGGCAATGATTCATAAAAAAGTTTGAAAACACACCAACCCCTCCTCCCTCAGCCTATGCTCCACAACTTCATTCTGAGCCTCACTTTCTTCCCTCCATTCATCTTATGACTCCAACCCTCTTTATCTTAATCTCTGCTTCCCACTCACCTGCCTCCAGCTTCGTTTATTTCGGCTTAGCCCACCTGTTCCCCTGTTCCTCTGGAAGTCTAAGGTTTTAGTTGTACTTTATCTTTGTCTTCTTCCTCTTGTTCTTCTCCTCCTCTCTCCACTCTCTCTCTGTCCCCTCCACTCCAAGTCAATAAAAACTTTTGGAACGCTTCAAAGCCTGGAACAGAAAGTTGCGAGTGTTGCCCTGCCAGCCAGTTTTAGCCAGTGAATGCAAATGGAGCGGAGATGGGGCTCAGATCAGGGGCTGCTGACTGAGGCCAGAGCCTCTTACTGCTCTGTTCAACTCAATGAGAGAACTCACACATAAATCAACACCCCCTCGCTGCCATACACACAGAGAAAGAATGCACACAACCTACAACGACTTTTCCCATGTGCACACACAGACACCCACAATGCTTCTTTTTTTCTCATACATGTGAGTACATGGACTACCAGTCAAAACAGTTGTGTATTTTTGTGGAAACCGTGATACACTATTTTCAGGATTCTTTGATGAATAGAAAGTTCAAATAGATTTTTTTTGTAACATTACAATGTCTCTACTGTCACTATTGACCAATTTAACGTACCCTTGCTGAAGAAATTTTTTTTCTTATCTTACATAACCCAAACCTATGAATGGTAGTGTAGTTTCCACAAAAATATGAATCAGCGTAACTGTTTCAACATTGATGATAATAATAGGCCCTAAATGTTTCTAAAACAACAAATCAGCATATTAGAATGATTTCTGAAGGATCATGAAGAATGGCTGCTGAAAATTCAGCTTTGCCATCAAAGAAATAAATTATATTTTAAAATATTGAAATAAAAAAAAAACTGTTATTTTAAATTGTAATAATATTTTACAATATTACTATTTTTACTGTATTTACTGACCAAAATAAATGGAGCCTTAAGAGCACAAGAGACCTATTTCAAAAACATTAAACAATTGTAATTATCCCAAACTGACCTGTATATGGCAGAAAACAAGATACGCATACACAGTTCTTGTGCATAACAAGTTCAAAGCTGTGCAGTCCTGCACTTCTCTCTTGGCCCCTCCCACTTGTGCCTTTGTTTTACTGGAGTGGACAAAACAGACCAGAGAATTGGGACGTCCCATAGAGCTTCTATAACCAGTGGGCTCATAAACAGTATTTTGTCACATACCTTTGAAGTGATTAAATCCAACCCATTTATTTTGAGAATCATAAATATAACTGTGTACCATTGTTTGGTTTATAGGTATAAAAGAGATAAATAAGAGAAGAGTGAACATACTGTATGTGTACAAATTCTCACGGCTGTATTTGTTGCAATGCAACTGTTCAAAAGTGTCCTTGAAAGGCAGTATCCATGGAGACCATTTAAACAGCCCCCTTCCAATGGCTGGCCACCACACTTCACTGCCCTCTGAATATGCTCAACAAAAAGATCACACGCTCATGTGGACACGTACACACACACCAGAGGCATGGCAAACCACTGAAATCCCTGCAGAAGCATTATTGATTCACTTTAACTTAGCTTTAAATAGGCATTTTAGGGGTTTATGAGGCAAGAGAGAGAGTGTAAAGTTTATGGGCTGTAGCAAAGAGAAACTTAAATGTTTTTCTTATTTTCACCTAAATCATAAGTAAAATGTCTTTATAGTGGCCAGATGGGAAAGCTTACACACCATAAATACCTAGTGGTCCTTTAAAGGTAGGGTAGGCAATTTAAGAGAGGCTAACAATAGCAAGCTAGCGTTGAAAGCATCAAGGTGCGTTCATGCCATGTCATAATTACCGCAATTACGTGATTTCTTGTAAAAAGCGTTCATGTCCTCATAGCGCTTGTAATTATAGCTTGTAAGATGGGAATTGTCTGAGAGCTCCTACCTGTACCACCTGACCGCTACAGATTAATTTAGGTGTTGCTAGAGGTGCCATAGAAACGCATAATTCCCAGTCAGAGGACGTGAACAGCTCTGAATATAATGCCACGTGTTGTCATTTCGAGACTATGGTAATTAAGACGTGGCGTGAATGCAACATTAGATCCCACCCTCCCTTCATAGCGCTCTCGAAAGCCACGCCTCCTCCAAAACATATCGAGCAGGTCAACCACAGCAAGAGCAGATTCTGCAAAGCGCCACGAGAGACGGAGTTAAATTACCTCATATCTCAAAGCACAAAACATTTCAATAATAATGGACGTAAACAACTCACAGAGCAGCATAAGCTCATTGTCTTGGTTTACGCCGCCCGGTGACTGACTGTCTACAACTACGCTGATGACGTGTGATGTCTCCGCGAGCAGGGTGGAAATACATATGTTGACAGGCAGACAGGACATTGGACTGAATGCAATGATTGGATGGACATTTTTTTTTTTTTTTGGTCCTGAGACTTACAGTAGTAAATATATATATATATGTAGACTAAGACCTTCTATTATTGATTGCTATCAGGATGTGAAGAGAGTTTAAACCAGAATAACAAAAAGTGTTCATGAAAAAGATTGCCTACCCTACCTTTTTAACCTTTAAAATATGAAAGATATCCTCATAAAGCTATATGCTCTTGTAAATCATTAGGAATCTGGGGTCAAAGTAAACTAAAAGGCATAATGGAGGGCATCTCTAACTCACAGGTTACTCCTTTCTATATTAGCCTGCAAACTGTGTCTCTTCAGCCCAGACCCCTTACCATTTGGTAACCACTTCCCACATAAAAGGACAATGCTTCTCTTGTTCCTTTTCCTTAAATCCCACTTTCTTTTCACTTTTCTGACTCATATATCCCTGTCTTTTTCATAGCATTCCTTCATGTTTCTCTCCTCCCCTGCTGCCCCTCTCCCTCAATCACATCTGTTGTGCCTGTAAACATTGTCCGGTTTGCTGAGATTAAGTCTTCTTTAACACAGTGCAAACAACTTGAGGGCTGAGTTGCGCTCCAAAGTTACAAAAAGCATTCTCAGAAATCGAGAGAAATCAGCTAGCAGCATTAAAATCCAGCAAGCAGCATTATTAAGCTCAGTGGTTCTCAGCTGGTGAGGAGCGTATGGCTCACAGGTCTGTTTTGATCCTGGACATAGGCTAAGGGAGGAAATGCTAAATGCAAGTAATAAAACCAACCATAGTCATGCGTGAAATAACAAAATAAATAGCCTTATTAAATTTAAAAAGTATAGGAGAAAATTCTTTATCTCTTTGCCATTTTATTTCTTTATTTAATAAATTAAGTTGCAATTTATTTATTAATTTTATATATTATAATAACAAAATAAATAGCCAATTATTATGGAAGGCAGCTTGTTTCTATGTAAGCTTGTTTCCGCCACGGAAACGTAAGAGTTAATTGCGACTTTTATCTCACAATTCTGAGATATAAACTCGCAATTCTTAGAAAAGTCAGAATTGCAAGATATAAACTCGCAATTGTGAGTTTATATCACACAATTGTGAGAAAAGAATTACAAGGAAAAAAAGGTAAAGGTAAAAAGTATCAATTAACGTACCTTTTTTTTATTTTGTGTCAGAGAAACAAGCGCGCAGCCATCGTTAGAAATTTGTCTTTGAATTGTCTTTTGTCTGGTAAAGTGGGTTTATTTATCGTAGAGTTAACTAGTTAGCATGAGCATTGTAATGTTTGAAGCGGATATCATAACAAATGTCAGTAGACAGGGAAGATTTTAAAATGGGCGGTTCATTCATAAATCCATTAGATAGATTCACGCTTCAAATACAAACCGGAAGACAGAACACAACGAGACGAGAGCAGCGCTGAAAAGGGGCGGGGCTATAAGGTCTAATAAATGGCAAAAGATATGAGAAAATTCCTTACCCTTTTGACATTTTATATCTTTTTTTTATTTTTTATATATAAATTAAATTAACATAGATTTATTAATTAACAAAATAAAATAAATAGGTGTTTTACATTTTAAAAGGTACAGGAGAAAATGTTTATTATTGGTTGCAGAGAGCATCAAACCACTGAAATTCAATATTCATTTAGAAACCTATTTTGTGCAATAGATAGTTCTGGTTTTGGGTCACCACTTGATGTCTAATATAAAGTAAAATCTGGGTTCTGCAACACAAGAAAAAAAAAAAAAAAAAAAAAAAATTGGACCTCCAGCCTATAAAAAAAAAATCCAGAATAAATATCCCTTGACTATAAAATACGACAAGAAGCATGAGTATTTTGTAGTAATCTTTATAAAGAACACTGATTTAGTCACCGAGTGACTAATGTCATTAGAGACACAGCACATCAGAACGTATTGCAGGCACATTCTGAATCAGTCGTTTCAGTCAGGGGATTCACAGCTACAATTCTGCAACTCCATGCTGATAATAATTCATTTTCCCAGACAAACAGACCCCCGCACACACACGTGACACATAAGAGTGTAAAGTCAATGCAAGACATGACGACACCAACAAAACCCAAGCATGAAAATACTTACATGCTCATCTACATTTACAACAGTTAACAAGACTTCAAGAACACTTCTATTGTACATTATTGTGAGTTCTCGATGGAAGTCTTACGATGATGACGTTTTATATACATCTACTTACAGCTGGAGATCAACAACTCCATGTGAGAGATTTCGATCGGATATTTACATTGGCAGCCACATTCTCCGCCCACATTTTACACACATGGTTGCTGATAATAAGAGCAATATCTGTACAACTGAGAGGCATCATTTCAATGCTCGAAAATACAAATCTAGGAAGCATATTTAGTAACATCTATAATCAGTGCTGACGATGATTGAGTTGTTTTCTATCCCAGAGGACTAACTCTTTGCACCCCTAAGCCATGATGTCGTATACCAGAAAGTGGAACCTGCTTGCTGTAGAGATCATAACAATGCCACTTTTTTGGGTCATCACATTTGCTGCTGTATTCCAAGGTTAGTAGAGGTACTGCATCTAACAAAACCATTATCTGTCACAAGTGTTATTCCATTTTCAGACGACTTGCAAAATGGCATTGTTTCCTTTATGGCTGTAACCTAAAACACAGATCAAGTCTGTTGAGAAGAGATCACCACACGTCTTAGATGGAGAACTACGAGTGCATTGCTACTGCCCATGAATGAACACATTTAGATCGCACTGCTAGAGTCCTGGAGGAAGTGCACGTGTTAGGATCTCAGCATGCTTTGATGAGGTCTGGAGGTTTTAGACGATGGATCCCTTTGAGGATGACAGATGAATGGAGCGAATGCGCGTGGCTAGCGTCTTCTCCAGGTCGTGCAACACGTCGGGGCAGCAGTTCTCCACCGGAGAGTTATAGAGCAACTGTTTAAATGGCTCAAGCTCTATGAGACCTGCCATGTTCTTCAGAAAGTAGCCCTCGATGTAGGCCGACAGCTCAGGTGCCTCCAGGAACTAACAGAGAAGCAGAGGAAAGAAAATACTGAGAATGTAAAGAATATTCCATATACATGCCAGATGGGAAAATTAAATCTAAGAGCGTGAGATTGTAACAAACAGACTGCCATTACTTTAGCATGGTTGTAGATCTCCACACAAGTTTCGGTGTTGATGTTCTTGGCGCAGATGATCTCACAGTGTCTCTGTAATGCCTCCAGCTGGAAGAACTTAGATGCAGAGAGGAGCTGGAAGAGAGGGGCAAAGGAGAGAAGTTGAGAATATAAAAATATAAACCTCAATATAAGGCTAATTTTATATTAGCCTAATACAGGGGTCTCCAACACGTCGCTCGCGAGCTACCAGTAGCTCGTGGCCTGATTGGAGGTAGCTCGCCAAGGGCCGTTCACATATCGCGTCTTTTGCGCACTCGAGTTCATTATTTCAAATAACGAAAATCCCATCACAGGAATAAAATTAAAATTTTAAATATATTAAACACTGTATATATATTATACACAGTAAAATCTGATTTATTTTTATTATGCTGGTTGAAAGACTCTTCACGTCCTCATAGCAATCACTAAGTTAAGTGGTCTAAATGTATTTATATGTATATATCATCTGTGGAAGGTGTAGGACCATAAAATGTTCGTCCAATCATTGCATTCGGTCTGAATGTCATACCTGCCTTCCAACATATGTATTTCCATTCCTCCGCACACCCTGCTCGCGCAAACATCACACGTTATTAGCGTGTTTTATGCTATGCACACCATAACTACTGTAATTTGGAAAAGATGGAAACCCGTGACGTTATACTCAGAGACTCAAATTTATGCGTTTTAATGGCAAAATGATCATTGCCGAAATGAATCTGCAGCAGTCAGGTGGTACAGGTCAGTGCTCTGTGAGTTGTTTATGTTCATTATTATTGTAATGTTATACGCTTTGAGACATGAGGTAGCAGGCGCGCTGGAAGCTGTTTCATGCTAGGGGGGCTGGGGGCTGAGGGCTGGGTTGGAAAATATGTGACGTCATTATGTTGTGGCTGACGACAAGACATGAAATTTGAATGTGTTGTAGCCATTAAAGAAAACATTTAGTTTCCTATTTATGTTTAAATATTATAGGCTAATGTTATTTTTTAATTTAATCAATGTTGATTATGAAAATGAGCATATGCAGCATGAGAAAGATAAAGATACATCATGAGATGCGCAATATGACTGGAGACATGGAGTGGGTAAGACATGATTTTGACCACTTCATTGAGTTTTGATTTGTAGAAAGACTATTTTTAAAAGATTTTCGTTTTGTATAAATTGTATCTTAATTTTGATCAATGTTTTATCAACCAATTGCCTGTATTCAATAAATAAGAAGCAAATATATAGCAGACAATGTAATAAGGCGCCGGCATGATCACTTGCATTGCACGTGAACTGGAGGGCGCCGAAACTCAGTTTGTGCCTCACAGATTTGAGAAATATAGGCTATCTATTACAGAAAGCTTGACATGTCTACTTTTAAACGAAACTATTCAAAACGAAAAGAAATAGGCTACACTCTGATTATGTAATCCATATGAAATGTGCATTTCACATGCATTTCTCTCTGGCGTTCATGGCGAGTCCACATTGTCAACTTCATCTTTGCAGCGACACAGAAAACACCAGTTCATTAATAAACAATTAAATGTCTCCTTGCAATTTTTGACACATTCATACTTTTGCCGGTTCTTTGTGGCAATCTTTATGCGTGCGGTCATGCGCTTGAGTGCGGCTATATATGTACACGCTCATTATCCTGTAGCCTATATAGCCTATTTAAATAATACAATTAATATAAAGGGGTGATTTGTCCACTAATGGCTTAAATGAACAACTACTAGTTGACTAGAAAAAAACTTTAGTCGCAGGCAGCCCTTATTCCACATATTTTCGAACCAGCAGGCCATTCTGGGTAGAGCGAGCGACCCTGAGCGGAATGAGCGAGGGAGCGGAATATTCAGAAATGCGCTCGATCTCCGCTCACGTGCTCTCATCGGAACAAAGCATGACAAATTCAAACTTTATTTCATTTTCTCCGTAGCTTGAACACTCACTACATTAGGCATACGAGAGTTAGTTAACGCTGTCCATTTATTTATTTTTATTTCACGTTTTTAAAGTACAATATTATGTTAGTCCACAGCCCCCCACTTGGGGGTGCTGATGCTATGACGAGGGGGCTGCAGCCCCCACAGCACCCCCCTTCCCGCGCTACTGTGAGGTAGTTTAACGCCATCTCTTGCGACACTTTTGTTTGCTCCCTGGTGTACGTGTTAATGTGTTTTGAAGGACGCTCTGAAGGGAGGGTGGGATCCTATGCTTTCAAAGCTAGCTCGCTATTGCTAGCCTTTCTGAAAATTGCCTACCCTACATTTAAATATAAACATTCTAGATAACATAAGGACTGAAATGGAATTAATAATACTTACATCCATAACCTCAGTGTTTCTGATGTGAAGTGAATCCGTTCCACCAAAGTACAGATACTGCATCACCAGCTATAAGGGAAAGCATCAGTATAAGGCATAAGTATCAGTATAAGCAGTAGTCAGACGCAACAGACCACAATATAAAAATGAGCTTTCACTCTCAATAAAAGTTACCAAAAAAATAACAAGACATGCTTGCATCTTTTCAGAGCATTAGTGCAGGAGCCAGACTGTACCTGAAATACATTGTATTTGACATGGCTGATTTCGATACAGGTGTTCTCAGCAGCTGGTCTGTTTGCTAGAAGTAATTTAAACCTTGGGTATAAGAAGGACAAGTTAAAACAATGATAAACATAACATACTCTATACAGAGTAACTATAAAGGAAAATAAGCTGTTATTATGCCTCATTTCTGTGTTATTAATAAGGTACTGTAATTCAAACAAAACACAAGTTAAAAGTCACTGCATGCAATTATACAGTGATTCCTTTTAGTTGGATGCAGTACATCAACTGACCTGTTGGAGGCAGTGAAGAGCAAAACTTTGTGAGCGTAGAATGGCTTGCCCTCCACCAGGAAGGTCACATCTGACATCTCCTTGTTGTTTAGAAAATGAGGATCTGACACACAAACATATCACAGATGCATTCTTATTAGTCGCAATTGTCACCTGTGGAAATCAACAGCATGCCACAGTTGCTGTCAATAGAGCTCAAAGTGAAATGAAAAAAAGCTCAAATGAAAATTCTGTCATCATTTACTTCTCAAGTCTCACAATGTTCCAAACCCATATTACTTTCTTTATGCTGTGGAACATAAAACGAGAATGTTTTCAAGAAAGTTCTGGTTGTTTTTTTTCATCCAGTTACAAAGAATAGGGAAAGGGGAATGGAGCTTTTAAAGATGCAAAAGCACCACAAAAGTAGACAAAGTGAATTATGCATTATAAATGCAAGTCCGCTGAGGCCATGCGACTGCTTTGTGTGAGAAACTGAAATTTAAGTCTCTATTTACTGAAAATCAGCCCTAGATCTCTTTGCAATATATGCGAGAGTAAAGTTTGTTCTGTGAATGCATTGTTCTCTTGAGTCAGATCTTTTTAATTAATTGTTTGATCCAGTTTTCACAAAAGTGGTCTCGATTTGTCCGTGAATCAGACTCTTATATATATTTATATATATATATATATATATATATATATATATATTTCTAATTAGCTTTTCATTTCAGTTTTTAATTCAACTAAAACCTTGTATATCAGGTTGCCAAGGCAACATTTTTGTTTACATTTTTAAGTTTTTCATCTAATATTTAAATTTTGTTTCAGTTTTATTCAATTAACGAAAATGACTTTTATTGGTTTCCATTTTTTTTTAACCATAGCAACACTGAACAAAATTAGAACGAAGATGGAAATTAATTAAAATAAAAACTATTTAACTGCGGTACATCCTTCAGAATGCCTCCTTTTGTGCTCCACAAAAGAAATAAAGTCACACGGTATGGAATGACATGAGGGTGGGAAAATGATGACAGAATTCTCATTTTTGTGTGAACAATCCCTTCAACTTGCATTTAAAAATATTTTTTTAATGGCAGAACCACCCACAAATGACATTTTCACTTGACATTTTATTAACGAAGAGGGTGCTCAGTTTAATTCAAAAAGATACATTTGTTCTGGTCATAAAAAGCTTGCAGTTGATTGTATTTTACAGAGAGCACGGCACAACCTGATATCTTGTGCTACATACCCAGTCTTGACGTCTGTTTCCTCTTGATCTCGGTGAGTTTGGGGATCGGATACGGCCCGTAGCACTGAGTAAATAAAACAGCCAGCTGCTGACTAATAACTTCATTCTGCAAACCATGGGAAAGAGTAAAGTGTAAGACCCCTCTCCTCAAGTCCGCTTGAGGGTGTTAGCAATGCAAATGTAAGGGTTAATATGTATACGTGTGAGCTTGCATAGCAAAATCACAGCATCTGTTATTGAGAAGTATCAATGCATGGTGTTTTTTGGTATCGGTACTTTGTTATAGAGGTGAGACGAGTGCGTTGCGTGCAGGAAGATGCTTAAATCCCTGTCAGATCGCTCCCTCGGCAGTTTGAGCGATCAGCTTCTCTGAAAGATTGTTAAAGGTTCCTCATCAACTTGACATTTCTCTCACCCGGCCTGCTTCTGTCTCTACAAATCACCTGCTGTCAGCACAGCACCACTATTTCCTCTCTCTCTCCACCGTTTCTTCTCTTGGTCTCTCACTCTTTGTACTAACAACCAGACACACATTATTTGTGAAGGTTGAGCAGGGAGCGGAATCTGTCAGTCATCCCTGCAGGGTTCAGAGGAAGGTTCCTTGACTCCACCATAGATCAACCTTGACAAACACACTCACACATACACCTACTGTTGCCCCAATGGAAGGAAGTCCATGTTTATCTTTACTTCCTGTACTGTCTAATATGCTGTAGAGGGAGTAGATATTGATGTGAAGTAGATATAATGGTCAGTGTCTAAGGATTCTTTTTAGCACCCTAGGTTTCAAAGCAAAGCTCACTATTACATAACACTGTGGGAGGACGTCAACAGAACGCCCAATTCAAATTATGTGAGTTTCTGCCTTCACTTCCTGTTTTGAAGAACCAATGTGTTCCCCAGGGTTCTGGACTCTAAAGATTCTGAGAGAAGTAATCATATCTCAGGCAAGCTACTAGCAACACCAAGATCACAGGTTTGATTCCCAAGGATTTCACCCACTGATAAAGTTTAAGTGCAACATGCTCTGAATGAATGTGTCTGCCAAATAAGGTATTATTGTTAACAAAATCAGTGTTATTTTGGCATTATTAATATACTATCATAGTTTAATATTTTGAATTGGATTTTATTTTTATTTTTACTTTTACTTTTTTAGTAATTTTGTTATGTGATTTTGTAATTTTTACAATTACAGTTTACAGTTTTTTTTAAATATATATATATTTTTAAATCAGTTGTAGTCATTTTAGTCCTTCAACTAAAACTTATTTTATTTCAGTTAGTTGACAAGGCAACATATTACATTTTTATTTTTTCAAGTTTTTGTTTTGTTTTTCATCTAATATTTATATATTTTAGCTTTATTTCAATTAATGATTTTCAGTAGTTTTAGTTAACCATAACCACACAGAGCAAAATTATGAAGATGAAAACTGGAAGTGAAAATAAATGTAATTACTTAAAATAAAACTAAAACTATAAATGTTCAATGCAATTGCAAATATAACGTAATTTATTATTTTTTTTACAAAAATAGCACTGCAGTCTGTGCAACATGGAAGAAATCTAGTTTAGTTGTTACAATTGGGCTCAAACAAAAATGAAATGAATGAAAATTTTTAATATCGTACAAAAGTTCATGTATTTCAGTAATTCATGTAGTATTCATGTAATTCAGTAGTGCATGTATTTCAGGTTAAAAGGTGAAACTAAAATATTATATAGACTCATTACATGCAAAGTGAGATATTTCAAGCCTTTATTTGTTATAATTTTGATGATTATGGCTTACAGTTCATGAAAATGTAAAAAAATTCTGAGATTTTGAATTTGGGGTTTGCATAAGCTGTAAGCCATAATCATCAAAATTATATCAAATAAAGGCTTGAAATATCTCACTTTGCATGTAATGAGTCTTCTATATAATATTAGTTTCACCTTTTAAGTTGAATTCCTGAAATAAATGAACTTTTGCACGATATTCAAATTTTTCGAGTTTAACCTATATTTATGAACCACTATGTGTATACTGTGAACTGAAATTAAAAACCAAAATTCAAAGAAAATAAATAAATAAACCTAGTGACATTTTAAAACTATAATAACCATGTTGCAAGATGAAGAAATATGAGGTCAAATGTAGAAATTTTTGCTTGAAAGTTTTGCTTGTGTGTTAGTTCACCTTGCTGGCACGCAGGATCTGGAACATGAGTGGGAGGCCGTGTGTTATGAGTTCCTCTGTGTACTCCTCCTCTTCAATAGAGCTGAACTCTTTCAGCAGACCCTGGATCAGCGGCCGCCGGTGCTGCAGGAAACAAGTTCGCAGGGACTCCAGCCAGGTGTGCAGCGTCCAAGGCACGCCTGATACACACAGAATACATGGCAATCACCTCTCTAATTTTTAACATGTAGGAATGTTATGCGTTCAGTAATGTGGAGTTGACTTCGATTTATGGCAAAATTATGGTTGGAAATATTTTTGAAAGAAGTCTCTTATGTTCATCAAGGCTGCATTTACAAAAATACGGTAATAATGTGAAATATTATCACAACTGTTTTCTATTTGAATATATTTTCAAATATAATTTATTCCTGTGAAGTCAAGGCTAAATTTCCAGCATCGGTCTTCAGTGTCACATGATGCTTCGGAAATCATTCTAATACAGGTGAAACTCGAAAAATTTGAATATCGTGCAAAGGTTCATTTATTTCAGAAATTCAACTTAAAAGGTGAAACTAATATATTATATAGACTCATTACATGCAAAGTGAGATATTTCAAGCCTTTCTTTGTTATAATTTTGATGATTATGGCTTACAGCTTATGAGAACCCCAAATTCAAAATCTCAGAAATTTTTTAAATTATCATAAGCTGTAAGCCATAATCATAAAATTATAACAAAATTGTTCGAGTTTCACCTGTATGCTGAGTTGGTGCTGAAGAAGCATTTCTTATTATTATCATTGTTGAAAACATATGTACTGCTTAATATTTTTTAGGAAACCACGATCATTTTTTTTTGTGGATTCTTTAATGAGAAAGGAACAGTATTTATTTGAAAAAGAAATCTTTTGTAAGATATCAAATGTCTCTGTATTGTCACTTTTGTTCAATTTAATGAACAAAAATGCTTTTAAATAAAAAAAGCTTAATAAAAATTGATAAATTTCTTTAAAAAAACACAACACCTTTTGAATGGGAGTGTACTGTATGTATATTTTTACATTTTATTAATAAAATATTTGTAGTGCGTGCCTATGCAAATTATTTTGGCACAAGCCAAAAAGCCCAAATATTATGGTGTCCAGATATAACTTGGGTCCCTCCTTCAATGCAGGTCCATGCAAATTGTGCCAGTTTTATTGCCAATTTTTGTCCAAAATAGTCTAATTGTTTAGTAAAGCAATAGCACACTTTAACAAGCTATTCATAACCTTAAGCTACATGTACTGTAAGCATTAGCACTGTGTAAATTCTAACTTAAGTTCTGCAAATTTATTGTAATAACATTATTTTATTACTGTAGATACTATAAGACCACTGACCTAGACTTCTGATGTCCAATGTGATGTCGACATAACCATGTTCAGAGCTGTGATACATCGCCTCTCTTAGAGCTTTGAGTTTGGCTTTCCCTGTGCGGGATGCTTCAATCTTGAGGGAATTCCTCTCTTCCATCTCTGATCCCTCAGCCAAGATCTCCTGCAGAGACAGAACATCCGCCTTCCCCTTTTCCGACTGCGACAGAAGCTTGCAGAACACGTTCCTGCAGCACGAGGATGATACAATTTTGCAGGTTTTATTAATAAATTACGAGACTGTGTGTGTGTGTGTATTTGACTGGTGCGTGTGTGTGTGTGTTACCTGTGTCCATGCGCAGCAGCCAGGCTGTAGGAGTTCATATCCCCTTGTGGTGCGGTGGAGATGCCGTTGCGGTACATGGTCCCGACCATGGGGTCTGCTCCTCTCTCCAAAAGCAGACTGACCAGCTCAAAGTTTCCTACAGCAAACAAACTGCTGAGTCTTCTCTTGTGGCCTAATTCAGTAATTGGAGAAGGAAGTGGCGCTGTTGTCCGCAGTCTGCAGTGTGAGCTTTCTTACCTGCAGCGGAAGCTAACTGCAAAGGCGTCTCGGTGTAGTTCTCCATCCCGTCCTGCAGAGAGCCCTCCACATTAGCTCCAGCGTCCAGCAGGAGCTGAGATAAAAGGAAAGAGAGAGGTTTTAACTAGTGTATCAACTTTCCGCTGAGATTAAAGGGTTAGTTCACTCAAAAAAAGGAAATTCTGTCATCAATTACTCATTTCGCTCCAAACCTTCAGAACACAAATGAAGACAGAAATTTTCATTCCCTCTATCGAAAGTCTATTCACCCAAATCTATGACGGTACAAAGTGTTCATAAAGAGATCATTAAAGAAATCCATATGAATTGAACAGTTTAATCCTAGTTTTCTGTAGAGACACAATCGCTTTATAAAATAAACTGGTTTAATTTAGGTTTTCATACACATATAAATATTGATCTGTTAACTTACACAGAGCACTTTATACATGTGTATTAAAACCTAAATTAAATCTGTTCATCATAAAGCGATCGTTTCTCTTCGGAAGACTTAAATCGCTCAATTCATATGGATTTCTTTTACAATCTCTTAATGAATGTTTTGAATCATCAGTGTTATAGGTAAATAGATTTTGTGTTTTGAAGATGAATGAAAGTCTTATGGGTTTGGAACGGCATAAGATTGAGTAATTGATGACAGAATTTTCATTTTTGGGTGAACTATCCCTTTAATAAGAGGCATTAGCTCAGCCAAGAGACAATGACAGTGAAATAAGCAAACACATAATGAATCATAATGGTTGTATGACTTAATGATCAAATGAGAGAGCACCAAGCACTCCAATTCATGCAGAGGTTTCAGGAGAAAACTGAAGCATACGCTACAGGAATTTTATCCTGACTCAGTTGTTTGGCTCAAAAATCTTCCGAAAGGTCGGGTGGGAGAGAGAGGTCACTACCTGCACCACGGGGATGTGCTGGTGAAGTATGGCGAAGGTGAGAGGCGTAGCCTGCCGGGTCTCAGGGAAGACTGAGGGGTACTTTTGCACTGTGTTTGGCACCTACGGGAGGTACAGGGGACAGAGCAGGGCACAAATGAGAGAGATGGAGACCTTTAAAAACCTGTCCTGGGAAAAGCGCAGAGACGCTGCGCTCAGCTGAAAATATGGAGATAGGAGAGAAGCTTTGACCTTTTTGCCACTTTATAGGAGCTGCCTGCACAGCATATTCATATACAGCATATACACACACATATATACACTATCATTCAAAAGTTTGGGGTCTGCAAGATTTTTTTTTTTTTAAGAAATTAATACTTTTATTCAGCATGGATGCATTATATTGATAAAAAGTGACAGTAAAGATGTTACAGTTATAATATTTTTTTTTGTTGAACTTTCTATTCATCAAAGAATCCTGGAAAAAATTATCATGGTTTCCATAGAAATATTTAGCAGTAACTGTTTTTTAACACTGACAATAATAAGAAATGCTTCTTGAGCCCCAAGTCAGCATATTAGAATGATTTCTGATAATAGAAGACATTGATAATAATAATAATAATAATAATAATGTCAATATTAATATTATTATCAATAATGGCTGTTGAAAATTCTGCCTTCCTATCACAGGAATAAATTAAACTATCAAAAAAAGATAGTTTATAAGATATTTTAAATTATAGAGGCCCATTCTCACCAAGGATGATAAATGTATAGTTTAAAAAAAAAAAAAAAATCTAAATTTTAAAGAACAGCAGAGTCCACACCATAACTATCATGATAATGATGACACAAGAGGAACGTTTTTCCAGCTGATGAACGACAAAACTGTAGTGTGTGCTTATAATAAACAGAATTTTATCATTCGTTGGTACGGACGCTAATATAGTTATTGTTATAGTTATCATTATTGGTGTGAATGGGCCTTAAAACTATTTCACAATATTATGGTTTTTACTGTATTTTTAATCAAATAAATGCAGCCTTGGTGAGTATTTGAAAGGCAGTGTCTATATAGTGAGGTCCAAATGTCAGAAACCACTTTGAAAAACTGAGATTGTGTTAATTAAAACCAGGAAATTAACATTGATGTTTGCTTTAGGAAATAAAATAAAAAAATTAAGAAGTTCAAAGAAGAAGAAATATTTATGATTCTACACTATTTTAGATCATTAATCAATTAAAGCTAGGGGTAGGCAATGTTTTTCATAAATACTGTTACTGTTATAGTGTTATACTGTTTGAATCTCTCTTCACATCCTGATAGCAACCAATAATAGAAGTGGTCTTCTATGGAAGTCTCAGGACCAAAAAATGTTTGTCCAATCATCGCAATCATCATTCGGTTCGAATCAATGCCAAAATGAATCTGCAGCAGTCAGAAGGTACAAGTCAGAGCTCTGTAAGTTGTTTACATTCATTATTATTGTAATGTTATGTGCTTTGAGACATGAGTTAATTTAACGGCATCTCTCGTGACGCTTTGCAGACTTTGCTCTGGCTGTGTGTGTTCACGTGTTTTGAAGGAGGCGTGGCTTCAGAGACGCTCAGGGAGGGTGGGACCCTATGCTTTCAAAGCTAGCTTGCTATTGCTAGTCTCTCTGAAATTGCCTACCCTAGCATTAAGCAAAACTGTGATATTGATTAATGATCATGATCACCTTTGTACAGATGGTCAAAGATAATCTTGCTTCCATTCAAATTACGAGTCAATTTATGTATATATATTAAGTTTAAAAATGGAAGGTTAACTTCATAACATCAGTATGTTGCCTTATTTTCCATACAAACAAGTCGAAAGGCTTGTGAGATGTTTCTAAAGGTGTAAGGCTTTGCGAGAGGGAAAACAGCACCCGATTCATAGCAGACGTCAATAAACTCTTCACATTTTTATCACACAGCTGCAAACAATATTATGTCTCTGCTACAGGTGACTAAAACTATGACTTCTGCTAAAAAAAACATCTCTGAGACGTTGCTGGAAATAGAAACAAATACTGAGCGTGTGTATTACTGAGAAATCTGTCTGTACTAGATTCTAGGGCCGTGTTTGGCAAAACAACACCTAGTGACAGTGACTTCCAACGAAAAGCAGAACTCTACCCTGACGAATCCCTGATGGGCATGCAAAGAAGTCTGAGTTTTCTCCTGTTGTGCCACAACACAGAAAACACAAACACTACAAATGAAACTACATGACGAGCAGGATGAGTGTACATAATGTGTATATAAGAACACAGCAGAGATGTAGTCACAAACCTCACTGTTGATGTCAGCTCCTGCATCTAGCAGCATCTGAACCATGGCTTCGTCACCGCGGACACACGCATACATCAGAGGGGTCATGCCCTGGAAAACACACAGAAGACCACACTGAGCATACACCAGACGTATCTTCTAATTGTGGAGTAATGACAGTATGCAACTTGACCATATTGTTATGCAGGATTTCATTCAAATACATTGCTCTATTTTATATGGACGAAATAACACTGAAAGAGTCTTCTTGTGCTGATAACTAATCTATTTGAAAAGCTTAATGCTACTCAAATCAAGAGTTGGAAAATCAGGTAACAAGTGAACTAGCTAAGAAACAAATGTAATGGCAAACATTTCCACTCCCTGAGGTCGAAAATGGAGCAAAGCAATCAGTAATGGAAAGAGCACTGGGATGTTTCCTAAAAGCTGGCTCTGATTAATACAGTCAACCGTCAAACACTTTTTCTTTCTGGGCTTCCATATAGGGAAAATATAGTAATGTGTGCAAGCTCTTAAAGTCTGCAACCTTCTGGCTTACACATTTATCAACATTTAGTTGCTTTTATGCATTTACATTTTTGCACCTGGAGTTGCACCTGCATTTTTACTGGTGATTTTACCTCATGAACAAACCGCTTCAGGAGTCTGAATCTGCAAACTTTAGGTTATAAGACCAGGCAAAGACCATTACAACACACAATGAGTTTTTTCAAACCCCCAGGAGACAGTTTGCAAAATGTTTTATTTTATTTGATTGTTTTAGGGCTGTCAAGGTCAACATGTAAATCTAGGACATTAAAGAAATATGTTTTTTATTTTATTATTTTTTTTTTTGCATTCACATTCAACATACATATATTTTTTGATTTAACTATTTAATTCCTGCTGGATAATTATATTAATTAAATTGAGATGAATTGTGATTATTTTATTCTACAGACTAAAGTTTAAACTAAAGTCTAAAGTCTACAGTTTAAAAGAAAACAAATCTGCAAATAGTTTTGTAAAAAAAAAAAAATATATATATTTTTTTTAGATCAATTCAATAAAAAGTTTTCCAGACAATATTTTAACAATTAGCCAAAAAGCCAATTATTTAATTGAGGAAATATGTATTGATTTTCATTGTCTTTTATTGTCACACGTAACATTGGTGATACATTTATTTGATCAAAAGTACAATAAACATTATGAAATACTATTACAATTTAAAGTAACTGTTTTTAATTTTAAATATATTTGAAAATTTTACTTTATTCCTATGATGGCAAAGCTGAATTTTCAGCATCATAACTTCAGTCTTAAGCATCACATGATCCTTCAGAAATTATTCTAATATGCTGATTTGGTGCTCAAGGAACATTTCTTATTATTATTAATGTTAAAAACAGTTGCTTAATTTAGGTGCTGCTTAATATCTTTGTGGAAACTGTAATCAATTTATTTCAGGATTCTTTGTTGGGAAGAAAGTTTATGAAATATAAAAGCTTTGTAACAATGCAAATGTCTTTTGATCAATTTATCACGTCCTTGCTGAATAAAAGTATTAATAAAAAATAAAAAAATTCTCTCAAGTTTTGAATATTATAGGAAGGAGTTCCCACATGGACGAATCATAATATTGTGGTTATCAAGAAGTCCCCTACCCTACCATACTGTTTAAAATAAACTTAATGCCATTTTGTACTTGTATTTATGAACGTGTCTGTTATCATTAGTGTTGAATTGAAAACATGTGATACTTATTCTAACCTGTTCACTCATACTGTTGATCCCACCGGGCCCAAGTAAGTTGATGGCCTGGTTGACAAGGTCAGCTTAAAAAAAATTGATTTTTTTTAGATCAATTCAATAAAAAGTTTTCCAGACAATATTTTAACAATTAGCCAAAAAGCCAATTATTTAATTGAGGAAATATGTATTGATTTTCATTGTCTTTTATTGTCACACGTAACATTGGTGATACATTTATTTGATCAAAAGTACAATAAACATTATGAAATACTATTACAATTTAAAGTAACTGTTTTTAATTTTAAATATATTTGAAAATTTTACTTTATTCCTATGATGACAAAGCTGAATTTTCAGCATCATAACTTCAGTCTTAAGCATCACATGATCCTTCAGAAATTATTCTAATATGCTGATTTGGTGCTCAAGGAACATTTCTTATTATTATTAATGTTAAAAACAGTTGCTTAATTTAGGTGCTGCTTAATATCTTTGTGGAAACTGTAATCAATTTATTTCAGGATTCTTTGTTGGGAAGAAAGTTTATGAAATATAAAAGCTTTGTAATAATGCAAATGTCTTTTGATCAATTTATCACGTCCTTGCTGAATAAAAGTATTAATAAAAATAAAAAAACTTCTCTCAAGTTTTGAATATTATAGGAAGGAGTTCCCACATGGACGAATCATAATATTGTGGTTATCAAGAAGTCCCCTACCCCACCATACTGTTTAAAATAAACTTAATGCCATTTTGTACTTGTATTTATGAACGTGTCTGTTATCATTAGTGTTGAATTGAAAACATGTGATACTTATTCTAACCTGTTCACTCATACTGTTGATCCCACCGGGCCCAAGTAAGTTGATGGCCTGGTTGACAAGGTCAGTGCGGCCGCAGTTGAGCATGCGGAAGCCCAAGTCCTGCAGGAACTTAGCCTCGGTGGAGGCAGCGTCCAGCTTACGTGACACGCAGAAACAGTCATCCGTCCTGTGGCACACACACAAAAACATCTTTCTGATGTCTTAACCCTCTGCAAAAAAGCTTGAGTCACACATTCCAAGTTAAATATTCATGTAAGTGTGAATCTTTCATTGCAACACTCGGCTTAATAGCAATAAAGCAGCAGTTATGGTGCAATGAAGGGCGTGTGTGAGGTTGACTAAGCTTGTTTTCCCTGTACAGACTGTTTATGAGCCATTTCCATTTCACTCATGATGGGTAGCAATATCTGGTAGCTGGATGTTAATTTAATGGCATCACGCTTACTTCAGCTGGCGGGGTTCACAATCCACCCCGGGCAGCAGGAGTCTGGCCGCCTGCCGAACATCATCGCTATCCACTGAAAAGCTGCGGCGGTGCTCTGTGTGTGCCAAAGCCACTCTGATCCACTCCATCAGAGGAGGCAGTACTAGAAACGGCCTGCAGGGGGAGACAAAATGAGATTACTGTTCTCTAACAAATACATATTTGTTATTTTAGCATTATTTATAGATTAACATTTTGAATTCATTTTATTTGTACTTTTTCCAGCTTTCATTTTAATTTTAGTAAAAAATTTAGTGATTTTGTCTTTTTTTTAATTATTTTTATTCCAAATAGTTTTATTTCAATTTCAAGTTATATTTAATCTATATTAAATCTAGATCTTAAATCAAGTTATATTAATCTTAGTAGCCTACTTCAACTTAAACTGATTTCATTAACCAAGGCAACATTTCTAATGTTGTTTAATTTTTCACTTAATATTTATATTTTATTTTATTTCAGCTATGTTTCAATTAACAAAATGTGTCTTACCAGTTAGTTTTAATTATTGATAACAACACCGGTCTTTAAATACCTACATCTCAGAGAGACAAAAGCTAGATTTAATATCACAGCAACTGATTTATGCAGCTCAACTAGCAAAATACATTTTCATGACCTTGGAAGATGAAAATGATTTGTTTTATTTTCTTATAAGCAGTTGAGCAACACAATGTATCCTGAGAATTTCTATACCAAACAAGTTAAAGTTTTACCAAAAGAATTAACCAATAAATGTTCGCTTATTTAATATATTTTAAAATGACGTTATCATTTTCCAGCAGATACAGGAAGTGTTTAATCTACTCTGCATTTATTCATAACGTGGCAATGTTTCATTGCATTACCTTTGCCTTGCAGTCTGTTGCACTGTATTTCACATTTATACTCCTCTGCATTTCATCATATTATAGTGTCAAGTTGAATAAACGACTACTTGGCTTAAGGTAAGTACCATGAGCGAATGCATCAATCAGAAACCACCATAGCAAAAATACCCAGACACTTTGCAACGCCTACAGTATGTACAATGGAAGTCCCCTCACCTCTCGGTCTGTAAGGTGACTTTGGAGGGCTCTACGTTGGGGTTCTCCCACTCCATCTGAGGGCAGTGCATGAAGTAGCAGAGCGTATATAAAGCCTCGGGCTCCCAGTGGATCAGGCTGCTCTTCTGAGGGAGCGGAGTGCCGTTGCTGTGGTTCTTTATGCTCAGAGGCTGGAGGTGATGCATGGCTCTGGACACTAAATCACCTGCCGGGGCACAAGAGACCTTTGGTTTGCTGAGAATGATGTAAATGGTGAAGGACAGTACTGTCGTAGCATTGACGTTACAGCATAAAAAAATTAGCAACTCCGTCAATCACTGTCTGCTAGTCAGCTGTTTGTAGGTCCTCGGCAGCATGTTTGTCAGTAATGAAATTCTTGGCCAGTCCATCAAAATGAATATTACCCAAACCTGTTATGTAACAATGCCACATTATACCTGTCAGAACCCTATATATCAATCTAATACTAATTTACACACACACACATATATATATATATATATATATATATATATATATATATATATATACAGTATATATAGACAGACTGTTGGCGACTTTTACACACCATGTGCCTCAGCACTTGGTGACCCCGTTCTGTGACTTAACTTGATTATCCTTGTGGCTGAGTTGCTGCTGTTCCCGATGCTTCCACTTTACAATAATACCACTTACAGTTGACCATGGAATATCTAGCAGGGATGAACTGACTTAGTGCAAAGGTGGCATCCGATCACAGTACCATGGCATGCTTTAATTCACTAAGCTCTTCAGAACAACCCTTTTTTTCCCCCCACAAATGTTTGTTAATGCATGGCAAAATTGCTTGAAATTATTTGGCAAAAAGGGGTTAACTTACAGCTACAGGTTTTATTTTACTATGCAAAAGCAATGAATAGAAAAACAAAAAGCTCACAGGAAAAACATACATAATCAGTTATTAATATTTCGTTGGTTCTCTCTTGTTTTTGCAAGTGTTTATAATTTCTTTGTATGAGAGCCCAGCCAAAAATAATGCCCACACAATTTTGCATTTTCCATTGTATTATCACAAATAAACCAATTGACTCCAAGCACAAATATGCAATATGCTTACAAAATCTTTAACAAATTTTGAATAATTTGAATAAAGGGTAAATATGTAAATGTTCCTAGGCTGGACACTTTTGGCCACTACTGTATATATACATCTACTACAAGTGCAGTATTTTTTAAAGAAGAGTCTTTTGCTCACCAAGCATTGTTTTCTATTTTAATATACTGTATTTCACATGCAGTTTATTCCTGTGATGGCAAAGCTGAATTTGCAGGAGTCATTACTCCAGTCTTTAGTGTCTCATTATCTTGCAGAAATCATTGAAATTTGCTAATTTGGTGCTGAATTATTGACCCTTTTCACATTTCCGGGTTTCTCAGAAGCGGAAGTCATCATAGTTGGGTAAACTTCTATAGCGGTAAATTAAATTACGTTAGATTACATTAAATATATTTTATTGTTCCTATCTGCTCAAATAGCAAAGGAAAAACTCCACAATAGTGTTTTATATATATATAAATGCATGTATAGCTTAGTAAACCACATACAAAGATATTCTACAACTGTGTGCATATTTGCATGAGATTTTTTGTAAAGAGCACGCTATCTGATGGATGAGAAAGAGGTCACAAACCTCTTTTCAAACAAGGTCACACAAAGCTCAGCATTCATTACACAGAACATTAAACACTCTCCCTCTCGCTCCAATGACTATTTCCTTTCATATGTGAAACTTTCAGATCATCTACGATCTCATTTAGTCCACGAGACCTAATTCTTCAGAAAGCGTTCAACTGAACAGCAGTGTGTTCAGTACAGTCAATAACAGACTCTGAAAGGCACACTAAGAAACAGCCTCATCTATTGCTAAATAACTGCAGCGCTCGCACTTGTTCTCTCAAGAACATTTTGCATCTCTGTTACTCCAAATGAATTAACAAGGCCGCCTGTGCGAGATAAGCATTCATTTAGAGAATAAACGGCTTGTTTAACTGTTGTAATTCTGATTTCCTTTGCCAAGGCAGCAGATTTAAAGAAATAGCTCACCTAAAAATGAACATTCTCTCATCATTCTGTCAACCTTACGTTGTTCCAAACCTGCATGACTTTCTTTCTTCTGTGGAACATAAAAGGCGGCATTCTGAAAAAGGTCTCAATGTTGTTGTTTTTTTCATTAAATGAAAGTAAGCATCCAAAGTTTTATTGGACTTTCATTTCTATAGACAAAATAGTTTACTTCATGGATTTGGAACAACATGAGCGCGAATAATTACAGAACAAAGCAAGAATGGTGCCATTATAAAGAGGTAATACTGATGAGTTTGAGAGGAAGCTATGTGGACTATATGACAGCGGAAGGCAAAGATATGCACTGTAATTATACACAGTAATTACAGGATTATGCAGAATACATTATCAGGAGCCACGAAAGTACACACACAAAACAATAAAGCGTATAAGAATACACCTGTCAGCACAGAAACACACAGCGTTAGCAGTCAGAGGTGGTGGCAGGAGGCTTTCGAGAGGAGGAGAGGGACTGGAAGCCACCTGGGGCACTTCTGTGACCGACACTCATCTCTTATTCATGATAGCGTGTGACATTTCCTCAAGTCAGAGGGGCAGCAGAGGAACTGACTGAGAGATATGCTCAAGATTAACCAGCTAAACAAACACAGCAATGGCAAAAGGTCTTCGACGATTAATCATGACTGTAAACCTCCCAACCAAGAGGGCTAATCATCTACAGGTATTGCAGGCTAGTAAGCATGGCAATGTAAGAAACCAACACAGCAGAACATTTTCTGTTTGCTTGAGTGTCTTGGGTTAAATATGATACTCTCATGCGTAACAGCAGAGAAGGTGCCCTTCATCACCAGACTGAGAATGAGACGTTGGGAATGGAGGATGCAGAATGGTGTTTTACTGTGAAAACTGAGCAGAATCGATTGGCTGTCCTCCCAGAGCCAAGACATAAATTACCAAGAAAAGGCCATGAGAGAGAAAGGTGCTCTGCTTGGCTTTATGTGAGAGAACAGATTGTTTGGTCTTTCTGATCCGTCAAACTGGGATTCACTGGATTAACTGTAGTTGTTTTATTTAAAATGTCTGGAAAATTGCACGTCATGAGTATAAAATAAATAAATAATGAAATACCAAAATAATGAGAAATGATTATATATATATACACACAGTTGTAAGCGAAAGTATCAACCACCATTGCACATAAGGTTTATTGGAAAAATTGACAAGCTTTCAGCTGTCTGCTAAAAAAATCGAACAAAAGTAATTGAAATACCTCAACACAACAAATGTTTCAAGTGGTTTCCCCAAATTCACCTGTAAATGCAATTTTTAATGACTTCTGCAGTCTCAAAACTATTCAACCCCCTGAATAGAATTCCACACAACAGCACAAATCTGCAAAACAGGTGTTGTCTCAAGCACACCTGGTACAACTAATGAAGCCCTTGATTAGTTGTATCAGGTGTGCTTGAGACAACACCTGTTTTGCATATTTGTGCTGCACAAATCACAAATCTACATTTGTGTGCTGCACAAATCACAAATCTACAGCACAAATCTACATGAAATATCTGAACTGGCTAGGTTTGTTGAGTGTCACTTTTGACTGCATGTTAGAAATATGAAATATAAAGTCAAAAGAATGGTCCAAAAAGTTAAGATAATATACCGTCACCCTTTACAAACAAGGAACAGGATACAAAAGCGAAGGCACTAAATGTTTCTAGAGACTGTTGGAAGTATAGTTTCTAAGTTCAAAGTTAAAGGAACAGTGGTTGCACTACCTGGATGGGGCAGAAAAAGGAAGCTATCAATGGCTGCAACCAGATTTCTGAAAAGGCAGACCCTTGAGTGACTGCAAAAAACCTGCAGCAAGACTTGCACAGTAAGTAGAGTTGTCAAAAAGTACCGACTTCGGTACTGAAATTTAAAAAATGTTTAAAAAAAGATGTCTGTGATTGGCTACAATGATCAGCGCTTCAAAAACACGTAGTAAATACACATCAATGACGCTCTTCACCGAGCGCTTACACAGATACAGACGGGAGCGTTTTAAAGCAGGCGTCTATCAGCGGACTGCTTGTGCTTTCAAATGCTCATGTTTTTCAAAACACTTTCAAACACATCAGTGTTCTCTCAAACACTTCCGTGCGTTGATCATTGTAGCCAATCACAGACATATTCCGATGAGCGCGTGAACAATGGCCAATCAGAGGTGTTTAAGATTCCGCTCAATAGCACTTAAAGCGTCACAATATAAAAACATTTTTTGACAACTCTAACAGTAAGGTGCGTACTAAACGCATGCTGTTTCATGCCAGAACTCCAAGACGTACACAACTATTAACCCAAAAGAAAAGGAAAAGAAAAGAAAAGTCGGCTCAAAATTTGCTCAAAATCATATAAATAAGCCACAGAAGTTTTGGGACTGTGTTCTGTGAAGTGATGAAACTAAATTATTTATATATATTTTAATAATATAAAAAAATATATAGGACCATTTGCGATTTGGTAGGTTTGAGATAGGACCATTACATATATTTAAAGTTGATACTTTATATTTACACTTTTCATGAGTTTCACCTATAGTTTTCTTTTATTGCTCTGTTAAAAATACCACTTGGTCTGGGTCTCATCACACCCATATAATGCAGTTGGCTTTTCCAGACATGCCAAAGAAACATATTCCAGCAGCCATCAAAGCTACAGCAGTTCCTGCAACAGAAAACTCGCTGCTTAGCAGAATTACTGTATATGGTGTAAGAAAAGTGTAGATAAACAATTAAGAACCAGTCATTGGGCAACAGCGGTGCTCCAGAGCAATGAAGCAATGAAATGTAATGAGCGTTTTATGGCGCAAGAGGGAATAGATGCATTAGCAGAGCTATGGGAGGAAACAGGGACTTTTAGGAAAAAGGGGGAAAAAATATTATGGATGGCATGGAAACACTCACTGATGGCAATTTAGCCACAAAGGTCTTTGATTGGTTTCTGGCCAACCTAAAAAAAAAAAAAACCTCCTGACTGTGGTGCAGGTCTCATTCAGACAGAGCCTAATGTGAGACATTTAAACAGCTATTTATTCTGCATAAGAGTTGATTCTCCTTTAGGGCTGTTTTTAGAATCGATGCAGTCAGACTAATGCAGAAATGTACATTTCCCAATTAGCTGTTAATGGCTAAGTAACTACAATAGCCCAAAGTAAAGTTCTTGTATGCACACTCAAATGCTGAAAGCAGAGAATTAGTCTTATTTAGATCGACCAAACCATTACATGAACAAATGTAGTATGTAAGAAGAAAAAAAGCCCATAAAGTGTAAATGAGCTTATCTTCTCTGGAGTTAATTTGTCACTTAGTTACAAGGGAGAGCATATTTTCAATAATAGAAAACTAAATTTAAATATCCACCACTTATCTCTTTTATACAGTCAGCAAGCAATAGCTACTCAATCTGCATTAAAATAAGCACTGTTAAAATGACCCCAGAAAGAAAATGTATTTTTCCAGGCAAATCCGGCGAGGGAATAGGACACAATACGAGATACGAATATATAAGAGACAAATACGACAAAAAAGGCTTCTAATGCATTGACTTTTGGACCCTCTAGTGCTCTGAAGGGAGAGATGTATTCTAGTTAACTGGCTCATGAGTGACACATAAAAACCTATGAACTGTAATAGAAAGATATAATCTATTGCCGTGCTCTGATGTTATGGGATTTATAAGAGTGTAATTATATTAAAATACAATTACCGTATGGAATAGGAGATTTCAGACTTCCCCCTGGATATGTACGGCTGTGAGAGGATTGTGACAAGCCTACAAAAGGTCATATGTGCTTCAGATAACAAGGATTTCCTGAGAGGCAGCGACTCTGACAGTCTGAATGCCTTCCATTCCAATTTAATAACTTACAGATTTGAACTTCATTATAACCATGATCCTACTGCTAATCGTGCATATTGAAAAAGCACGCTACAGTTGTAAATATACATTACGTAATATATATTATGAAACATTTTATGAATACAGACTTGGTGTCTGGTTCACATTAAGTTTATAATATTTTAAAGCTTTCTGCACAGGCAAACCCTGTAAAAAAAGAAATCAGCAACATACACAAAAACTCGTTTATATCATTATAAAAATAAAACTGTATAATTAGATCAGTTCAGCTTTCTCTTAAAATAAACTCTGCCCTTTGAGTAAGAAAGTGCTCTGTTGTGACTGTCCAAATGCAGAAAGACTCTCTATGTGACAGTTGTTGTTTCTGCCCTTGCTGGAGGCAGCGTAATGCTGGATGTGTAAAGCAGGGGAGGACCGTTGTCCCTAACCAGGGTTCAAACTGCCCTCAACTTCCCCTGCAGGGTCACTGGGGACAACCATGAGAAAGAGAGAGAGAGACAGAAGAGAAGAGCTGGAAATAGACTAAGCATTTTATGGAAATCTCCATGGATACTGTCTATAAAAAAGTACTAATGGATATTTGATATTTAAGATTTGAAGAGCACATGCATTTTTAAAGGAGCATTTTGTGCATGTATCTGCTTCTGTGGGCTTGCTATGGTATGTTTTCCGTTTACTTTTCAGATATTAAACTGGGCCATGCGTATTTGTTGTATTGGATGTGAATGATTGTGTTTGTTGTTGCCGAGTTCAAGGCAGGCATTGCGGCTAAGAATATTTCTGTACTGCAGAACATATAGTATTGCGTTTAAAATCAATGTTCTCCCAAATAGAACAAGCTTTCTGCTGTAAAATATATTGAATTACATGATCATTCTCCTAAGTAATAGAGCTTTATATCTAATCAGATGTGCATTTCCTGACGGAAATAACAGTGCTTGCAAGGCAGCAAAAGAAAAGTGTTAAAGTTTTAGGCAAGAATGAGTTTAAGGCTTTGTTTCTGTATAAATGAAATGCTGTCATTGTCATGACACTCAGCATGCATCATGTTTTCAGTCGGCTGCGCATCACACGTCAATGTGCAGTGTACAGGCAACTATAACTGGCTAAACATATGCAAGGAAGACAAGAGCCATGGGGGGGGGGGGATTTGGAAATTTGGGCACAGCTGAGAGCTACACTTGAATGATGAACATTCCAGCAAAAATTACATTTAAAATTTATATTATAGTTGTATATGTCATTGTCAAGACACTCAGCATATGCCTAAATGCATAGAGCAAAAACAATTTTTTTTGCTGTATTGAAGGATGACAGAAGCATGTAGCTTAAATGGAAGAAGTTTGGAATAACTAGGGCTCTTCCTAGAGCTGGCCTCCTGGCCAAACTGAGCAAATGATGGAGAAGGGCCTTGGTTAGAGTAGCGACTGAAGCTGATGGTCACTCTGGTTTAGGGAAATTTAGAGAAGGACAAACATCACTGCAACACTCCACCAATCTGGGCTTTATGGCAGAGTGGCCAGACTCAAGCCTCTCCTCAGTGAAGACACGTGAAAACCCACTTGGAATTAGAAAAAAAGCACCTAAAGCACGATCTCAGACTGTGAGAAACAAGATTCTCTGGTCAAGCATCATGTATGGAGGAAACCAGGTACTGTTCATCACCTGCACAATACCATCCCAACGATAAAGTATGGTGGTAGCAGCATCATGCTGTGGTGGTGTTTTTCAGCGGCAGGGACTGGGGGACTCATCAGAGTAGAAGGAATGTCCAACGCAGCAAAATATAAGCCTTAATAAAAACTTTGTCCAGTGCATTCGGACTGGGCAGAAGGTTCACCTTCCAAAAGGACAGTGACACTAAGCACACAGCTAAGACAATGCATAAATGTGTGTGTATATATATATATATACAGACCCTTTCCAAAAAATTTGAATATCATGGAAAAGTTTATTTATTTCCATAATTCCATTCAAAACGTTAAACTTCCATAGATTATAGATTCAGGGCCCACAACTTAAACGATTTCAAGTATTTAGTTGTTTATTTGTACATAATTTGGGCTTCCAGCTCATAAAACCCACGAAAACAGGATTTCAAAAAATTTGAATATTACATGAAATCACACAGTAATTACACAGTAATACTATGGTCATTGAACCAGGTTTTGGTTCTTTTGGCAGTGTGGGCAGGTGCAAATCCTGCTGGAAAATGAAGTCAGCATCTCCATAAAGCTTGTCTGCTGAAGGAAGCATGAAGTGTTCTGAAAATGTCCTGGTAGACGGCTGCGTTGAGTGGACAGCACAGTGGACCAACACCAGCCGATAACATGGCTCCCCAAACCAACACAGACTGTGGAAACTTCACACTGGACTTCAAGCATCTTGGATTGTGTGCCTCTCCATTCTTCCTCCAGACTCTGGGACCTTGGTTTCCAAATGAGATGCAAAATTTGCTCTCATCAGAAAAGAGGACTTTGGTCCACTGTGCTTTATTAAATCCAGAGTCAACGCAGCCGTCTACCAGGACATTTTCAGAGCACTTCATGCTTCCTTCATTTTCCAGCAGGATTTGCACCTGCCCACACTGCCAAAAGAACCAAAACCTGGTTCAATGACCATGGTATCACTGTGTAATTACTGTGTGATTTCATGTAATATTCTAATTTTTTTAAATCCTGTTTTCGTGGGTTTTATGAGCTGGAAGCCCAAATTATGTACAAATAAACAACTAAATACTTGAAATCGTTAAAGTTGTGGGCCCTGAATCTATAATCTATGGAAGTTTAACGTTTTGAATGGAATTATGGAAATAAATAAACTTTTCCATGATATTCAAATTTTTTGGAAAGGGTCTGTATATGTTTCCAAACTTTTAACTGGTACTGTACATAAGAAAAAAAAAAGAAAACACAAAAATTTTGCCGTACTAATTTATTAATTATTTGACATTACACTGTACTGAAGAACCAGATTGATAATTCACATAGGATAAACTGCATGCTGTCTAAGTGCTCTGTTGAAGATTTGACCCTTTTAAAAACAGATGACTAAAGCACTGCATTAAATTCATGGGAAAATCAAATACAGTGTATGGCACTTGTATGAGAGTGGATTGTGTGTATGGGATGTTGAGAGCTAAAGGCCTATTTGAGGTAAGAGAGAGAGACCTGAGCAGATGGATTCCTACTACTAAACACATACCTCTGGTGTGAAATGACTTCAACCTGGGGCTAATTCTTACTTCAAATGAAATGAATTTGCATCTAAATATATATCTTTACCACTCTACGCCATGCAGCGGTTCCTGAACACTGTGAAAATGTGCTTTACATGCAAATCAAACAGAGCTGCAGATCACCCAACAAAACTTCTACTGAATAAAACTCTTTAAACAGATGTGTGCATACACACGTACACAAACTAGCTTCCGCTTTTCTGAGCAAGGAATGATTAGTAGAAAAAAAAAAGTATATGGTGCAGAAGAGCTCAATTTAAGTTGAAAAATAGATGTTTGGTTACTCACTGAGCTCAGCGATGCTCCCCACGCGTGTGGCCAGCAGGGACTGCTCAATAGTCCGCTGCTCGGACTGACTGTAGGCGTCTCCAGATTTATTTGAGCGCTGCTGGTTCCTGTGCAGGCTCAAACTGTCCGGCAAACTGAGGATTCCTGCACAAAAGAATTAAACAAAAAGAAAAAAAATCATGTACAGTCAGGGAAAATGCAGCAGTTAAATCCAAGCAACACCAAGACTCTGGGTTTGATTTGGGCAGAACCTTTTATCAAAAGCAACTTGTAGTGAATTAAAGACATATCAAAAACACAAACCTTTAGGGAAATTAATATCTACGGGTGGGTCTTTCGATCTAATGGACGAAATAAGTTCACACACCATCACGCGAAAAGAGCAGCAACTTTCGCCAGCTTACGCCAAACACTGTGAGTGTGTGTTAGAAATCAGGAATTAACTGTGCTTGGTACGTTTTTCTTTTTCAAACCAAACTCGGGTCTTCAGTCAACAAGGTTTGAATCCCGTCTGGCTAGCACGCTTCCCATAATGTTTACGCATGCGGTCGGTATGCGGAGAGTAGGCGGCCTTTTGTGGCCTTTCGATTACCTCTTGAAGTGGTCAAAAATGGACAAGCTCAAAGCGTTTTAGACCCCGTTTCCCAATATAGCATCATCCACTTGTAATCCGATCTATGAAAACGCTTCTAAATACCAGGTGTAAACAGGGCCCTTTCTCCTGTGGAACACACAGGAAGATATTTTGAAGAATGTTGGTAACTAAATGATTAAACTGAATGACTTCAACTGAGTCAATGGGAACCAAAACTGGATACCAACATTCTTCAAAATATCTTCATATGACAGGCTTTCATTTTTGTGTGGACTATCTCTTTAATAATACGCAGGCAAACCACACGACAGGTCTCACAGGACTCCCTCCTGGGTGGTAACAGGTGAGAAACTTGGCCGACCTCTTGTTTTGTCTGCTCACAAGGAGAAAGGGAGGTGTATCACCTTTCTGGACAACCAGCAATTACTGTAAAGAACTCCCGCCTTCTATTTGTGGAACATGGATTTGCATACAACTTAATGCTAATGTTTAAATGATGATAAAAGTAAGGATTCTGCATTGTACCAATGCAACAGACTCAACAACACACAACAACACACAGCATTAGATTGAGGGCTCACTTGTTCAGCACTACTGCACCACAACAAAACTCTTCATCCCGGCTCACAGCCGAACCACTGAGGTGAGACTCCGCTAGTGTCTGAATCACACTGGTTATTGTTTTTAACAGGATGGTTGGGCTCCTCGAAAATTGGATTCACTCTCATCCTTGTGTTTTCATCACTTCCATTGTTGCCGAACACTCCTGGAGCCGACGGCGTGTTAAATTATGATGTGGCTGAAACGAATTACTCGATTTTGTTGTCCACTGACAGAGGGGCTTTCGTTTGAACCATCTCATTTACTCTTGTGAGGCAAATGTAATTTTAGGGGGCTGCCTGAGAGAGAGAATGATGTAAATCCTTAATCAGTTCCACCCGGGGAGATATGACGGAAGAGTACTGTATGTTGCTTATCATAATGTATATTGTGTAATATATCGCTCAACAGACTCATCATAGGTCTTTTAAGGCATGTTATTATTATTCAAAAAATGCACCCTTTCGTAATTACTGTGATATATATTGCACAGACCATCTTACAGTAAGTGTGTTTTGCTTCAAGGAGGAATACAAAAAATAAGGCGCATCCTGATAGAATTTGAAATAGGTTGCCATGGAGACAAGGCAGGGGTGGAGTGATGGTTACTTGCCTGCGGCATGGGAGGAAGTACAGGTGTTTAGCAATGCAAGACCACACCTCACTGACCTGGGCCTAGTACACTGCTATTGTATTCATGTGTTATACAAACTAATTCACAGTCCTGCAGATGTTCATAAATGTTCATAATAAGATCCTGCTCTCCATTTCCCTAGACTCAGCTCAATGAAGATTGACTGACAGGTGCGTAAGATCCTAGATGGGAGCAAAATTCCCCTTTGTTCCCTACAATCTCTTGAGTCCAGAGCTCTTATTAAAACTCTCAGCGGGTCTCTGTGACAGATGAGTGTGCCAGGCTTATGCACAGCCAGCCTGAAACACTTAAAGCAACGGGTGGTAAGACTGGCATCTCGCTCACTTTCCTCTCAGCTCCACTTCCTCAAACATCGGTCAGGGTAAACTTTTCAAATTACAGTAGGCTATAGGCTATAAAGGCGTGCACACACACACACACACACACACACACACACACACACACGAACGCACACACACATACGCACACACGCACGCACACACACACACACACACACACACACACACACACACACACACACACACACACACACACACACACACACACACACACACACACACACACACACACACACACAGACACTTACTTTAAAAACCTGACTTCTTTCCAAGTTTTTGCCTAATTTTGTTCTGTATGATTATGCTTCAAAAAGAAATTGTGCTAAAACATTTAATGGCAAATTTTCAGTTGGCCTATCCCCCCAAAAAACAAATTGTTAGTAATTTATGAAGATAAACACATTAGATAACAAAATATGAGGGCATGTTACAGTTATTTTAAAGAAAAATAGTTCAAGCTAAAATATTTCACAAAAATAAGCTATAGATAAGCTAAAAGGTCAAATTAAGAAAATAAACTATTCTAAGGTTTGGGGTCAATAATATTTTTTTATGTTTTTAAAGTTTCATATGTTTACCAATTAATATTTTGATCAAAAATACTGTTAAAACAGTAATATTGTGAAATAATATATGTTTTAAATGTGTTTTAAAATATAATTCATTCCTGTGATGGCAAAGCTGAATTTTCAGCATCATTACTCCAGTCTTCATAATCACATGATCCTTCAAAAATCATTCTAATATGCTGATTTGGAGCTCTTGACATTTTTCTTATTTCTTCTAATGATCAGTTTTTATGGAAACCGTGATCCATTTTTCAGGTTTCTTTGATGAATAAAAGTTCAAAAGAAAATAATTTATTTAAAATAGAAATCCTTTGTAACATTTTAAATGTCTTTATTGTCACTTTTGATAAATTTAAGGCACACTTGATGAATAAAAGTAATAGTTTCTTTTTTAAACAAAATCAGAACACTTTATGTTGTGTTGTCTGACAAACGTTAAAAGCAAAAACAAACAAAAATAAAAGTAATTGCAAAAATGAAAAAACAATAAACTGAGGAAAACTGAGGGCTTAAATACACAGAGGAAGATCATTAATGAAACAGGGAACCCGGTGAGTACTAATCAGAAACCATGACAACTAATAATGAATGAGGATGAATGACTCAAAACAGTGACAGAGAAAATTAAACAGAAACAGAGCGCTGTAACAAGATTTCTATATATCAGAGGTTTCTCTTTGTAGATCCCTGAGTGGGTCAATAATTGAAAAAAACCTAGAATAATAATATTAATATTTTAGTATTAATATTTTGCAGGTTATTCAGTGGTCAGGCAGCCTGAGGGCAACAAAAATAATTACCTGCAGTTAAATTATTCAAAAGTAACTGATTGAAAAGAAGAAGAAAATCAGCATTTTGTCGGTATTAAAGATTGTGAAATGTTTATTTTATAAAGAGTAAATAAATGAACGAAGCATCAGGGTGCAGGGGAAAAAAAGCCTAAACCCTGAAACCATACTGTCATTCATACAGCGCCGCCACCACTTAACTCGTGGCTGTAATCAGTTATGGCGATCAGTGTGAAAATGCATTTGCATAATGCTGCATAATAATAAATAAATGATCATGATGCCAGGTCATGATGTGAAAAGTTTTTCCCTCAAGCTCCTTATTCGTCTTCCTCAAGTGTGCAGAATCTTCCAGTGATGCCACTGCAGATTAAGACCTCTCTCGCTCCAGCTCGCTATCCAAAAGGCCTGTGGGTTTGGAAACCATTAAAAGTGTGTCCAAAGTGATACCCGTTCCACAAAGTCTCTATTCTCAAGGAGCTGAGTTTATGATGACATAGGGAAACTGAGAAAAATAGAGCCTCCAGCTTTTCTTTTTCAACTTACGATATACATTTTCTCCATTTTGACTGTCTGCCGGACATCACTAGATTCATTTAAGACATTTGACCTTTGTTTATTTATTTATTTACTATATGTTCATATATATTTACTATATTTATTTACTATATGTATTAGGGTTGTCATGGTTTTTTTTTGGTTTTTTTTACGCATAAAAATATTCAACGCAATTACTGTAATGCAGCATCATTTTTTTCCGTCATCCTTTGGCTAGCTTTACATTATATGATTACACTTTGCAAATGCTTTTAAACCATTCAAGCGCGATAAGACACGAAAGAGAAGCCAGTGCAGTATCAATGAATCTCCTGTCTGTGTGACACACACACGACTTGTGCGCACAGAAAGCCTTTAGACAGCGCTTGAACGGACAAAAACACAAAAGTATCCCAAAGTACCCGTTTTGTCGAGTATCCCTGCGAGCACAGTCTTAAATGAGTTAAATAAAGTCTTAAATGAACATAAAGAGTTGTGAGTAAATCGGATGTGTGCCCGATCTGTGTCATGAGCGGCAGGTCTTAAAGTGACAGCAGCCAAATAAACCTGCTGCTGTCTGTCATTACTGTAAATCAAAAAAACAAAAGACAGAGAAAATCAATCACTGTTCTTGACTGAATCACATTTGCAGCTTTAATAAGGATAAATCTAAATTGAATTTAGAATTTATGCAGCGAAGACTGTGAACGTGAAGTGTTTAATAACTTTATCCAATTTCTGTATATTTACCTGTTAGACTTGAATACTTGAAAATCTTAATGTTCTGTTTAGAAGGTTACATGGGTCAAAAACAATGAAAACAATAACTCTTTTGGGGCATTTTGGCAGGGCAAGTAAACATCTAAACTGGTCTGACTGGGCCAGTAGAAAAAATCCTTAGCGTTGAGGCCTGATATATTAAAGGCGTAAAGTTACAATAATGTTGAAAGGCTACAATTAATTAATACAATAAAAAAAAAAAATCTAATAGAGACATCAGTATCAGAACTAGTATCAGTGATACTGGCATTCATTCATAAAAAAAAGAGATGTCATTAAACAAATATTTTAAATATACTTTCTTTATGTTGTTTCTACATTAATTTGGAGAATAAATGTGAAATTATTACAATATAAAAATATATGAAAAACTTTTTAACGATTAATCACGATTAATTACAGAAAAATGTGTGATTAATTAGTTATTTATATATATATATATTTAAAGTGTGTGCGTATGTGTGTGTGTGTGTGTGTGTGTGTGTGTGTGTGTGTGTGTGTGTGTGTGTGTGTGTGTGTGTGTGTGTGTGTGTGTGTGTGTGTGTGTGTGTGTGTGTTTGTGAAGAGTGAAAACCAATAAACAAACCTGGGGGGACAAAATATGACATTTGACTATAAAAGATACAGACCTCGATCTGGGGCTGTGGTTTAGAGCCCACATTACAACTGGAGTGTGTTATTATAAGAGTGATAAGTCAAACATTGTGATGTAGTTTGTTTTTAATAAAGCTTTTTGGTTGGCCTCAAATTGCCAAGGGTTTTCGCTAAACAACCGCTGAGCTTATCAAAACACCAGCAGAATCGACGTTGAAAACTGTTACTTTTATTAAACAAACCGAGCAGATTTCAATGCAAGTCGCTGAATACGAGGGAACGTCTAATGAAGGCTTTTGCCAGGTTTAAACCAGCTGAGAATTGTGGGTGTACAGGCGTCAGAGCCCTGCAACAATGTAAAAACCTAATGAATTCACATTGGCAACACACAACACACAATTTTTGGCCAAAACCAGAGGCTTTGGTTTGGAAAACACATCATCCACAGGATGGCTCAGATAAGAGGCTCTATAAAATTATTTGCATTTCACCTCTAGGGTGCCAGAATTGCACTACAGAACTTATCGCATGCTTCACAGTCGACCGGTCGACCAAAAGCGCTTTGACAGGCTAACGGGGACATTAGAAGAGCTGTGTGCTTGGGCAGTCAATGGGGAGGAACCGCTGGGACATACCAGAGTTTTCCCAGCTTTCCCATGCACGCGTGCCGAGTGTGGATTCGCCACTGACCTCAGAGTCTGTATTTAAATCTATTTTAAAGGCCTGTGAAGCCAAGCTTGTTCTCTTAGCCTGAGAATGCAGATTAAAACACACACACATTTTCTGTCTCTTTCCAAGCACAAATGTGGAAAAACAACTCCCTGGATTTCTCACAGAGCAATGCCAGAATGCAAAAGCTAGAAAGTGATTCAAGCCACACCATGTAAACCTACACCCACAACACCTATTACACTCACGCAGCTATGTGCTTGGTCAACTCCTTTACTAACCCTATGCTAGGTTAAAACCCACACATAAGTAAAATAATATCCAATATTTCTTGTGCAAGATGGTATTTCAGTGACACACTAGAGACTTGTGCAATGGCGTTATATACTACACCCTGCATGAACACATCCAATATAATTTTAACCATGTAGTGGACAATCGAAACAATAAGAGAGAGTTTTGTAATAGGATAAATCACATGCTGAATTATGGCTGCCCCATGCAGATGGAGTCCATATGTACGGCAATAAGAACCAGGAATGCTGCATTTCTGGGGAACGGAGGGAGGAGTTTGAAGAGAGAGATGCGGCTAAGTCTACATGCGTCGTGTGACTGTGCAGTATGTCTCCAGTGCTGGCTGACCGCAGAGCTTTAATGGTTTTTGGAATCATCTCCAGGGATTTGCTCTGAGTTGTTCGGTGATCAGAAAGTTGGATCGGTCCACGGATTTGTCACTGACGGCATGTCTGTTTGGGGGGGCAGTCATGGCCTAATGGTTAGCGAGTCTGACTGGTAACCCAAAGTTTGCTGGCTCGATTCTGTCAGGAAATGGCTGAGGTGCCCTTTAGCAAGGCACCTAACCCCTAACCACTCCCCAGGGCACCACAGAATAATGGCTGTCCACTGCTCTGGGTGTGTGTCACGGTTTGCAGTGTGTGTGTTCACTACTCACTACTCTGCTCCTAATGTGTGTGCAGTGCACTAACATGGATGGGTTAAATGCAGAGTACAAATTCCAAGTAAGGGTTAGCATGGCCTTCACATGTCTCTTTCTTTCGAATTTAAAACCCTTAAACATTCCCACTAAGCAACTGCGCACACATACATACACTATACACATTAAGAAAACTTTATTTCAGCAAGGATGCATTAAAATCGATCAAAAGTGACATTAAAGACTTTTATTATAGATTTATATTTCAAATGCTGTTCTTCTATTTCTATTCATCAAAGAATCCTAAAAAACACAAAAATATAACTGTGATAATGATAAGAAATGTTTCTTGAGCAGCAAATCAGCATATTAGAATATTTCTGAAGAATCATGTGACTAATAATATTTAATAATATTTATATAGTATTATATAGGAATAATATTTCACAATAGTATTGTTTTTCTATATTTTTTATCAAATAAATGTGAAAAAAGAGTTCAGTTCACTTAATTAAAAACAATTTGTAAACTCGTTGCCCTAAAATTATTAAGTAAATAAACGTAATACTTAATTGAAAAAATTAAGTTGTGTGAACTTGACAATTCCACATTACTTTTTTTTTTTGATTAAGCATAACGTTTATTTACTTAATAATTTTAAGGCAACGGGTTTCTTCAATTTTTTTAGGTTAAGTCAACTGATCACTTTTGTGAGAATAAAGAGACTTCTTTAAAAAAAATAGGTATTAGCCTAGTATTTAATGTAATGGTCACCCTGAAGGCACTTAGAACGTATTTAGGACAAGCAAACACAAGGCCAATAACTGACATAAACTGAAAAAAAAATGACATGTACATAAACAACATTCACCATAAAAGGCCTATTAACAATAATGATAGATGGACAGATTGTGTGTTGACTTCGAAATGATCCAAGATGGTTCTTAAATTGCAGGTCACGTAAACCAGAGCTCACAAAAGCGTTTAACTTTTTTCTCCCAGTCTTCATTGACATGATTTTTAAAGGTTAAGTGTGCAATTTGTGAGCCACAAGAATTCATAAAATGTAAAAACAATAACCGTTTCAGACAGGTCTCCTCAATGCCACTGCCAAATTACTGAAATAAATCAATCAATAATTTAACACAATTAAAGCAAAAGGTGTGCTTACATAAACTATGTAATGATGGCCTTTTTAGACATGGCATAAATGCAAATGTATGGTCTTAAATATATATATTACAATAACAATGCTTAACAAACAAAAATGTGTTCACAAGCCTAGGTTAAATGTATGCGGTAAGCGTTTGATTCATTCAAAAGAACTGGTTCACTATATAGTTTTGATTCACTAAAAAGATCCACCTCCTAAGAATCATTAGTTTGGGAATCAGTTGAACTGACCTGGTCACGCTCTATGGATTTGATTCAATAAAAATAAAATACATTTGGGAGTCAAACTACACTGGTGTATGTTTTGATTCCCTTAAAAGAACTGGCTCATAAGAGTCATTCTTTGGGAATCAGATTTGTCACCCCGAACGTTTCGCAATTCGCTCTATATTCAACTGATCCAGTTCATCCGGTTCCAGTATTTTTTAGTGTTTTGATCTTTCTATTTACTTTGTTCACTATGGCATCTTTAGAATCAGTGTTGCATTCAAATCTAAATTGTAATTGTATGGAATTATTGTAAATTATTGACTTGCCAAATGAATAAATGTCCTATTGGAAATTCAGTAATCTTCATTGGGAGCATTTGTTATTGATAATAACCTCAAAATAATATGATTCACACAGGCAGAAATGATATTAATCTCCGGGAAAGCTGATAATAACTGTTATCAGAAGAGATGAAAGGCACTAAAACACAAACAAGGTTGTGTTTACAAGTGGAAACATGCCCTGTGAATGGATGTTGGGTAATGACCATGCTGTGTCTGCCTGGAGCGTGCAACAAAGTGATACTGAACTAAGTGTGTGTCATCGCTAGCCCGGATAGCCTGTGGTACTTTTCTCTGGAAAACTCTGGAAAAAGCACTACCTCCTGCAGTGACCCCGATTACATCACCAAAACAGCACGAGTTTTGCCCCCCGCTCTCCCCTGCTGAAGTAAGCCTTGCTGTCACTAACAATCAAAAACACACGTTGTTCTCTTTTCAGCAATCTGGGACAGCGTGTTATCAGCCAACCCCCACGAAGACCAATCTCTAGGCATTCATACAGAGGGTTACACTGTACACTGTTGAACAGTTCGGAGGAGATTCCAGTGAGCATTTCCTCTGAGGAATTCGTATCTGAAGCTTTATTTTATTTTTTTTAGTCGGAAACCCATTACTCTTTGCATTCTTCCCGGTGCTGAGAGGTAATTTGCATGCAACTGGGCTCCAAATTGCACAGTAATTGTTTGACTGTATCTGCAGGATTCATCATTTTGACTTTGTTGACAGGCACGCTGGGTAACTGGCTCTTTAACGTGGGCCGCACATGACGTCAGATAATGATTTGATTGATCGCTAATGAGGGAATTCTGAAACGGCACAGAAGAATAACCAATCAATCCAATAGTTCAAATTGTCATTTGAGACTTGAAATTGGCATTTGTAAGTCCACATCTTTTATGAGTTCCAGTAAAAGACTGAGCATAATTACGCAACAGTTAATAGTTTCCTACAATTTTCAGATGTTACACCCACTTTTTTACAAGGTCTGCCAGATTCTATGGCATTTAATACAATTAAGAACAACATTCATGCGTTGTCATTCATCAGTCTATTTTTTATTCAGTTACTGCAATCTGCGTTGTTTTTGGGAAGAAGAAAAAGTCGATTCCTTTTAAGACAGAAATTAGAGTTTTGGCCAGGGCCAAGTGAAATGTGCAGGATTTTTTACATTAGGTCAGAGGTTCTCAAACTTTGAGAATGTAAAAGCCCCCCTCATATGTAAAAGTGTTTCAATATGTCATATGTCAGAGGAGCTTTTTAAGCAAATATTTAGTAAATATTCAGTCTCCTCCACTGACCAGTTTGTGAGACATATGGTGCAAATAAAGATAATGCACGTTCGTAATGTAGGCCTATGTAGACATACATATCACTGCAGTGCATTGAATCAAGTGTTTACAAGTGTTTAGATGCTAAAATGTTTTCCTATTAATCGGATTATTTCAGGTTTACACCACCCTTTCCAGTTCAATCTAAATTTTAATTGGAATGATTGAGATGTTTACATGAAGGCTTTTCAGTCCGACTGAGCCATCAATCTGATAACTAAAAAATTATTGGTTGCATAAACATAGCTATTTTCTATGCTGATTTTGAAGGAAAAATTGGTAGAATTCTGTAGAATGGATTTAAAATGTGGTGAAATGTGAGATTAGAGTACTACACTTTTGTTTATGAAAGCCCATTTTTACCACAGAGCACAAAAAGGTACAGTACCGTATTTTCCGCACTATAAGGCGCACTTAAAAGCCTTTAATTTTTTCAAAAAACGACAGTGCGCCTTATAATCCGGAGCGCCTTATATATGGATCTGGCGCCTTATATTAATGTCTGTAAAACAACCGCTGACTTAAACCTTGTTTATACTTTCGCCTGGCACCGGAGCGCGAGCCTCCGCTGACTGCGCGCGGACCTCCCCAAACAGACGAGGCATTTATACTTGACGCAACTGTTTTGTTCTAGACTGAACACCAGACCATACAACTGATTTAGACGCGCAAACTGGGTGCCGGTGTGATGAGATGTACTAATATCCGTCTGCTCGGGCAGATTCGGCTCAAAGTCGTATTTTTTTGCAAGTGGTAGATCTTGGTTTACATTTGGACTTTGGATGTGATCTTAGGCTTGAAAAGGTTGGTGACCACTGCATAACGCAAACCCAGTCAAACGTTTGACTGCAGTATCTTCTATTCTATGCGCCTTATAATCCGGTGCGCCCTATATATGAAAACAGTTCTAAAATAGGCCATTCATTGAAGGTGCGCCTTATAATCCGGTGCGCTTTATAGTGCGGAAAATACGGTAATTGTGACTTTGTTTCTTATAGCTGTGACTTTGTATCTCGCAATACAGATAAAGTAGAACTTTGTGAATGAAGGTTAGTCCAGTTCTTTGGAAAACTGCTCAAATCTGCCAGACAGATTCCACAAGGGCATGCCTTTGACCTCTTTATTCAGCTACTCAATAACTTCCGAACACAGGACTTCTGGGATTATCCTCAATAAAACCTGTCATACACACTGGAGAAATAAGCTTATGAGCTTTTCATAGCAAAATGATTAGACCTGGTCATTTTATGGTGCCATGGCTAAGTAAAACTTTCTGTTCTTGCAAAATCAGCTTGTACATATATGAACTTTAGTCTTCCTTCCAATTTTTATGCAGGTGGTCACTCACAAATGCATCCTTGTTGTCACAGAATTTCCTCCAGGCATAATAGCATTACTATTACTGTTGCTCATACACGAACACATAGACACGTATACTGTATAAACACACACACAATTGCATCAAGGAAAAGGAAAAGTTTTCTCAAACGTTCTCAACAGCATGCCACCATAGCACCTCATTCACACTTTAACATTGCAAAAACCCTTTCATACACACAAAGTGAATATAGATGTCAAGAAAGAAATTATTATATATTTTTTATATATCTTTTGCTTTAATTCTTATGAATAAACTGTGGCAAGATGCATTTGGGGCTCAGCTTGCAAAATTTGCTTGTTTAATGAATTTGAATGATGGTGTGAATCAGCTCTGGTGTGTTCAGAGACACACTTTCTAACCTTTGTAAACAAACTATACGACATTAGCTGAGCATGCAAAACAACAGCTGGTGCTCCCCTCTATGGCAAGCAAGAGGGCTCGAAGATAATCGTATCCTTTAAGACAACAGAGCCTGTGTTTATGGAACAAAAGTGTAAGTATTATTCTGTTCGACGTGATCTCGGCTGTGAGGAACGCTGGAAGCGGATCTCCACTAGCGTATTCTGACTCAGAGCTCTGAGCTTGGATCCAGCTCGCAGTCTAGCAGAAACCAGCTCCAACCCAGAGACCCGGAGTAGATGAAGCGTGTTAATTTGATTTCCAAATGTTCTACTTGCCTTATTCCTCCTCTTTGAACGAACTCCTCAAGCTGAGAGCCAAAACTGAGAGAGGTTTATGCAACACATTAATGAAAAATATTATTGGAAACAGCCTCTTAACTATAGATTAAAGTTCAACGTTCCCTGCTGAACCTTTTTCAAAATTCACATCTCAAGGTCAATGTTTCAAGCTAAAAAGTGTTTTTAGGCTTGTTTTTAGACCTCTGATGACCGATTGTGGCTTTCTTATTTGTGATAGCCAAATACATTAAAGCCAAGCTAAAAGTGTTTCAATAGGCATATTCACATGCATTACATAATGCTGAATTGACTGCCAAAGAGGTCACAGCTAATGTTGTTTGAAAAGAGGGTGGAAACCCCCTAAGAAAATCAGACCAGTCTCCAGGAGTTGTTTTTTGAAATTTGAGTCCAATTTTGGGTGGATCAAAATAATGTTAAATTTGTGGGGGAAAAGATTTTGTATTAACAGCTACAGTATCTTTAATTGCATGGCAAGCTTGCGCCAATATGAGTCATGCCTTGTACTTTAGAAGGTTATTAAGTCAGTTTTTGTCAAATTTTAAATAATCTATCACACAAGAATGACTCAAGCTAAATTAATAAAAAATATGTTGGAAAATTCTGATAGTGGTAAAAAAAAAAAAAAAAAATCTAATGCTAGAATCTAATCCATGTGTAATTGGGAGATAAATACACTTTTTTTTGTGTGTGTGTTTCAGTTTTTAGAAATATTTCAAATAGTACATGAAATAATTACACTTTTAAAACCGTGTGTGTGTGTGTGTGTGTGTGTGTGTTTGGTGAACTTCATCAAATGAAATGAAAAATGCTAGCGTAAGGGGGACTACAACAAACCCTTCTAAACCCTCCCTAAACCCTTATAGATGATGTCAACAGCTATGGTAAGCACTTCCTGTGACTAAAATGTTCGTTTAGTGAACTTCTTAGATGCATTGACCTTGACTTTGCTTATCTGGGTGGTGATCTTCCAATCCCGAGGTCCAATTTGGAATGTTTCTAAAGGCTAGACCAAGTACATTCTGCAACAGATTACATATCAAGTAACAAAACATATTTAAAATCAATGAGATTAGTTATTTTTCATACTTCCTGACCCCTGGACTCCAGCTCTAATCCTCACTGTCTGTAGACATTAACCAGCACTGAAGAAGTATTACATCATTTCCAGGTTATTCCCTAAGTTTCCAATGCAATTTTGCTGTTGGGTGACACTTTTGGTATCAATGCAGTTTCACAGAACTGCTTCAAAATCCACTTACTGAAACTCTGCTGTGGCAGTGACATCATTCAAAACTAAATCATAGGCTTAATTCAATTGTGCAACAGATTTCCCATCATAAAATTGCTGTCATAAACATGTTTAAAAGAATGACTAAAAACTGTAGCACAGAAATTACAGAACGCTTCCTGAAAGAGTTAATCGACAACATTTCTAAAGGTCTCCTTAAAAACCACTCTGACAAAACAGAGTGATTTAGACACACAAAAAACACAATTCCTTCAAAATACTAGAAGTGCACATTAAAGCAGTCGTCAACCGAAACCGACTTCGCAGAAATACACACGTCATCTGGAGTCAGCTTGTACCTTTCGTGTGAAATATCGCCCTGTCATTACTTCATGTGGGTGCCACGCTGCTTTGGCATTGTTTACACCCACGAGCAACAGCTTTGCAGATTAGCATGTGCAAGTGACAGCATGTGTTGTAAAGGACGACTTCTGCTTCGGTGACAAGCAATACCCCATTCACTTCATGTCCTCCATCCTTCTCATCTTATTGTGCCTCATTCCCCCAAACTCCCACCCAATCAACACACATAATACGCTTAAAGAGAATGGTCCAAAGCACACTTTTCATAAAACGTGATTGTTGCAATTATGAGCAATGAAAGCTCAGTGAAGAACAACACTGGGAAAAGTTCATGCTGTAATTACAAGGTACGAGATTTGTAGACAATGCCTGAAGAATAAAAGACGTTTTGGAGGTGCAGAGACCAGCTTAATGTTACTACTGTGCTTGAATTGGGAAAGCTTTGTTGATTTTCCAGAGGTGTGGGGAATGGGAAAGGTTCACCATTACAGAACAAAGACTAGACCCATTTACCTTAATTACTAAAACACACCTTTTATAGTTCACTGTAAACTTGGACGTTGAATGAACAGAAATGAGGCATTTAGATGCTTAGCAAGGGCTTGGTTAACATGCAACATTAATTTGACCAAATGTTCATATGGTTTGTTAACTTTTCTTGCCTATTTAAAGGGACAGTTCACCCAAACATGAAAACTCCTTGTGTTGCAAAAAAAACCTGAAAAGGTCACTAATCTAGCAACAAAGTCATTGAGCTGGCAAGACTGAAAGAAACATATGAAACTCAATGGCGCCCAAATAACATCATTTAATAGCATGGACAAAAAAAAAAGTTTTGAGTAAAGAACGTTTTTGGGTGACCTAGCGACTTAAATGTCAAAAGCATTAAGTTTAGAATAGTATTATTAAACTTAATAAAATTCAAAACACACCAAAATGTTTCCATGAGGGAAAAGTCTATAGTAGTTAAACATGATCGCGTTTTGACTGTGAGCCGAGACATGACATCCGTACATAATACTGTTCTGCGTAACAGACCTGAGTGGATTTGAACTCACCGTCCGTCTCTTGGGTCTCGGTGACTGAGTGAACCTGATAGAATTACAGACTTCCTGAATTTGCAGTTGAGAGACGGCCAAAGGTAACTAAACAGATTAAAATCTACAGCAGAAAAAAAAATCACTATTTCTATCCATAACAGTTTGTGGACAAGTATATGTTCTCAGCTTCCATCTCTGGCCTTGATTCAATCTACGTACCATTTTGGCTGAAACAAAGTAAGCGACTTGGCAATGTCACACGAGAGTGATTGTACAATGGTATTAGTGCTATCTATCCCCATATCACAAAACATCAGCCTTGGGCTAAATTGTGACTCTCTACACTTATGCTTTTAATTCTGTTCTTAACTTTATTGAATGGGTTTCAACAGGAAATGTGAGATCATGCAGTGAAGCTTCTGTTGAGAGGTCTACAGTTCATATTCAGGCTAACACACTGTCTACACTGAGACTGACATAATCAATGTTGCATGCTTGGAGCATTGACAGCTCCATTGATTATAACGAGACTGTTTTGGTTTTGTTGCTCGCTTGGAGTGTGTAATAAAGTGCAAATGAACAAAAATGAGCCCTGTTCATCCTCCAGAAGTACATGGTAATGAAAAATGATTTTACACAAAGTGATGAAAGAAACAACAAACCACTCCACTGCCAGTGAAAAAACAAATCACTTGCAGTGAAAGTGCTAGAAATAACGTACTTAAAGGAATACTTAAAGTTCACATACTTAAAGAAACACACTTTATGTTCTCAGCATGTAATTTTGTAACCAAACAACTTGATTCATTGGCAAATAACAAGAAAAAAATGAGGGGAAAAAACAAACAAATTATTTCAGTTATTTCCGAGAGATATTTTCTTTTAAAGAAATTGCTTTTTAAGGACTACAAACGGCTGGTAGGGACTACACGACATTCCTCCCGGGTTAGTGATATCACAAACCCTAACATTTACATAAACTCTGCCCCCGGGAACGCGATTTATAGATTATCATGACAGAATATGCTAATCAATGACTAGAAGATATCTACACTACATAAATTCATCAACTAACCATTCAGAAATGTTGTCTACAAGTTGTCACTTCTTCTTGAGTCTCTCCATCTTTGTCTGACTCCGGTTTGAACATAGGCTAAAAGTTTTCGAATTTTTCAGGACACAAGCTGTTGTAGCTCCACCCCCTGTGCTGGGAGCAGCAGCTCATTTGCATTTAAAGGGAAACTGTGCATTTTTACTCACCCTCAAAAAGTGACAATTTTAACATGCTATATAAAAATATCGGTGGGGAATTTTGAACTAAAACTTCACATACACACTCTGGGGACATCACAGACTTATACATCTTGTGAAAAGTGCATTGTACCACCCCTTTAATATATTATAATTTTAAAGGCCTCACAAAAAAGTAAGATTGTCAATATCCATCCCATTTTTATAGAAATGATCAATGCTACATAAATATAACAATTCATGTTTAATCACTTAAATGGCACATATATTATATAAAGAAAAGCTACTGAAATTAAAAAAATTTCATTCTGTTTTTTTGGTTTTTGGCTTAGCATTTAACTGGTTGAGGACAACACAAGAACACCCATAACCTTCAGTTGTCCTTTTTACACTTTAAACATGTTTGCACTAGTAAATTCTCTGCTATACATGCAAAATACCATGAATTTTTCTAATCATCAATAGAGAAAAATGCTCTTTCTGACAGATGGTGTAGTTACATTATCTACCAGCAGTGGAAAAACAATGACATACCTGAGTAGAACTTAATATTCTATGACTTTCTATTTTGCACGAATAGTGCAGGTGGGTCTTTGACAAATTCACAGTATGACCACCTCTTCAGTCACCAATACATAACTATACCTCTGTCATGATCTAACCATGTGAAGTGTCTTGGATGAACTCTTTGACCTTGATCCCTGGGAAAAGTACCAAATGGCTACCCTAAATAGATATAAAATATAGGCACAAAATATTTATTTTTTAAAACACACCTGCATAATAAAGCATAAGATTTGCCTGCATTGAAAAAGCATGAGATTTGTTGCTGGAGCATATGAAATACAATCAGTCCTTTGTCAGCTGGACAGCTTGACTTCATCAGCAGTTTTCCAAACCACAAAACACAAAAACCTCCATGACCTTCACAAAACGCACTTGATCACAGAAACCTCAATGCTATGTTAATTATTTGGATCTTCTTTAGTATTAAAATAGTTCACATCCATTTATAAAGGCAAAAGATTATATACAGTGTTGTAATTATTTGATCAGACATTCTATTTTTTTTCCAGGAAAATGATTTTCCATATTTGAAACCCTTTTCACATGTCTGAAATTTGTCTTGATTTTAGAACATCTACTGCGAAAATAGTTAAGCCAAAAAAGAATTCCTGTTATCATTTACTCATCTTGTCATTCCAAACCCAAATTACTTTCTTTCTTTCTTCTGTGGAACACAAAATAATACTATATTTGTAAATTATGTCACTCATTTCATGTGTCAGTCATTTCTATGAAAACATAATGAATTGGGACTAGAGCATTCCACAGAATCATAAAGGTGGTTCATACGGAATAAACTGTTTTCCAAGACTTCTGAAGACATATGATCAATTTGAGTGAGAAACAGATTGAAAAATATATTATTCATCAATATATGTACAATATATACTGTTAATCAATGCTTCCAGATCACTGAGTCAGCGAGTTGAACTTGATTACCAAATAGGTCAAATTTGTGAATGAATCATTCAGAATGTTTTGTGAATAGAAATAAAGATTCATTCAAAAGATGACTCAAAAGAATGATTTCGTCACAAAATGGATATTGCTACTTCTCTTATTTTCTCTGTCATTATGTCATATGGCTTCAGAAGACAAAATAGGCAGTGCATTTCCCACAGTCTCATGACACTTTAATGGTGCTTTTTTTTGTCATTTTAGAGCATTTTGGTCCACATTTTCTTTCATTATATTGACGAGAGTGGGCAAGATGTTCTTTAAAAAAAACACACAAAAAAAACACAGAAAGTCAGGTTTGGAATGACATGAGGGTGAGTAATTTTTTTGGGTGAAATTTGAGACTGTGTTGAGAAAAACTGGACACCTATCCATCCTGGTTGAATACATTTAGTTTGCTGATATTCCCATAAGGTCAAGCGCATAATGGGGTTTGCCCAAGTAATGAGTAAGCCACAAATATGGCAGCCAAAGCTTTGGCTGTTGATGACATGTTTGTACACTTACTAACATATCTGACCAAAGCTGCTTTTATCACTGATGCTCCAGAATATCATATCATAGGACCATGAACACTGAATACATATATGTCCTCTACATAATGCACAGACAGCTGACAGGTGTGCTGAATTGAAAACTGAACCCCTGTCAGTTACACAAAGGCTCAAATGTCTAGTAAGATTATAGGGAATATTCTTATCACTTTTGGCCTCGTTAGTTGCCAGGTGGATTGATGAAATAATTTCCATATGGCACTGACAACTGTGTGGGAAAGCAGCCTAGCACGGGCATATCTATGAGAGCAGGAACAAATTCAGTCTCTAGAGATCAAATCGCACACTCAGGATGAAGTTTGTTCAGTAACAGAGAAACTCAATGTCAGCAGGCTTCACTGTGTGGATTGGCTCCGCTCCATCTTACAGATCTCATCAGGGCAAAACTTCATCTCAATGTTTCTTTAATGTTTTCAAAGTCATTTTAATGTCTCAGCAGACCTAATTAAAAAATCAGTAAAATCAGTGATAATGCCCTGGACATCTTATATTGGCCTTTCTGAATTTGTGTTCCCTGGTAAACTAATGTTATGTAGTGCTTTGGCAGACATCTCATCTATTGAGCCATGGAGCTGTCCAAAAACTATCCAGATCCCCACAACCTGGGCTTACACTGCGCTCACACCATATCAGATTTTTCATAAATAATTTTTTTTTAATTGACAGCCCTAAAAACAACGCATGTGTACATAAACCAACAAATTAAAAGAGCAAAAAAAACCCAGCAATATTGCACTATGACCTCTTCCCGACAGCTGAAGGATATTCGGGAAAAAAAACAGCACGACTGAGAGTGCGACATTGCTTTTACACAACACGAGTCTATATTGGGTAGCTTACATTTGTAGATACAAAACTGGCAGTGTAGATCCAAACAAAGTAGCAGCGTAGCTATGCGCATCTCCACGCAACCCAGTGTAGTGGCGTTTCGTTCCTGGAAGAATCAGTGTTTCGAACAAATCGATTGAGTGAACAATTCAATGAATTACCCTTCACACTTGTTATGGTCTTGAATCAGTATGTTTGAACAAATCAGTTGAATGAATCGGTTGAATCGAATGAATATAAAGCTATTAATTTGTTGCCACCTACTGGCGTAACAATGTAACATGCAGAAAGAATCACTGAAAACTCCCCAACACTAATACACAGACTGACAGCTTGTTTTGTATAGCCTATATTTATTCATTTAAATATTACACATATCAATCTTTATTCTGACATGTAAAAATAAAATGGTTGACAATTAACAACCTCTACACACAGCCTATTTATTATATCCAGTGCTACCTGGTATATGTTTGGGTCACTGACGAATAAGGTTTTTAAAAGTGTAAAAAAAATAAAAAAAATGTGCAAGCTAATACAAGCTGTAGTGATTAAGCCACACCTACATTATGAATGTTGCCATAGAAATGAGTAATTTCAGCTCAAGAGAAGAAGTTGTCATGTTGTAATTATGGTAATTCTGAAATGAAGTGAATGCATTTATTAGTTTTATATTATGCATTTCATTTTGTATTTGTTTATTTATTTATTAAAATCTGTTGATTGTTCGCCAGTTCCCGCCTCCTTCTTCCCATAACATCTAACCTTGCTACACTGCCTAATAGTGGGCGGTTTATCCATCCACTTATGAATCGATGACAATGATAATGATATGAGGCTGTAAATTCCACAATATTTGCGAGACATACTCTGAGCACATGGGAGTTTTTCCATGGTGGAGTAGGAAACTTTGTTTACTCTGGATATTTAAGGGATGATGTCAGTTTGCTGGGTGTTAGCAAGAGATTCTTTCAATGGTTTCCAGTCATGTAGTGAGTTGTGGCCACAGACATGAAATGTTCCATGCTGTGTTTCTGTTCCTATAGGAGGGGTTAACTAGTGACTTCAGAGGCAAATAAAGCTTCAGAGCCACAGTAAAAGCTTTGCGGAATATGTCGTATATTAATCATAAATACAGACCCAGGACTGGTATAAGTGCATTTCCTTTACCCAAACCCAATGCATTTAATCTTTTACCCAGTGTAAACGGAACTATATGTTGGTTGTATCTGACCACAAATAAATCATCTCTTTTCATTCAACTGTAAATGAAGCAATTACAACAAAAGGAGGATAATCGTAATAGCTCTTCGTGCTGCTGAAATGGAATTTAAATGTTTCTGACGCTCTCCCACTGGCACTGAATGACTAACATTAGACTTAAACGACAAAACAATGAAGTGAACGAACCAATCAAGCATGTCGTCATTGTCCTTTATCAAATAATGGAAATTATCCTCTATGACTCATTCCATACCCTCTGGCCAACAGACAAAAGTTGCTCACACTAACTTTTACTTTATGTATGAAATATTACATTTAATTATCAATAGTTATAAGGCCACACCGGATAACAGCACAGCAAAACTTCACATCACATGTATTAAATCACACATGCACTGTGAACTGAGCAGTAGGGGAGGAACTGCCTGCTGCTGGTTTATTTTTAGAGCAAGCACTATGTGGTCAAACAAACACGGATCATGGCAGATATTAACCCAGGTCAGGAAATAATGACCCTGGCTACAAATCAGTCACTACATAGGAAGCCGTCTGACCAAAACTGGGGTTCAGAAAAAAGTGCAGCTACAATAGGCTTAAGCCATATGTAGGTATGTGAAGTGTTAAAGGGATAGTTCACCCAAAAAATGAAAATTACCCCATGATTTACTCATCCTCAAGTCATTCTAGGTGTTTATACTATACAGGGCCGTTGAATGCTTGAATCTGATTGGTTGACGAACGTTCTAAGGTGTGCATTATTTTCAGGGAAACGCACGGCTAAAGTAGTTCCAGGCAGGTCTTGACCGCATTACAGTTCCATATCACTTCGCGTAGTCAACTGTAATAACGGAAAATAGGATACAATTCATAACAAGAAAAAGCATTTCGCCCCATGCGCTTGATCTGCAATTTTCAATGTCTAGCTTCACAATCAATAGAAACATGCAGTTTCATTTTAATAAATAAAGTATATAGTCCTATCTATAACCAATAGAAAATTAAACTGAATATAGGCTAAATAAATGGATAGTCCTGCAGCACGGATTTTTATTGCAGATAATATAACAAATAAATAATTATTGAAAGGCCTACTTGTTAAAAGGGCTTTGTGTTTCATTTATTTGGCTATATACTGTCATCTGTCAATAATGAAAAAAAGAATGAACGAATTAATTACAACGAATTGAATTAATAAATAAATAATAATATTGACGCACATGCTTTTCTGTCTCATTATTGCAACATCTCTCTCTAATAACTGCATTAATAACTGCATAATGAATCGTAATTTGATACTTATGACTGATCATGCCCAAACGCGTGTTCAGCGCGTTCAGTCTGTGTTCAAAGTCTGTGTTTAAAATCTGCTGCAGTCGATGAAAACAGTCAGAGAATGTGTCAGCTAGTCGTGTGTCCCCAGCATTAGTCTGCTATCAGTGGCTCAAACCTCCGTTACTAACTCTGAAATGACGTTTTGGAATTAGCAACGGAGGCATGGGATTAGATGCGTAAGAAATTAGTCCTACATACAAGAGCATTTTAATGACAAAAACTTTACAAACGTCTTGAAATACATAATCTGAACAATGTTTCGAGGTGTGGTAACTGTAGTATAAGCGGAATAATTGACTTCAGGCCGTTGAATTATTAGAAAAATAATGCACAAGGAAAATAAGGCCGTTACCTCGGGTGTGCATTATTTTTCTAATAATTCAACGGCCTGTCGTCAATTATTCCTTACATATGACATTCTTCTTTCAGACGAATACAATCGGAGTTATAGTAAAAAATGTCCTGGCTCTTCCAAGCTTTATAATGGCAGTGAATGGCCGTTTATGTTTTGAAGTAAATAAAAATGCATCCATTCATGATAAAAGTGCTCCATGCGGCCCTGGGGGGTTAATAAAGGCCTTGTCAAGCTAAGTGATTTAAAATCGTACATTATGTGTAAGAAAAATATCCATATTTAAAACTTTATCGACTAAAATAACTAGCTTCGCATCGAATTACGGCGAAAAAGTAACCTTTGACATGACGCATTGACGTGTAACAGTGTTAAGCCCAATTTATACTTCTGCGTCGAACTCACGCCGTAGCTACGTCGTAGGCTGTGTGTAGCGCGCGTACGCTTCGGCGTACCCTGACGTGCACCTCTACGCGGACGCAAGCGCTGTGATTGGTCTGCTAGGACCACTCCCTCGGGTTTCACATGCTCCCTCTGCAAGTGTAATTGCACGTCAACGCGGACAACGACGCAGAAGTATAAATGAAAACCAACGCGTTGCCTACAGCGTAGAGTTATTTTAGGTTGATTAAGTTTTAAATATGGATATATTTCTTACACGAATGCATCGCTTCGCTTCAGAAGGCCTTTATTAAAGGGTTAGTTCACCCAAAAAATTTAATTCTGTCATAACCTTTTAACCCCCCAGGGCACTTTGATCATGAATGGATGCACTTTTATGGACTTCAAAACAGCCATTCACTACCATTATAAAGCTTGAAAGAGCCAGGACATTTTTTTTATATAACTCTGATTGTATTCGACTGAAAGAAGAATGTCATATACACCTAGGATGATTCAATTTACTAGAATGAGTAAATCATGAGGTAATTTTCATTTTTGGGTGAACTATCCCTTTAACGTAGTGTGACAATGCTCTGTGGAACAGGGACATTTTTAGAATTGGAGGCTGAGTACAGGAAATGAGGAAATGAAATGGAGAAATAAATAGACAATGACCATCTATTTTTTTGTTTTTCTTTAACCAACAAGAATCTGTATTATTCCTTCTGAAAATTCTGTATTTTGTTACAGACTGCTGCCAGAACACGTCCATCAGACATGGAAGAGCAGCAGTGGCATAACCCCTCATGCAGAACGTAATTCAAACAAGCTCGTTCTTTTCTTCTGCGTAATGCATCCTAAGGCGATAGGCCACCATGTCAAAGGCAGCGTATAAGAAACCGATGTTAAACAACAATATCAATGCAAGAATTACAGCTGACAGGCACTGCTGCCTCTTGCACAAGAACCTCAGTTGGAGAGTTCAGTCAATGAGTGCAGTATTGCATTTTTATTCCGAACTACGATCGCAGAATCCCTTCACATGCGCTCTATACCAAATAAAGCACCTGTCATGAGGTTCAGAAGTAAATAGCCTGTTATATGTAGGCATACCTACCTTAAAAGCATCTCACTTCAGAGATAGAGATGAAGTATCACAAAGGCCTTTTGCGTGGTTCATTATTAGCATACACACAACACATTTTTCCAATCTACAGTGCAACTCTACCAAAGGGAATTGCTGCGCTTGGCAGGAAGATTAATATAAAAAGGGAGCCAGGCAGGAGCGTTTCAGAGGGAGCATCTCAGGACAGATGGGCTGGTTGCATGAGTTCTGAACAAAAGCCAGAGGGATTGGCAGGGGCACAGCTTTATTGTTCGCTGATTTCTTTTGACACGCGGGCCCTTTAGCGTGTTGAGCTATTTTTTGTGTAAACATCTATCGACATACTCTAAATAGAGACTCAAAAGTCTCCAGAGAGGCAAGCGAGAGAAAAACTCTGGCAAGGATCCCAAAAAACAACTGTCAAAATCACCAAAACAGACCTTTTTTAAACTCTAGCAAGGTTTGACGACTTCATTTGGTTATGGTGTAACAGTGTGAAATGCAGTTTATAATCTTATATAACTTTGATGTGTACTACCGTAAAAATTTTTTGAGATGTTTAAATATTTTTGAAAGAAGTCTCTTATGCTCACCAAGGCTACATTTAAAAAAAAACTATATGTTAAAAAGTTATTTGTTTTCAGTGTCACGTGATCCTTTAGAAGTTCAGAAATTATTCTACTGCTGATTTGGTGCACAAGAAACATTTCTTATTATTATCAATGTTAAAACAGTTGTGTACAATTTTTAAAGAACAGCATTTATTTGAAATAGAAATATTTTGTAACAATGTAAAATCCTTTACTGTCACTTTGTATCAATTTAATGCATCCTTACTGAATAAAAGCATTAATTTCTCTTTTTTTTTAAGTACTGACCCCATACTTATGAACGGTAGTGTATGTATTGTTTTCTTATGTATGCTTTGCGCCTGCGCATTATATCGCAGTATAACTCGTTATCCATCAAAATGTGGTAACTGTTTTGTAAGTTACTAACTGTGGTAAGATTCACATTCATTGCTAATGAACCACTGATCTGATATTAATACAGACACTGGTTTGTGTTTTGGATAAAGAGGCCAATTATGCTGCAAAGTCGTGGAACATTCAATCATCGGATATGGATTATTTCTCATTAGAATCCATTTGATCCAGCTAGCAATTTTAAATGACAGTGATTCATCCTTAGATCACCTCAGGATTGGACAATCTAAATATTTTTTGCTGCATATCTGAAAACCAATATTTGTTAAATATGAACCAGTTCTGTCATGATCCCTTGAAACATATTGCTTAAATATGGACTGCTGACAGAAACAACAAAGACAAGCATCTCACTATCTACTGAATGTACTGCCATTTTTATTCTGACAAGACATAAAACCTTGTTCCTAAACCACAATGTTCCTATATTCTTCAAAATAAACCCCTACTTCTTCTTTTAAAGAAATTTCCTTTAAACGGTTTCATATGATAACCACAAGTTGATTTCTAAATGAGTCAAATCTTCCTTTAAAATATTTTTTTTTAGTTTCAATCTGAGATATTTTGAGATTATTGAATCAGTGTAGAATCAGTCAATCATCTGATGTCCTATTTTCTTGGCAGGTGTGGTTTAAAACAATAGCAGAAGATTGACAGATCTTGCGCAACCATGGATTGTAACGAAGGCTAACTTCTCTTGAGAAATAAAGCACGTTTGTCACCTCTGAATGCCTGTTAGAGTGGGAGGACAGTGTTGAGTCACTGATAAGATGCTTCAACCCTCTACAATTAACCAAAACTGCTCTTTAATTTCCTTATTATTTTCACTCTTAACTTAAAATATTAAAACATAATTCCTGAGCTTGTTTGACCATTGTCCACCCTATCTGACCTGTGGAATTCAGGCAAAAACTGAAAGGGGTCATGACATGAGAAATCAAATTTGCCTTGATCTTTGAGAAATAAGTGGTCTTCATACCATTAAAACATCTTTCAAGTTTCATAGCTTAAAAAGTCTTCTTCATTATAAACACCATTTATTTAATCAAGCTCCAAAAACTACTCGTTTGGATAATGGGGGTCTTGGGGCAAAATGCATTTGCATATGCCTGCCTCCAGAGCAAGACATCAACGAATAGTTTTACATCATCTCACCATAGGCCCCGCCCACTGCCGTTGCGAGTGTCGCGTCAAAAGAAAATAAAACCAATTATAATATCTGATGCTGTCTACACTGCATACAGTAAACAGATGGCCTTCACTTTACTCCACGCACTTGAGTCTGTCGAGAATAGGACAAAAGGAAGAGTAAATAGAAGGGTAAAGGAACATTCGCTTTAATGCGTCCTGTTTAAACAGCTCATTTGTTTATTTCTGTAGAGACTTCAGAAGGATACCAGTGTCAACAAGTGGATGGTTTATTTTTTTATGGTGTTCGGGATCGCATCAGAGGATTATATGTTTGTTCAGAGAATTTGACTGCCCAGTGTAATGGAGAGTTCACAAAGAAACTTTTGTTGAATGATGAAGTAGTCCGCTGTTTTGGATCTGACAGCAGCTACATCAAAAAAATCCTAAGTAAACGATTTCATAATGCTTTATCTGTAAATGACGGTTTTATGTGGATGTTTTCAAAACACTCACGTTCAATAGCGAGTGGGTGTTGATACTGTTTCCTATGCAATGACGTTAGCCAATCATAAAAGTGGCCATTTACTGACAACTCTTAAAGGAGCTGCCCCTTAAAAACGGATCATTTCAGACAGAGGGTTAAATATAATTGTTTTTACAAATCTTTATTAACATTATAAGTGAACCTCAAGGAACATATTAAAAAAAAAAAAAAAATCCATGTCATGTTCCCTTTAAATAGTGATCATCACTCATTACCTCACGTTGTTCCAAATTTGCATGACATTATTTCTACTGTGAAACAAAATGACACATTTTGATAAATAATCTTAATCTTTTCTCATAGCCTCATGAACTTATGAAGTAAAAGTATTTTTATTTCATTTGTATGCTGCTGTGCCTTTAAGACTTTAATGTGAACCCCGTTTTGTTTTGACATAAAATCAGTAATAGAACTTTGGGTTTGCTGTCAGCTCCATTACAGTTTCTAATAGCTCCATCCTTCAAAAACTGTTTGTTCGCCAAGTCTCGATTACATTTTGACAGTTTAAAATGACAATCCGTGCTGAAACAAAGTTTCAAGTTTTGAAAGCTGCAGTGTGTTTTCGTAATTCGTAGCACATCAAATTATTTTATTTCAGAAGATGGAGAATTTCTGCATCATATAACTTCTTTAAAGTCAAGCAAAGCTTGGTAGTGCGCTCCTGAGCTGATGCAGAGAGGAAAAGTTCAACATTTTATGACATACTCCATCCAATACTTTGTTTTCCAGATGGTCACTCTTTTTGACAGCGCTATTAAAGAATGCGGTCTGGTGCATGTGAAGCTACGGTGAGTGGATTTTCAGTGCGTATGTTTGATTAGACTATACGTCACTATGCTTTCCAGGTCGAAACGACTGCCAGCTTCAGCCCTATCGTTCCATTCGCATAAAGGCTTACTCAGGCAGCTCAGCGTTTAGCCATTGGCTGCCCTACTTTCGGCCTCGGCTGTGAGAGTGAATGGACTAAATTGGATGGAAACGTTTTTACGCTGGGAACTCTGACCGTTCACCACAAGGCTTTTGGTTGGTCAGGCAGACACACTGGGAGATTACTTCTTTCTTATGTGATGCAGGCCCTTACAACCCACTTCCTAAGGAAAATGCACAAGACACATACTTTCTGAAGACAAATAGAAAATGGCAGGCTAGTTTTTTTTTTTCTGGATATACTGCAGTAGAAACCTACTTATAGCTTTATAGCTTTAGATGGCAAGGATAGAGTGAGTAACTTGAGACTCAGTTGATACCTTTCTGAAAAATTGCAGCTATAACCACATCAGGGCAGTATTTTGATGTGGAGATAAGGGCTAATCTCAGATGTGCAGTGAGTTAGCCTAGTCAGCATGATCCATAGCACTTCATTTCGCAATGAAACACCTAAGGGTGTGTCTAAACAGTCATTAATTGTGTTCTGGTGGCCCCGCAGACAGTGTAAAAGATAAGACCACAGCATGTGGGTCAGAATTTACAGGTTTTTGCATCTCTGATGCCGTATATTAGCAAACGTGCTACATAGTGCTCATTTGTTAACATGCCTGGGCATGTAGTAATTTTATTTTGTGTGCGCCCTTGTTAGGTACTTTCTCAAGGTGGCATTGTAAACTAAATTCAGAGAGTGAGACACCTAAAGCTGAGACTATATTTCAAGTATTACATAACTGAAGAAATGAAAACCATCAGTCATACTTTCAAACAACTGGTTATCATCATTAGCGTTCAGGCATGATGCCCATGTGCATGTGATTAATGGTCACAACATGATCCATCTGCTTGTGGACCACTTCCCTTAATTACATCAAAGACAAGTCACCTGAAACCAGTAAAATTACGCAAACTTCTCTGAAAATGTTTATAACATCTTAGGGGGACTTCCTTAAAGACTTCCTGTAAGAGACCTACAAGTGGAAAATTCTAAAAAGGGGGAACTTTTGATGAAACAGAAAGAGACTAATGAGTTACTAAAAGCAGATGACAGGATGGGTCATGACAGTTAAGCATGTGATATAACAAAAATTCCATTTAAAAACATGTTTTTAAATGGTTATTATTGCTGGCCAATATTTTGAATATTCAAGCAAGATAAATTCTAAATAATTTTGCTGGTGATATAAAATTTAAAATGTCATGCATATTTTAATATATATATATATATATACAGTATATGTATATTCAGAAATTCTAATATGCTGATTTGGTGCTCAAGAAACATTTATTATTATGATCGGTTAAAAACATTGTTTAGGATTCTTTGATGAATAGAAAGTTCAAAATAATTCATTTGTAACATTATAAATGTCTTTACTGTCAATTTTGATCAATTTAATGTGTCCTTTCTGAATAAAAGTATTAATATCTATAAAACGTCTTACTGACCCCAAACATTTAAACGGTAATGTAGAGATTGATTTTTAGATATCTGACCAGATTGACCACCTCTACTGGATGTCATTTTGAAAAGGTCAAAGGTCACAAAAAGTCCTCACAATAAAATTATATGCTGTGATTCAGATGTGCTTGAAATATCAAACACTGTGCCACAGTATTTTAGTCATAACTTAATTCTTTGTTTGCATAAATCACACCCTCTGTCATCCATCATCTTAATCACAGACACCAGGCCAGCCAAGATTCCATGACCGGGGCATAAAGTATGAATATTCTAATGACTCAGTTACAAAACTTTCCCAATCGCTAAGATTCACACACACACAAATGGATAAACACAAAGTGCAAGAACAGAACGACCAATATGCACAAATACAGATCTTCAGGAAACCTTGATCTGAACAGACTAAAGTATTGGAAAAACACAGCAGTACAATAAAATGGCCAATACTAAAATGCTGGTCTTCATTGGAACATTGGTTTACTCCATGGGGTTCCCAATTCTAGCTTCCCGGATCCCCGCTCTGCACATTTTGTATGTCTCTCTTATCTGACATGCTCAGTTGAGGGGCGGGTTCCATTCAACCTTAAGTGTGATGTAAAGTGGACTTAAAAGTGTATTTTGCCATCACCTAAGCAGGTGTGTTTATATGCGGCTGTTTGTAGGTGTAAAGTGCGTGAGATGCGTCAGTTACAAGTCAATTATCATGATTACGGGTTAAATAAAAAGACCAAATTACGTTTATTTTCATATTAACGATTCCAATGTAAATTTATCATTCAGTTTAGGGCCTTTGAACTTGACAGATTATATCAAAGTGCAATTTATAATACATTTTTATACAGATACACATGTTTATTAAAGGGTTAGTTCACCCAAAAATGAAATTTCTGTCATTAATTACTCATCCTCATGTCGTTCCAAACCCGTAAGACCTTCGCTCATCTTCGGAACACAAACGAAGAGATTTTTGATGAAATCCAAGAGACCTGACCCCCCTATGGAACGTTATTACCTCTTTCAAGGCCCAGAAAGGTAGAAAAGACATTGTTAAAATAGTCCATGTGACTACAGTGGTTCAACCTTAATGCTATGAAGCGACGAGAATACTTTTTGTGCGCAAAAAAACTAAAATAACGACTATATTCAACAATTTCTTCTCTTCCGTGTCAGTCTCTGATGCTGTCAAGTGAAGTGAACTTCAACAGATAGTCCGTGCTCAGGGAGTAGGGCGCAGTGAACACTGCGTAGGGACCCTGTCATTTGGCACGCGCCCGAGTTCATGGAGCTCTCTTCTAATGAGCTGATGTTCTGAATCAGATGTTTCAGATAATAGAGGCATAAAAACTGTGCAGATCGGGGCGGCGCGAGGACTGGAATTGGCAACCCCTGGTTTACTCCATATGACCAAAATTTGTAGAAGATCTAATAAAAACTATTTGTTTTTACTAAAATCCGGGTGGAAATTTGGTTCCATACCATCAGATTTAAAATTATGAGTAGAAGTCGCTTTGGATAAAAGCATCTGCAAAATGAATAAATGTGAATGTAAATGTAAAATTGCCAGTTTTAACTGATGGTCGCGCAAGAGGGCTTGAGATACTAGGCCCAAATTTGGTCAGAATGCTTTCAGCTTTTTAAAGCTTTGCTATATTTCATAAACGTCTCAACCTATATCTAATGCCATTAAGCAGCAAAGCAGTCCTTTAATAAGTAGCCATATTAATGGAAAACAGAATCAAGTACAACAGACCAACTTCACTGATTGCACACTGATTTCTCTTGTTTATGTCATTGAAAAAAAAGAAGAAGTAGACTCTTTCTAAACTTAATTTTCTGCGGTATAAATTGAGGCTATTTGCGCCGTTAATTGAACGCATCTGTGTCCGTCCTCTCCAGAAAGTGACCCAAGTGATGCATGGGACTCCTTATCATGTTTGCACTGGCCCCTTTTTTACATGAAATGTCTTATTCTGGAAGGAGCATGTGTTTGTAATAAAAATGTCATGAAAGCAGGAAAAAAAATACATGCACACACACATACCTTGAAATAATATAAACCATATGCCAACTACACAGGATGAAGCTGTAGCAATCGGTCACACAGGATGACAGACTTTTGCTTTTCCAAGTCTAAAGTAAAAGAACCCTTTACACCTTAATATGAACTATGGTTTCTGTTGTTTTGATTTGGTGTGCACATTTATAAATGCAATCTTGCACATGTGGTGGTTTCCCACACACAAATCTTTCATGAACATGCACACAGACAAAACGCACACCATAGTATAGTCTAACATGAAAAGGTGTTTTTTTTATGAATCCTTCCACTCTAAACAAGCTCTGAATTACATCAGCCTTGTGTGTGCTGGTTGCCTCCAGTACCTCTTCATCTGAGCACCACTACATTCACTGTGGCTTTCTTTTTCTCTCTATCTCTTTCATTCTTTATGTCTTTCTCTTTTACAGGATCACCAATCTATTCACTAACAGAAAATATATCTCCACAGGATGTGAGCAGCAGTGTCATCTTCTAGATAAGTAGAGACAAATCAAACAGGTAGGGGTAGGTACAGGTCTACCGCAATACAGCTTAACTGAATGTGTTGTCTTGTTGTGGGTGTTGGATGTCACAGAGTATTCAGCATTCCCTTTGGAAAGGAACTCTTGATTAAAAATTGAGAGCACAGCATCTTTTGGGTCAAACAGATATTTTTTTAAGTATTAAATTAGGTATTTGAGATAAATAAATTAAAAAGTACATGCGGCTACTATAATACAAACTGTCAAAACAGTAAAAAAAAATCCTGTTAAATTTACTGTAAAAAAAATGGCTTTGGTTAAAAGAAATTCACCATAAAAATACAATGACAATGTTTCAAGTGAGACAGTATTATATATTACAATATGGTGTAACAATATTTCAACGTATATGGTACAGTAAGGTAACCGAAATTGTTTGGCTATCAACATTCTTCAAAGTATCTTCTTTTGTGTTCAGCCGAACAAAAAATTGCATCCAGCTTTGGAACAACATTAGGGCGAGTAAATGATGACAGCATTTATATTTTTGAGTGGACTATCCCTTTAATATAAGCACAAACAATACATAAAGCTTTTTTTCTAGAATGCCCTTATAGACTGCCATTGTAAGTAAAATGCAAACAAGTTTTTCGTTTGTTTTCAGCAGACGAATGACGAGTCAATGAGTTGTCTGTGATAAGCATGACACATATGCAACCAATACAGCTTAACTTGAATGGTGCCCGGAACATTCCTTTAGGATATGATAGGAATACCAAGTGGATATTGCAACAGAAGCTTGTAATAACTATTGAACATAGTGACAATCTAGTGAGCTGAAACCCTTAGTGGTATCGATTGCTATTGAAGGAGGCTGTCTGACCTCTGTCTGACCTTGGGCTTGTGTGAATGTGTTCATTATGTTGCGCTACAAACTGATTTTTGTCAGTCTACTGCCAAGAGCCAGCTGATAGCAGTCACCACAAATGCATCTATGTCTTACAACGGAATGTTGTAATGTTGAATTGTTAACTTCAGTCTAGGCATTACATTGATAAAGATCCGGTCTTTTCTTTGGTCTTGGGCGCCTTTGTTTATCATGACTCTTTGCTGTGAGGACTGCTTGTAATCTCATTCTAGTCAGTAGGGAAATTTAGAAAAGATGTTTAGGGTATGTGCCTACATATAGATACTCAAATACATTGCCAGAGAATTATCTGCAAGTTATTAATGGTTTTTTTTTATGTTCATATTTATTATTATTATTATTGACATGCTGACCTTGAATATAATTTTTTTTTTTTTTTTTATGACAAGAACACAGCTTCCCGCATGTTAGTTACTCCATTTGATTTAGCAAACTAAAGTTTATTTAAAATTACTTCACTAATTCTTATTAAGAAATAATTTAAAACCAGATAATGCCCATATTTTTTCGCCCAAGAATTTCAAACATTTAATGAGATTTTTAACAATCTCAGGCACGGTTATAAGACCTTGACATTTTTGGCCCATAAAAAATTCAGAACTTGATCAAAACATCTTGGAATCATGAATCATGGTCTGTATAACTTCAGTTTTTTAATAAAAAAAATTAATTAAAATTAAAACGTCAGAAAATAATAAATTATTTAATTTAAATAAATGAATAGATCTACATAAAAAAAATAAAAAAAATGAGTGTCACGTTATTAACCCAGTATGTTGTCTATGAGTGTGTGTATGTGTGTTTGTGTGAATGTGGGTGCCCTCACTCCTGCCAGGCATCCATATGTGTGTCTGTTTATTTACAAGAGCTGGAATGTGTGCATGTGTGGGTGAATCCGCACACACACTTGTGCTCGAGTGAGAAACACGGTGTGTAATGCCCAGCTCGTTATGTTTCATAGCTCAGTAAATTTTGATGAATAGAGAAGTGTTCCTCTCTCAGGACCTGCCACATCGGTCATGCTGAGAGCCATCTGTGCGATTGGGCTTCGCTCTCATACATGCTACATCACATGCCTACAGAAGACCATCGTCTGTACTTTTCACTCTATAATGTATCTATTGTCATAACCACAAAAGTTTAACTGGCAGGATAGAACAAGTGTCAGAGCGATGAAACAGAAACTAAAAAAATCATTTGAATGAGTCACTTTCGTCTTCTTCTTCTTCTTAAAATAATATTAGTATACAATATACTGTCCATTGTCTTCTTATAATATTAATTAGTCTTAAACTTGATTATAATGTAGTGACGTTATCTATATATAATGCAAATTGTATCATTAAATAATATATAAAAAATGTAGGGTTATAATATAATATTAAAAATAAAACAAAATGATCATTATTATAAAATTATATAATTTTTATCATTTTAATGATTTGCTTTAAACATATTCAGTAATTAATGTAGTGCCCATTATCTATGAAAGTATGCAACACTAAGAAAATAATCAAATATATAATATATAAACCACCTGAGGCTTTAATTTCCATTAAAAACTATTTTGTCATAATTCTATGTGTCATATATTTACCATGACATAAATATACTGTCATGTCATATATGTATTGTGACATAAAATGTGTCATTCGGAGAGATGAGATATTGGTCATCCACCCAGCCTTATGATGACCTTTAAAATACATCATTGTGCAATTTTGGAATGCAAAGGTTTGCACAAGTCGATCACATTAAACTTCCTTTCGCTTTGAGTTAAACTGTTCCCTATAGACTCAATTTAGGCAGATATCTCACCCCAGGAGATGTCTCTGTGTTGTTACCTTTGCTTTTTATCTGTATTGTCTTTCCTGCTGGATTGCTACACTGCAGAATGCAAATTCCGTAGTGATGTTATCATACATTTTCAGCAAAGTCTGTGGGCAGAGAATCGGACGGCCAAGAGCCTTCAGAAGATCCTGGAAAAAAATGAACACAGCACTGCCTGCATTCTTCTGAGAAAGAACTCATTTGTCTGAGAGATCAGTCAAGACATCAATGGATTTTGAATGTGACAAATTGAATTGAGTCATTAAGATCAGAATCAACTCATAGGCCTAGCTTTTAGAATTCCGACTACGATTGTTGATTCCTGACAGATAAAAATAGACATGTGTTTAAAGTATTAAAGCATTAATCTGTGAAACCAAGACTCCACTGTTACCTCATCCTCCAACATTACCATTAATTGTTCTAATGCCTCCAGCAAACCCGCCGCAAAAGAAATCCCTGACACCCAAAGCTCCAGACAGTAAAGAACCTGCTGTGTACTGGGGCAGCCTGGTACAACTAGAGCCGTGTCATGCTTGGGCTCTCTAACACTGCCTCCATTAACACACACACACACACACACACACACACACACACACAAACATACACTAAAATACCCTCAGTGCTTGGCACAGAATAGACACAGGCCAAACTCAAAGCAGGCCACCTCTGCAACTGAACCAACTGCCTCCACATCTAAACCACAGCAGGGCAGGCTGGAGGAAGCTTCCAGATTGCATTATGGGACGCATGTAATGCAGTTATGCATATTCAAGGAAATTAAGAGGTTGTGTAACAATTGCATGTCTAAAATGTATGCTTATTCTAACTCTAACTAATTTAAAGGGGAAGAAGACTCTGTGTTTCTCAAAATAAACCCCTAGTGCAATTAAAACAGCACTCCAGAGAATAACAAAGGCTGGGCTATTATCTGGCAGCCCGTCTTGAAATCACCCTTGAGGAAGAAATGTGCCTTACTATGGAGGAGATGTAATCTCCTCGTAATTAAGTTTGTTGAAACGCTCACCTCTTAATCTATGCAAAACGAGGCATTCCGACAGAGGTGAGAGCACTCTGTAATGGGATACTGACGTCTGTCCATTATGTCCATTACAACTAATCTGAGATTCCTTCGTTTCGTCATTCTTGAAGACTTTACTTGATATATGGTGATGTGTATAGGTTAGTATGTGTGTGGACACCAATAGACTACAGTAGAAAAACCCCTCTGCCAGGCAGCTGTATTAAATCAATGACATCATCACTCTCTTTGGTGCTGCAATACTGTCAAGTCCACACTGTTGCGCAAGCATTATTGGAAGTTATACATTGAATAGTCCCTTTGCTCCAGGGTTAATCACTTGGATTATGTTATCCTGCATGTAAACTACAGCCTGGAAACATTCTGGATGGCACATTCATAAGCACCATTACCATAACTGTACAAATGATACATTAAGAGGAACAAGATGGTACTGTGAGCTGATTACCCATGGAAAATGCAGCTGAGCTTGGTATTAGAAATGAACCACTCCCTAACACATCATTAAATTATACACAAGGCACACACAACCAAACTATGTCTAATGTCTAATACGTCCAAGCACACATAAATCAAAGCACATCCCAGATAAATTAAGTTATACCTTATCTCTGAGGGCCAAAAATCTTAATTACCGTATTTACATGCACCTTATTTTGCAATTAAGGTCCATATTCTGGCATCCGTAAAATAAAATTAAGTATGATAGAGCATTTATCATGCTCTATTTTAGTCATTTTTAACAGTAACTCAATCAGCTCATTAAATCCCATTCATGTCCTTAACAATAAAACGGAATGAGCTAATTTAATTTGTGTGCATGGAAATGCAGCCAATAATCAATTTTACATGCACATCTTCAATAGCTTGACATTTCATATTTCAATATCTTTAACCTGAATATTGGCATAACCTGAATATTGGCGTAACCTGGCAATGGCAATCAGGTTAATGTATTTACATGATGCTTACATAACCAGAATGTATGACCACCAAATTCTGATTAATAATGTAATATTCTTGTGCACGTAAACACAGTCATTGAGGCTGTGTAATAATATATACACAGAGATGATGTCAGTCTCTGGGCAATGGGCCCAAAAATTAATGTCACTGACATTATGAACATCATAGCCAGTTACGATTTTTCCATCAGTTCCAGTACCACATTACAATAATTAAAATTGGAAACAAACGTGAGGCATAAAAACATAAACAAGAGACGTTTACCCTGTGCCAGAATAAAACAAGAAAAACTATCTGTTAATTTTGTGAGACTGTTGAACTGCTTTTGAAGTGCAGAACTTACCATTGGCATTTTTCCCACATGTGAGATGCTGATAGGGCAAAAGGAGGCCGTACAACTCCGCATCATTGCTCAGAGCCTGCTCAAAGGATTCCAGTGTAAATTTGGGAATCCCGTTATCCTTCTCCACCACCGAGCTATTCAACACCCGGGTGAACACCTCTCGGAAGAGGCTCTCCATACAGGCGGTCAGGTATATAGCCGCATGCTCGTGGACGCGCACCGCGACCCTGCCGTCCACCATCCACCTGAAGAACTTCCCCACGGAGAAGACCAAGCCGCATCTCTCCGATTTCCCCCGGCTGAATTTATCCTCGGTGCTCATGTTGTACATGGACAGCGCGCTGAGCGATGAGGCGATGCAATTGACCGAGATGGTCCACGACAGTATCATCTTGATGGCACTTTGGACTTCGTATTTGGTACACTTGCCGTAGCGCAAACTCAGCCGCTGCGCTTCCCTGGCGATCCTCACCAGCGCGCGGCTCACGAGCGCGGAGAGACGCGCCAGGAGATCCGCGGACACGGTTCCGAATCTCAACTCTTCCTCCTTGTTGAGCGCGTTCTCCACCTCCCCGAGGCTCCAGGGCACATCCTCAAGCTCGGGAAGTTTCGCACAGTGTCCGGAACACTCCAGGGTCTCGCCGTCTTCGGCCAGGACGGTGTTGACGGTGTCTAGGCTGTTGTGTCGACTGCGCATGGAGTCGGTCAGATGCCAGCAGTGCCCTCCATGCGCATAGGAGATGTGCGCCTCGGAGCAGCACAGAGACAAGCTGGATGACCTGAAGGAGTCCGCGGCTCCACCGTAACCCGAATCCAGCGTCAAATCCTCCAGGGTCCTCACGGATTTACCCCTTGTTGCCATAACTGCACTTCATATTGTCCACAAGGTTGAAAGCAAAAGGAAACGTTCCTTTGTAAACAAACGCCACTGCTTGACGGCTTTATTTTGTCCACTGTTATTGGAAAGGCATAGGCGAGTTTCCAAATTGTTGCGTTCACTGTTGAAAATGCGCCCCCAACTTTGAAGGAGCAGTGGCGTTATTATGGCACACACCAGTGTGTTTGAAGGCTGTGAAGCGTCAGTTGGAGGAGGAGCCATATACAGTACTGCATCCAATACGCTTAAGGGACCATTGCTGCGTACAGTTGCTTTTGAATGTGCACGGTACTGCATGATGTACTTCTGTTGATCTGGAGATCCTCTCTAAAAATATGGACAGATGTCAGACAGCATAAGAATGAAACTGCCATTTTGACACCCACTTGCAAAAAGTATTATAATTTCTGAGGAAGTTCCCTGTGTTGTGATATAAATATCATAGCAGATCATAGATAGATAGATAGATAGATAGATAGATAGATAGATAGATAGATAGATAGATAGATAGATAGATAGATAGATAGATAGATGTAAAGTGGCAATTAACTACATTTAGCCTACTATCGACTTGTTCATTAAAATCCACTTTTTCCAGAACTTTCAATTCTCTAACTATATCGTTAAAAATTATTTTGACTCTGATCAGATAAAGCATTTAATTTACTGAGAATACTATCAGTAAATCAACTTTAATGGGTCTCTGGAGTGGAAACAGAGCTTTAGATATAGTGGTCTTAAGTGGCCAAAACAAATAGATAGACTTTATACAACTGGTAGTCAGCATGCATGAAACTGCTCCGATCCAGTAGACCAAGCAGGGCAGCATGTTTAAAGGCGAAAAAAGCAAGGGATCAAATGAACACCTGTCCTCTTCCCCATTCTCCCTTTCAGATGGGGCTCAGAGTAACGAGATTCCTGCTCATTAATAATAAAGAGTATGCATAATATATTAGTCATCTTGAATGGAGGGTTCTTGTAAACTTCACTCCCAGAGTCTGTAAAGGTCATATGTTTTCAATGTAAAACTAAAGACAGAATTTGCGCATCAAGTACTCCTTATTTTCCTAGTAGCTTTGACGAATGCAGTAACTATTTGGCACCAAGAAAAACACATTAAAATAGTTAAGACTTTTATGTTTAAAGACTGAAGAATACAGCATGAATCAGTAACCGTATCATAAGAAAGCATACAGAACACTTTTCGACTTGAAATACACTTCACCGTTTAAGTATTTTCATTTTGGCTTTGATAAAGATGGGACCATATTTTACTCAACACTGACCTCTTCGGACAACACCCCTTCAGAAACCTGAGACTAAAAGGGAAACAACAGTTGTAAAGCTGTTTTTGCCAAGAGTAACAAAGACACTGAACCTCATAGTTTCATTACAATTCTATTTTTAAATCTGATAATTCATTTGTATGTCATAATTAACGAGTATCAGATCAATGAACTTTCACTTGAGATATGAACTTGAATTTAGCATATTGTTATGATAGACTGCCATCTAGTGTTCAACAAAACTTCAACCAAACCATCATGTCTTATTCGCTCAACAGACTGAGCTCAGACATGAGTCAGTGACATTACAATTAAACTCATTCACTTGAAATCTGTCAATAATTGTATAAGGGATGAAAGATGTATAGCTGGTTGTCAATTAGGTCTGTCCAGACTAATTTCAATGATTAACAACTAAAATGAAAAGCAGTAGGCTAATTCCTAATTTTAAATCAGCAGTAATGTAGTAGCAGAAAGGCTTGAACTTTTAAAGATGAACTGCCTCATTTATTTTATTGTACGTTAATGTTCTAAAGGCAAGTGCAAACCTAATCAATAAACTAATTGTGTCTTGGATCAATGTAGTAGTTGCCACTGTGAATTGCAATGTTTTTCTCTCCCCACACTGATCAATATAAAGATCTTTCAACCAGGCCATTCATTGCCTCCAAATACAAGATTTGTACCAAATGCGCTTTGCTGATGTTAAGAAAAGTAATAGCAGATTGAAACATGATAATTATTTGCAACATATTAAGCTACATTAATATACAACAAACATTTCCACTGTTGTTGCCCAGGAAAAAGATACACTGTATGTCTACCCAACATTTTTATGATAATAGGGCATATGAATTACATTCTATTAGGTTAGTTAGACACAAAGGAACCTGCCAGACTATTAGAGTCTTTGCAGCAAGTTTTAGATAGTACAAACAATTGTAAAACACAACTTTTAAAACATGACAACTTACCCTGACCAGGCATTTATGACTGACACTCTCTCTAGTCCTGCTTTCACAATTAATTGTTCCCTCAATGTATGCCAGTGTGGTTTTATTGTATTCACTTGTTGTTTACCCATATCTACAACAAAAATATGACAATATTGTAATTTGATTTTGGAGGGTTTAACACAAGGTGTTTGAAACCAACATACAAAATTACTGTATGTAATTTTATGACGTATGTAACTGGATGTTATTAGTTATTGGACTTTTGACTCAAAATCTAGCCAGTCAACTACCCCCAGTCACCACTAAATTATACAATTATAATATATTATTAGATTGCTACTAGTTTACCTTTAAGTTTAAGTGAAATTGTGGCCATACTATTCTATACACTTGAAGTGAATTACGACCTACCACTAGTGCAGAAATATTTCTCATAATAAAACCCATCTGTTCCCCTGTACCTCTGTTCATGTGCCTATCCGGGTACTCACACTTTGTCCAATCAGAATCGAGCAGTAACATGGCCACAACAAGCTTTTCTAAATGTATTTAGAAAAATGTATCTAAATGCACTATTATTTGAAGTGGTCGTTGTGTATGGTGGTCAAAGTTAATCGAGAACACGCCACTGACTTCACAGAACTAATCGTATCTGACAGTGAAAGAAAAGTGCGGGTTCGCGCGAGCACACCGCAGAAACGTGATGTTCTAATACGTGTGCGGGCGGATCTGACCAATCATCTGTGTAGGAGCCAGTTTGCGTCAATGAGTGGGTGGAGTCGACTAATGGCTGACGGTTCAAGGGGTGAACTCGGGTGAACTAAAGGACAACAATCGTTTAAATATTCGTGTCTAGTCGACGCTCATATTGTTATATGGAGAGAACGTACGCTTACATATGGATATAATCTTAAAAAACATTTATTTAATGTTTTAGGAAAAATACGTAAAACGGCTGTCTTCTCTTGTCCATGTTGACGTTCGCGTGCTTGCTTTGTTAAGGTTTTCCTACGAGTGTTTTTTATATTATATTATTCCGTCATTTTACAGTAACGTTAGTGTTGACTGTTTTGTCACGCCGTATATTTTGAACACACTCTAAATTTGCTGAGGCACGCGCATCGTGTCAATCACAGCGTGTGTAAAGCAACTAACGACACGTTATATGATTTTTCGCTGCGTGATTCATTATCCAGCTTCAACATGGGAAAAGTTTTTCTTTAACAAGGCTGAAGAAGACGTCACCGGATCTAACGTACCCTTTTTTTTTTTTTTTTTTACCTGAATTGAGAAGTCTGGTGTTGCCTAGTTTGGGAGTGACGTTAGCTGGAGCATTCGCAAACTCACAAGGGACTGCAGTTCATTTGGAGTAATGGTTGTCAATACGATCCACTGGTTCAGAAAGGGCTTGAGGCTCCATGATAACCCATCACTGCTGGACTCTGTAATAGGAGCTGATACCCTGAGATGTGTTTACATACTGGACCCCTGGTTTGCAGGATCGTCCAACGTGGGAATCAGCAGATGGAGGTGAGTTTCCCTTGGATCAGACAGAGGACAGAGGGGATCAGACATTAGCACGTATGATAAGCCAAGTATACGTTTATACTACGTAGTACGTACATGTTATAACTAGTAAGTTAGGGTTAGGTTTGGGTTAGGGTAGGTTTCCCTTGTAACTATTCATTAGGGACTAGTAATTTAAGTGACAAGCATCTGTTAAATTAGTCTCTAGTCCTTTGCTAGTACTAGGCACCATCCCTGAAGAGACAAATAACTAACGTTAGTCCAATAGAAAATTAGCTATTAAATTCTATTTCTTATTTGAATACATTTTTACAAGGCATGATACTAGTATACAGTACATGTAATACATATTATTACCTAATGAGTAATTTCTAGTAATAGTGGAATAGGTACCAACAAGGGGAATACATACTTGTCTGAAGTGAACAGTTATTATCTGACCCATGCACTAGTAAACTAGAATAGTTACTTGTTGTGACTAAAAATAAGTATTAATACAGTTTCTGGTTGAATTGGAATGGGTACCAGCAACAACTGGATTACATAGCCTAGGCTACTACTTAAGTGAAGTGAAATACCACAGAGCCACATAGAATTCAGTGGCATACATGTTAATGTGTAATTATACAGTTATATAATAATTATATATAATACTATACTCAATCCCTAGCACCTCTCCCTTATTCCTTATTATACTGTATACACTAATCAATGCTAATATTAATTCTCTATTTACATAGTGACTAGTACCATCTATACTTTATAGTGAAATTGAATAAAGATACTAGTCACTATTGGATCACTATTAACAAAGTATAGATACTAGTTCATTTTGTGGGAAAAATGTTAAAACATTAGTGATGATGATATTTGCATGTTTTTTTTTTTATGTTGAAAAAAATCTTTGGATGAGATGATTTTAAGACTTGAATTGGGTGCAGGACAGGTCTGCATCTGAATGGTGAAAATTATCTCTCGTGACGAAATATGAAATATGAATATAAAATCTAGCAGAGTTTCTGTAAGCTGTGCCATTTTATTTTATTTGATTCTCTCTCTTTTTAATATAGCCTACTCTCTTAGCTGTAAGACCAGCTTACTTTTAAATAAAAAAATGAACTTGTCAGCCATAAATAGCCCTCTTTTATGTAGTTATTTAATAAATAAAATAAAAATCGTATTAAGTTTATGTTGGTTTAGGTAAGTTTCGGGATTGTTTGCCATTTAATAGAGTAAATTCAGACTATTGCTGTAAGAAACTGCCATATGGCGTTTTGTTAGTGCTGGACAGATGTATCTAGCATACTTTGTGGTGGGACATCCTGAAGCAGTCACCCTCATAGCAGAGTTCTGATGTAACGTACAGCTCAGCCAACTCTCCTCTCCACCGGTGCAGGACTTGAGGAAGTAGGTCAGTGTGTCAGTATATGCTATTACCTCATTTCCCTGTCAGCACTGACCTACTTGTCCTTCTCCTTCTAACAGCATCTCACCCACATTATGCCACCACTTTTCTTTAAAGTTGCTAAACTATAATCAAAATTATAACCCATGCAAAGGCTGGTCACATGTATAGGTTCGTTGTGACACTCATTTGTACTGTACCATCTTTACAATGCAAATGCAGATCAGAAACTGCATCTGAAGTGATTTATGCAGAAGCAAAATTTCATTTTAAATGGTAAATATGTATTAAATCTGAAACTATAAAGTCTTAATTATGAAATGCATGGCCTGTTCATGACAACAACAGATTTTCAGAAAGGATTTGAAATGTTTGTTGATAAAGTATTGATACTTTCTTTTCTTTTCTTTTTTACATATTTAGTAAACATTTAAAGGACAAGACTTGTGTATAAATTTGAATGATTTTATTTTATTGGACAGTAAAAGTTTAGGGTCGGTATCGGTAAGATTTTTTTTCTCTCTTATGGTCACCTAGGCTGCATTTATTTGATCCAAAATAAAGTAAAAAGAAAAACTAATATTGTGAAATATTATAATGATTTAAAATAACTTATATTTTAATATATTTAATAATGTAATTTATTCCTGTGATGCAAAGCTGAATTTTCAGCATCATTACTCCAGTCTTCAATGTCACATGATCCTTCAGAAACAATTTGCCCAAGAAACATTTCTTATAATCAATTTTGAAAACATGATTTTTGTGGATTTTTTTTCATGATTCTTTGATGAATAGAAAGTTCAAAAGAACAGTATTTATTTGAAATAGAAATCTGTTGTAACATTCTAAATGTTTTTACTGTCTTTCTTGACCAATGTAATGCATCCTTGCTGTTTCTGAATTAGTTTTATTTTAATTAAATTTTTTTAAATCTTACTGACCCCAAACATTAATGTATGCCTAGTAAAATTTGTGCTGGAAAACAATAAACATTTGCTGGTGTAGCATACTTTCTGGTTAATGCTGGCTTATGTAGCACAAGCCAATATGTGTTTGCATATGCAGATACATTGAAATGGCCTTGACCTGGAGGCCGGGACGTGCTGTAGGGGATCAGACGTCTCGAGGAAGGGTTGCAGACAGGCTCAACTGGATGCTACACAGTCCCACAAGAGGGAACTCTAGTCTGCTGAACACACACAACTCTAGCTCAGCCTCAGACAGGATTATACCCTTATTACATTATATATTTAGTGCAGCCAAAAAGAAAATCATGCATACTATTTTAAAATGTGTCCAGTGTTCATTTCATTATTGATTCAATCCAGGTATAAGTGGTTTTAACTGGGTCATTCAACAAAACGGTGACTGTTAAAGTAAGCTGAAACAACAACAAAAAAACACAGCCTTGGAAAACTGGATAAATGAGGTAGACTCATTTAAGAGGCTCAAAAGTATTGTAAATGATTTAAGTCTTAAAACTCCATGGGCATTTTTAAAAAGAATGTGTAAAAATATTCTTAATCCTCATCCAGCAAATCGCATATGACTAGAAGAGTCATGCAAATTTATTGCTTAAAAAGAGGGGGATCCCTGAAGAACATTCAGCTTTTAAAACTGGATTCCTGAAATGTAACACTTTCCTAACAGCATCTTAGCAGCACCCATAGATTAAGTTTCGAAAAGTTGTGGACAATGAGGGGCCTTGGAATTAAAAAGGTTGAGAAACACTAGTGTAGCAAACGACTAAATAAGCAAAATGTATTTCTGCTAAGTTTTCACTTTCTATTTTAAGAAATATTTGGCATTCTGAACACAGCCCATGTAATACAGAATGGAACTAGTGTGCTTTTCATACTGATAGTTCGTTAGTGCCCTCTGCTGGACTCTTGCTTTGACTGCAAGAATGTCAGAAAAATCCCTCTTTTATTGCTGCAAGAAATTAAAATGAATAACTATGTCTATCTAAAGTACTGTTTTATTTGCTCATCACTGACTGTTGAGATTAAATGTTGATTGATTATTCTCTCTGTTACAGGTTTTTGCTGCAGTGTCTTGAGGACTTGGATGCCAGCCTTCGCAAACTTAACTCTCGCCTCTTTGTCATCAGGGGACAACCCACGGATGTCTTTCCAAGACTATTTAAGGTCAGCGAACAGACCACTTGAGACTAGTCAACCGTTTTCTGTAAAGCCAGCACATGACTTGCTATCTGTGTTTATGCTGTGCCACTTATTTGATTCGCCTCTCTTTTTTTTCTGCTTAGGAGTGGAAAATCAGCCGGATGTCATATGAGTACGACTCCGAGCCCTTCGGGAAGGATCGTGATGCAGCCATTAAGAAGCTGGCCAGTGAGGCAGGGGTAGAAGTCTTCGTCAGGATCTCCCACACACTCTATGATCTGGACAAGTGAGTGTATCTAGTCATTGCCATATGCCCATATGACTCCCACGTAGTTGCCTGAAGTCCTGTGGGAAGCTGTTACCCATCATGGCTGGTATTTAACTCTTTATTGAGAATGTCATGAAGACAGATATTAAGAGATCACACAGATGCAGAGTTATATTAATCTGTCATTTGAATGTCAAAAAGTGCTAAATATTCTAATACTAAAATAAAAAATACAGAACACAGACAAACCACGGTCTAAATACATGTCATCTGCCAGCCACAATAAAATTGTGACTTGTCACTTCAACCTTTCCGAACTTTATGAAAGATTATTTTATCAAAGCTTCAAATGGCGTGTGTGAGGAATTGTAAGCTAGCAGAATAAGGGGGGGTTTTAGTGTTTCTAAAACACACCCGGCGTCATCGCTCATTTGGTTAAAAATTGAGCTCAGAATCATTGGAGAGAGAATTGCGATGCATCGATTTTTCTTTTTTTTCACACCCCTAATATTAAAGGGGTGGTTGATTATGATTTCACTTTTCTAACTTTAGTTAGTGTGTAATGCTGCTGTTCGAGCATAAACAACATCTGCAAAGTTACAACGCTCAAAGTTCAAAGCAAAGGAAGATATTTGCTTTTAAAGAAATCGTTTTTTAAGGACTACAGCAAACGGCTGGTAGGGACTACACAAGCTTCCTCCCGGGTAAGTGACATCACTAACCCTATAATTTACATAAACCCCGCCCCCAGGAACTGGATTTATAGATTATCATGACAGAATATGCTAATCAATGACTAGAAGATAACTACACGTAAGCTACATAAATTCATCAACTAACCATTCAGAAACGTCCTGTTGCATTCTACATGTTGTCACTTCTTCTTGAGTCTCTCCATCATTGTCTGACTCCAGTTTAGGCTAAAAGTTTCAGTGCATGTCTGTGTGAGGTAAAAGGACAGAGCTCTTGAAGCTCCGCTCCCTGTGCTGAGAGCAGCAGCTCATTTGCATTTAAAGGGACACACACAAAAACGGTGCGTTTTTGCTCACCCTCAAAAAGTGACAATTTTAACATGCTATATAAACATATCTGTAGGGAATTTTGAGCTAAAACTTCACATACACACTCTGGGGACTTATGGGGACTTATATCAGAGACTTATTTTACATCTTGTGAAAATGGCCTTATACCACCCCTTTAAATAATCTATTTTTTATATATATATATATATATATATATATATATATTTTCAATTTCTGAATTTATGTTTACATTAATACTTGATATTGCGGTTTGCTACCTGAAAAAATTGTGGTGAATAAATTACACGCTTCACCGTTAATTTGTATCTTTAGTTAATTTGTTTGTTATATTGCCTGTATCTTTTTTATTAAACAGTGTTTACTCAATGTTTTAATGTAATTTTATATTTATGTTAGTATATATAATGTTGCCTGCGTGTTCAAAAGCATAATAGCTTTTGCTGTATTGAGAAATCATGCAAGTTCTTTTAATTGGCTTTGAATTTTGATATCTTGACAACACTAAAATCCGATAATATTGCTTATAGATCCTAATCACAAACTCATGCGTTCTCTTTCTGTCTCTAGGATTATAGAGTTAAACGGAGGACAGTCTCCTCTCACCTATAAACGATTTCAGACGCTCATCAGCAGAATGGATCCTGTGGAAATTTCAGCGGAGACTATCACGGCTGAAGTCATGGGCAAATGCGTAACACCCATCAGCGAAGACCATGATGACAAGTTTGGCGTACCCTCACTGGAGGAGCTCGGTGAGACACCCGTGTTCCTTAAATTTTCACTGTGTGCATGTGTCTGTTGTAGATGAGATTTTGAATCAGTATATGTGGCTTCAGGTTTTGAAACCGAGGGGCTGTCAACAGCTGTGTGGCCTGGTGGAGAGACTGAAGCTCTGACTCGATTAGAGAGACACCTGGAGAGGAAGGTAAGCATCTACTCTGTTACATTGTCTTACAGTTATAAATACAAATAAAATATCCATATTTATAACTTTAATAAACTATAATCACTGGCTTCCGGTAACGGCCGTACGCAAGTCTAGTTCCTGCGGAAGAGTGAACTCTGACCCAACACATGACATATTTACGAACACGGGAGCACAGAGTCATTCCCAATCACTTTATTTAGCACTCATGTAAGCTACGTTCAGATTCGTCAGTTGGAATGATTTGAAACAAATGTGTCTATGTATACGTAACGATTGATAATAGGCCTATGTCACACTTCCTGCTTCCGGAACGCGGAGTAGGGATTCAGAACTTCCGGTCAACAGTATTTCTCTATAAGGATTTAGATTATCAGCCATAATGTCTAAACCATCCGAGGTAGACTGACCACGAGCTATGAGGTTGTGAAACGAAGGTTTTTGCTCCTGTTCGTATGAAATCAACCTTGTTTTAAGAAAAACATGTTTTATCCGCGATCTTATGAAAAAAAACTACACTACCCACAATCCTAAGCGTAGCAGCAACGTCTGCTGATTGGTCCAACTCGCTGTTACCATAGAAACGTTTACCTTACTGGCGAACGGCCCGCCGCTGTTGTTGTAGTGTACCGGGTTGCTCTGCGTCAGGACGTAGACAGCCATACCTCAGCTTTCACGCTTTTCCACTTGAGAGTTTTCATTTACCATCCGAACCACATCGTCATATGTGACTTCAGGCAGGTTGCCGGAGAGATTTGGTCCAGCGGTATCTATCGGACTCCGCCATTGTAAAAAGCTAACCGGAAGAGCCGTATCCATACTAAAAGACGAACTTCCGGTCTTCAATTTTTTCGTGACATAGGCCTATAAGAAGAAATGTTTCTTAAGCACCAAATCAGCATATTAGACTGATTTTTGAAGGATCATGTGACACTGACGACTGTAATGTATGTAATGATGCTGAAAATTCAGCTTTGCCATCACAGGAATAAAATATATAAAATCGGTTTTACTTAACGTTCACAATATTACGGGATTTACTGTAACAAGAGATTTCTTTCAAAAACATAAAATCTTACTGACACCAACGTTTTGAACTGTAGTATGTGAACTACTTCCTAAGGTTTTTTCTTTTCTTTTTTTGCAGGCTTGGGTGGCTAATTTCGAGCGTCCCAGAATGAATTCTAATTCCTTGCTAGCCAGCCCCACAGGCCTGAGCCCTTACCTCCGGTTTGGATGCCTGTCCTGCAGACTTTTCTATTTCAAACTCACAGACCTCTACAGAAAGGTAAAGAGTACAACACTGTCTTACTCTGACATATAAGGCACTATTCATCATTGTCATAATTGATTGTAAGATCGTAAGTGGCTGACAAGTTATTCTCATTCTTTTTTTCCCCTGGCTTTTCGATCACAGGTCAAGAAGAACAGCGTCCCACCACTGTCCCTTTACGGTCAGCTGCTCTGGCGTGAGTTCTTCTACACGGCTGCCACTAACAACCCACACTTCGACAAAATGGAGTTTAATCCCATCTGCGTGCAGATCCCGTGGGACAGGAATCCCGAAGCCTTGGCGAAGTGGGCTGAGGGTCGGACTGGTTTCCCATGGATTGATGCCATAATGACCCAGTTGAGGCAGGAGGGGTGGATCCACCATCTGGCCAGGCACGCTGTTGCTTGCTTCCTCACACGTGGAGACCTGTGGATCAGCTGGGAAGAGGGCATGAAGGTACTGCCATCAGTAGCTCTATTTCCATCTAAAGTTGCAAATTACAATTATGCACAAAACTGGAATATTGTATAAAACAAATTAGCATTGTATGTGAAATCATAAAATTCGCATAAAATAAGTGGATGGAAACATAGTGCTCTGGATTTCATTAAAAGATCTGCTGTTGCTTTCTGCATTAGAATCTATATTGATATTATGTTTGTTTTCAAAGGTGTTTGAAGAGTTGTTGCTGGATGCTGACTGGAGCGTCAACGCAGGAAGCTGGATGTGGCTTTCATGCAGCTCATTCTTCCAGCAGTTCTTTCACTGTTACTGTCCGGTGAGCTTCGGTCGACGTACCGACCCTAATGGAGACTATATAAGGTGCCGCTCAGTCTTAACCCTTGTTTACATACAGTACTAATATTTAGTTCACTGTAAATTACAAGTTTGGTTAAAGCTTTTTTTTATTATTATTATTATTACAGGCGGTATTTGCCCATATTGAGGGGCTTCCCTGCCAAATTCATCTATGAACCTTGGAATGCCCCAGAAAGTGTTCAGAAGATCGCTAAGTGCACAATTGGAGTGCACTACCCCAAACCCATGGTTAATCACGCTGAGGCCAGCAGGATAAACATCGAGCGAATGAAGCAGATTTACCAGCAGCTGTCCTGCTACCGGGGCCTTGGTAAGAAAACTCTTAAAAATCTAGTTTAACTATTGAACTTTTAGTTTTACTTGAGAGTCCATTTCTTGAGTGATATGTCAAATTAAATGCCACTGTTTAGCTGTGAGATCTTGGGTTTTAATGGATCTTCTCGTAATGCTTGTCAGGCCTCCTTGCAACTGTTCCATTCAGCACAGCCAACAATGGAGATGGTAATGGAGCAGGTCCTTCCTCAGCAGACAACTCACAGGAGAGCACTCACATTACAGGTATGACATTGTCATGCATCTTAAATTTCTATAATTAAATTATTTCTATAAATAATTTATTTTGACTTTTGTAGTGGACTCAAGTGGACTCATACCCGGTTTTAGTTGTGATGGTGTCTCAGTCCACAATACATTCACACATACAGGTGTTTTAGGAAACCAATCAAATTGAATACTAATAATAATATTCAATAATAAAAAAAAATATGAATATACTTAAGGGGTTCACAAACCCCTGTTTTTGTAAAACCCTTTTGTAAAATTTTGCACTTTTATTCATTATGTGTATTATTGGCAGTTTGGATAATTTTAGTCGTTTGTGTTCAAATATTTTCCCTTTATTTACCAGTGCACCCATCAAGAGCAAGTTCTCAACCAGAGTTCCCACCTTTTACAGTGTCATGTGATCAACAGCCTGTCAACAGTGTGCAGCCACAGCTAGGTGTGTATTGACACAGATGCTTGGATTTTGAAATAAAATAAATGCTGCTTACATGTGAAGTGTGAACCAGTTCACAGGCTGCTTGAATAGCATGTCTTTCTTTCCAAACCAGGTCACTCAGGTGGTGATATAGTTGGACAAGTTCACGAACAGTTACAAAGAGGTGAGTTCTGTCCAAACCATCTCAGAGGACTCGTAACAGACTTTCATATCAAGCTGTTTTGAACCACAATGCCGTTTTGTCTTACTGTGGCATAAATGTTCTCAATGACAGACTTGTTTAAACACACAACTTCCATTGAAAAGAAGGGCTTACCATGTTTGTAAAGGATTATGTTGATGAAAGCACAGACTTTTCAAAATCAGTGCTATTCATCTGTGGACAGTTACACTACTGTTCAAAATTTTGGGGGCAGTAAGATTATTTTTTTAATGTTTTTGAAAGAAAACTCATGCTTACCAATGCAAAAAAAAAAAGTGAAAACCATGATGTTTTTTCAGGATCCTTTGATAAATAGAAAGTTCAAAAGAACAGTATTTATTTAAAATCAAAATCCTTGTGTCCAAATAAAGTCTTTACTGTCACTTGTGATCAAATTAATGCATCCTTCCTGAATAAAAGTATTACTTTCTTCTTAAAAAAAAAAAAAAAACTTACTGACCCCAAACTTTTGAATGCAACATATATAACAAAATATATAACCTCACATGCTGTTTTTGTGTGTGTGTGTGTGTGTGTGTGTGTGTGTGTGTGTGTGTGTGTGTGTGTGTGTGTGTGTGTGTGTGTGTGTGTGTGTGTGTGTGTGTGTGTGTTCAGGAAGTGGGACGAGTACTTTGAAGCGACATAGTGAAGAACGAGCATCAGAACACGCTTTGAAGTTTCAGAGACAATATAGTTACTAGCCACCACTGAAGCAAGGATATACACACACCTCTCTTCAGTCTAGTGATGGGACCTGTGGCATGATGGACAGCGTGTCCGCATGCCCGTTATCAACTAATCCATGCTTAGCTTTGCCCTTTATGCTTTGGCATGGTGTCATTCTGCTTGTAAAGCTTGAGTTCGCGTTGAGGTCAAGCGTGGAGGTTCGTTTTTTTCCAGCTGTATGTTGATGAATTGTAGAGGAAAATATTTTGTAGTATTTATGCAAATAGTATTTATCCTACTGTCATTCATCGGTTTCTCTTTCCAAGTGTGTGTATGTTGCATACCATTTGATGTCCCTTTGTGCAATGTTATCTGATTGTTTTGGCAATAACTGTTTTAAACAATTCTATATAATATTAAGAGGGATTTATTTGGAAATGTATACAATCCCCCAATTGAGAATGTTTCAACTAGTTGCTCTTTGGCAAGTCAAAGAATTTGATTGATCTAAATGTTCAATTCTTATTTATAAATAGACACATTAACATGTCTGTTAAGTCCAGAGCAAAAATCTGTTTATTTTGTCAGATTTTTGCTTTTTGTAATGGAGTAACTATATCAATGAGGCCTTTCGCTCTTAAGCACAAGTGGATTTGTTTCAAGACGATTACTGGAAAACCAGGCCTATTATGTATATAAACGTATACTGTAAGTAATTCAGTCTGCAAAACATTGTACATAACTTTTTCTTGCTTATTTACAGACTTGCTGTTATATATTTTTATATGAGATTTTTTTGGGATTGTTGTAATGTCTTTATAAATCACCATTAAAATATGATAGACCTGTTAGTAAATTGCAATTATTATGATATGTTTTGGAATTAATAGATCATTTTAAGCATGTTCATCAGTATTCACATGTAAAATATTAATATTGAAAATTTGAATTTTCTTAACATTCATTATCAGTGTTGGCTAGTAATGGACCACATGTAATCTATTTTATGTGATCAGATTACTTCCCTAGATTACGCCCTATTAATACATTTTAAAATATAGATATACAGGGAAAACACATTGCTTTCCAAAAATTTAAGTCCTTTCTTTCCAAAAATTTATGTTTTACAATATACTGTTCAATAGTTTGGGGTTGACGAGATGTTTTTAAAAGAAATCTCTAGTGCTCACCAAGGCTGTATATTTGAGGAAAAAAAAACATATTTAGAAATGAAGACTTCAGATGCCAAAGCCTCTAAGTCCGTCTAAAGTTTCAGACTCCTATGTAAAGGTTTCTACCCAAGTACCGACATTTCTGAATGGGCTGAGGCTGGGATTTAGTGAGTATGAAGTGAACGTATTTGATGAGTGTATACTATGTGCGGAGAGCATTCACTCAGTATAATTATCTCATTTTTGACAGAGGTGGCTTTTAGAGGCTTTTGCATCGGAGGTCTTCAAATATTACTGGGATTTTAAATAATTTATCTGTATTTTAATATAATTTATTCCTGTGATGGCAAAGCTGAATTTTCAGCATCATTACTCCAGTCTTCAGTGTCACGTGATCCTTCAGAATTCATTCTAATATGATGATTTGGTGCTCAACAAACATTTATTATCAGTGTTGAAAACAGTTGTGCTGCTTAATATCTGCATTTTATATGGAAACTTACATTTTCAGAAAAAAAAAAAAAGCTATTTGAAATCTTTTTTGTGACAATGTAAAGGTCTGTCACTTTCTACTTTTGTTTAATGACAGGAGTGTTAGTAGGTAAAAATTACAATGTACATTAGATTTTCATCAAAACATGCTATAAGACAATTTAGGGCTCTTTGTGTTGTTGATAAAGGTGAAGTTGATATAATATGTTCCTTTTTTAGGGCCCGAAAAGGCAGCACAGCTTTTTTTTTTAGGGCTTTGTAGGCAGCACGAAAAAAGTAAGATTTTGAATATTAGCAAATAATCAAGTAGCCTATTAATATATATATATATATATATATATATATATATATATATATATATATATATATATATATTATTTATTTATTTTTTACTTATCTGGTTCTTTAACCTGTAAACACCATTTATTATATCCAGCCACTCCCATTGGATGTCACATGGTGAACCAAACAAATGTTTAAAAGCCCCATAATCTAACTGGGTTTGAGGTCGACAGGGATGCAAACACCTCACTCAAAGCCCAATGGATGACGGTAGTTTGTAACAGAAAGAAACCAGATAAGCTTTAGTGAAAGTCGTAAATGATGAAGATGAACATCGAAGGGGAGGAGATGTGCAAACCAATCCGGCTCATCGCGGCTGCCTGCAGGAACATGGGCATAGGAAAGAACGGACAGCTTCCCTGGAGTCTTCCGTAAGAGATACCCAAATCATCAGTAATTTTATCCCGTTGGAATACCTGTATTTTGTAAATGATATAAGACATTCATAAACGACGCGACGTCTGACGCTGTCTCTTTACTTTTTTAGCATTAGAGGCACAAAAATCTCATGTATGTTATTATGTAACGTTATAGTATTTGAGTTAGTAACAAGCTTTCTCATTGGTCATTATGTATGTGCATGTACGTTCATGGAAGTGTTCAGTAAAACAGTCGAAACACATGCAAGTCTAGCGTGGTTTATGACATATGTTGTGAAACAAATTAGATATATTAGCTATATAAATTGTTTTATAACATAAAACAAACCTAGCGTGGAAAGGATTTTAGCATGGATTTTAAAAACATCAAATCATTAACGTTACCTGTGTCTGTCAGAGAGATCTTGACCTTATTCTGGACGGTATAAAAATATTGATTTTGAGGCCCTATTTGGTGTCCTATTCGTGGAATATGCCTTTGAACTTTAGAACTGTAACTGAATGTCATTGTCAGCAGGTTTCTGAATTAGAAGGGTGGAAACTTTGAGCCCCCCAACGCCCGCCCATTCCAGATAAGAGATACCATCATGCAGACAGATAGCATAGTGGTTGTAACCAATTGGTATTTTTTATTTCTCTGGTATAGAATATTATGTTGGTATAAGCCTGTTCAGCCATAAATATTAAATAAAATTAAAGCTGCAAGCAGCATTTATCGGGGTTCAAGCATTTAAGGCCTTTAAGCACATAAGCATTTAAGACATTACGTTTTATTTAGGAAGCTTTTAACCACTGAAATAATAGATGGAAAAGTCCATTTACAGCCAATACAGGCAATTTACCATAGGAAATATGTGGTTTTCAAACCTTTTTGCCAGTTATAGCACCCCCTATGGTCCGATCTGCATGAAACTCGGCATGCTTATTCACCATGTTTATGCTCATCAATTTTTGTGAAGTTCTGAGTTTTCTTTTAGGATTTATAAGCTTTTGAGTGCATTTTGTCACCCCCATTTTCTAAACGACCCTGTTATAGCCATCCAAATGCAAAAGTTCAACTTTTTTTGATAATTATTGATCTAGAGAGTCCAGAGAATTGTCCTAGACTAGTCTGGTTCCGATCGGGCGAAAAACCAGGGACTACTTCACAAAAGTAGGTTTTGGACAAAATGCGACATAGCAGAAAATTTGTCCTGCCTAAATCGAAATTGGAGATAGCCATTTTGTCCGCCTTGAGCCAGGCATCACAGTGGTGTAAGACACTTGAGTCTGGGACAAACTAAGAGTTATGAGCGATTTTGTACTTTTGGTTGCTGTAGCGCCACCTATGGGCCAATCGGGGTCATACTCTGATAGGTTGTCCCCAAATTGAGGCCTACCATCTGGCCAGGTTTCAAGTCTCTAGGCCTTACGGTTTGGCCTGCACGATGCGTTTTACGAATCCTTACAATTACAATAGGGTTTCAGCATTTCATGCTTGAACCCCTATCAATGCATGCAGGATAACCTTGGCTCAACTCTGATTTAGGCACACAGGCACAGCCCTTCTTCTTTGAAAGCTATAAACACATCAAAGATATTTGTCATGCAGTTCAAATTGCATTTTGCACATTATGCAGTTAACAAAGTTGTATTAATATATCCAAATGGCACACAATATGTCTAATGTGCTCATGTTGTTCACAGAAAAGAATTTCAGTTCTTTCTGGATACAATTACAGCTGTGTCCGCATCTGGTAAGGTTCATTTAATGTTTGGTTTGATTTATATTCTAACTGGCACAGTGATCTTAATTCTTATAGTATGAAGAACAAATAAATGAAAGAATTTTATTTTGGTGCACCTCAGGGAAGAAGAACCTGGTTGTCTGGGGCAGAGTCTCCTGGTTCTCCTGTCCTGAGACAGTCTTTCCTTTGGCCAATTGCATCAATTTAGTATTGAGCCGGAAGCTGAAGTAAGCATATTCATTTATAAACAATTTTATGCATCTACACTTCTGTTTAAAAGTTTGGGGTTGGTAATATCACAGGAATAATTACATTTTGAAATATTTTATTTAAATATAGTTATTTTAAATTGTAATAATATTTCACAATATTACGTTTTTACTGTATTTTTGATCAATTAAATGCAGCCTTGGTGTGTTTTTTTTTTCTTTTTAAAAAAAATCAACTGACCCAAAACCTTTGAAAAGTACTGTATACTATGATTTCTGTGTTTATTTACCGTCAAGTTCGTTTGATTATTTTGCATCACTTCAGTGCAGATCCTCCACGTGCCCACTATCTGTGTAAGGATTTTGAGTCCGTAATTCGCCTGGTTTCTGAGCCTCCTTTATGTCACATTGTGGAGACCATCTGGGTTTTAGGGGGCCCAGAAGTGTATAAGGTGAGAAGCCTGATTTATGCAATGTTTACATTTGCAAATGTTAATTAATACAGTCATTTAGTTTATATTTGTAACTGTGCTATTTAGGAAAGTCTTGAGCATCCATGGTGTGATCTCATCTATCTCACCAACATCATGGCCGACTTTGACTGTGATGTGTTTTTCCCAAAGTTTGACCGCAACGTTTTCAGAAAACAAAAGGGGTAGGATTATCCTCTGATTTATTATTTGTGTTTCAATAATAATACTTACCTCATTTGAGCACCTTTTATTTTTTTATTTTTTTAGCATTGAGATACTACAATACGTTTTTTATATTTTACTTTATTTGAGTTAAAGTTTATTTAATTTTCAGTGATGAAAATGTATTTTTTATGCTTCTCGTTTAGTTACTATATAACCTTGATTTGTCTTTGTATATTTTCTTTATATTAGCTTTCCCAGAGTACCAGATGAAATTCATGAAGAAAATGGTATTAAATTTCAATTTCAAGTCTTCAAGAAAGAAGCTTAAAACCGAAGCCGAGGACTGGAATCAAGACTGTCAAACGTGATGCTCGATTTGTTGTTGATGCTAGATGTTTACATAGTATGAAACAGTATTTTACAGCATTTTATTGGTTGTAATACAGTTATGTCAGCTTTATAGAATCTAACAATAGAGTGGTGCAGGTATGATGTCAAAACCCGGAAGTCTAATTCGCCACTGGTTCCTTCGAGATTTTCCTCTGGGGTTTTATAATGTTTTTTAATTTTTATTTTTTTATGTGAAAAATAAAGCCTTTGGTAAACATAACTTGACAATACTTTGACGTTTTGTTCTACAACATAAATTGCACACACCCATTGCGGTTGAACAAAAATGCAGTTACAGTTATGTTCACCCAAAAATGAAAATTGTCATTAATTACTCACCCTCATGTTGTTCCAAGACTTTCGTTCATCTTCGGAACACAAATTAAGATCTTTTTGATGAAATCTGAGATTTCTGTCCCTCTAGACAGCTACACAACTGAAACTTTGACGCTTCGAAAAGTTCATAAAGCGATCGTATAACTAATCCCTATGAATTGAGCGGTTTAGTCCAAATTTTCTGAAGAGAAACGATTGCTTTAAATGATGTACAGATTGAATTTAGGCTTGTATTCACATAAACGTTCAACTCACACATCAGTTGTGGTAAACAGAAGCTCAAGCATGTTTGCTTGACATGCGAAAACCAATGAGGTTCATTCTCGTGTTACGCAGCACTTTTGAGCTTCTATAAGAACCAATGAGGTTTGTTCTCGTGTGTCAAGCAGGTTCGGTTGAGCTTCTGCTAATGTTTGTTGATCAATGTTTATAAGTGAATAAATGCATCAATTAAATCTAAATTATTGAGAAAATTTTGACTAAACTGCTCAATTGACATGGATAAGTTTTAAAAACGTTTTGAAGCATCAAAGAGTTAGTTGCGTAGCTGTCAATAGAGGGACAGACAGCGCTCAGATTTCATCAAAAAGATCTGGTCCGAAGATTAATGAATGACAGAATTTTTCATTTTTGGGTGAATTAACCCTTTAATAAGTAACTAGATTAGACCGTTTTGGGTGTGAATGTGTAGAATGTGTACGTTGTAGAACAAAAAGTCAAAGTATCGTAAAGTTATATTTACCACAGGCTTTATTTTACTCACAAATTGAAAAACCCCACAGGAAAATCTTGAAGGAACCAGCAGCGAATTAGACTTCTGGGTTCTGATGTCAGACCTGCACTATTGCACAGAAAAACACTTTATCTCAAAGGCTCTTTTAGCAGCTAAGTGGTGCTTCACCGTCCAAATAACCATTTAAAAGCAGCTAGTTCTTCATATAAACCCTATGAACAATCTTTTTTTTTGCTCAGTTATTACATAAGAAATCACTCCACACATGATCTGAAACAGCAGATGGACTCAGACAATGCTGCCAGTGATGAGAAGCACTTCCCTCACAATTACACATGCAACAGTTTATGTCCACTCACCAGATCCACTGTTACTCATCTCACTGTCACCATGGTGACACAAGTGAATCAAAGGATGGGACACAGTAGGAGTCATGTATGGTTTGTGTATACATACCATCTGCTGTGCGAACTCAGTGCCTTACTGCAGGTCTCCGTTATGTGTATTTAACTTAGATTTGTGATAATTGATTTGACACTTGTTTTTTTGTGAAATTAATCTTTGGTGCTATATTAAAGTAAAATTTCTAAACCAAATGAAAATGTTAAGTGTGCAACAACTTAATGACCACAAATAATGGGATATTATTTTTATATATATTGGAATAAATGTATGTCCAGAGTACATTGACAGAGAACGACTTTCCCCACTAGATGGAGCCGGCAGCTTGGAACGAAAAAAGAGATTGGCATGGTTTTATTTCAGTTACCCTAATAGCTGGTTTGATTTGCATTGAGAGATGATCTTATGGAAAGTACTCCATGCCAATCTCTAGGTATGGTGAAGGCTATGTGATGATGTGGGGCTATTTTAATTCCAAAGGCCAAGAGAACTTTATCAGGATGCATAGTATCCTGGATCCATGAAGTAACTGGCCTTTAAAAATAAAAATCTGCCTGCCTCTATGGGAATTTAACATAGGGGTGTCCAGACTTATGCACCCTGTATTTTAAGGAAGAACATTTATTTATTTACGATACATTATTCATTCACAAAGAAAATTGGTGTCCTTAAAGGTTGGATTTTTCCACAAAAAAAATGAATTAAGGCATTAAGTTCAATTTCCAAAAGATGATTTTTTATTCCTCTTTTTATTCAACTTTAGCATGGGTGTCTAAACTTATGCATAGCACTGTATATACAGTGGTGGTCAAAATAGATGGCACCCCTGATAAATATGCTAAAAAATGGCTGTAAAAAATAAATCTGCATTGTTTATCCTTTTGATCTTTCATTAAAAAAATTCACAAAAATCCAACCTTTCATTGAAGTAAAATAATTGAAAGAGGGGGGTAAATCACATTATAAAATAAATGTTTTTCTCCAAAACATGCTGGCCATAATTGTTGGCACCCTGTTATTAAATACTTTTTGCAACCTCCTTTTGCCAAGATAACAGCTCTGAGTTTTCTTCTATAATGCCTGATGAGTTTGGAGAACACCTGACAAGAGATCAGAGACCATTCCTCCATACAGAATCTCTCTAGACCCTTCAGATTCCCAGCTCCATGTTGGTGCTTCTTCTCTTCAGTTCACTCCACTCATCAGATAAGGGCACTGGGACGGTCATGGCAGAAGCTTCTTTTTGTGCTCCCTAACACATTTTTGTTGTGATTTTTATGTTTATTTTGGATCATTGTCCTGATGGAAGATCCAACCACGGCCCATTATAAGATTTCTATCAGAGGCAGACAGGTTTTGATTTTTTATCTGTTTGTATTTGCTAGAATCCATAATACTATGTATCTGAACAAGATGTCCAGGACCTCCAGCAAATAAATAGGCCCACAACATATAAGATCCAGCAGTATATTTAACCGTAGGCATGGGGTACTCTTCATCCCTGTTTGCACCAAACACATCTGCTGGGTTTGCTGCCAAAAAGCCCTTTTTTTCGTTTTATCTGACCATAGAATCCGGTCCCTTTTGAAGATCCAGTCATGTCTGACAACTGAATTTGCTGGAGTTTCTTTTTGGAGGAGCGAGGAGGATTTTTCTTGAAACCCTCCCAAACAACATGTGGTGATGTAGGGGTTGTTTGATAATTTTTTTTAGGCTTTCTGACCCCCAAGACTCAACTAATCTCTGCAATTCTCCATCTGTGATCCTTGGAGAGTCTTTGGCCACTCAAACTTTCCTCCTCACGTGCATTAAGACAATATAGACACACGTCCTCTTCCTGGCAGATTCGTAACATCTCTAGTTGATTATAACTTCTTAATTATTGCCCTGATGGTCAAAATGGGGATTTTAAATTCTTTAGATATTTTCTTACAGCCACTTTCTATTTTGTGAAGCTCAACAATCTTTTGCTGCACATCAGAACCAGGCACGGATTTAGAAAGCAGAGGCCCCTGGGCACAAAATCTTGGAGGCCCCCCTCCCCCTCGTAGCCCAAACTAACACAGCATCTTAATTTTTAGAAACAGTAAAAGGAAGCTGTGGGTTTTTCTTTAGTTTAAATCAAAACCACTTTCTCCAACTCCATTTCTTGTGATGTTAACTGTGACAGCAAAGGAGATCTATAAATATCTATAAAACAAAAGACAAAAAGGAAACTATCACAGAACAAAATCAGAAAAAAGTTTGTGTGTTTTAACATGTGTGTGTTTGGGTAGTGTGTGTGTGCATCCACACATGCACAGGTCCAAGGGCTTGATGTTTGCAAGCACACATGTATGTACACGAACATAATGAACATGCTCCTGAAAACTATTTTTTTCTCTTATTTTCAATCACTCCAATTCACTTTAAATGGTCGCCAGTTTTTTAACCAAAATGAGAAGCCTACTCTCAGATAGATGAGGCCTACGATTAATCAGATGCAAATAGAAATATAAAACTGGTCCTAATTTAAAGAAAACAAGCTGACAAAAAGATTGAATCCAATATTGGGTGATGATATAGCATAACAAGTGCAAGTTTTTATAATAATGAAAGTTTTTATAGGCTGGCCATTTTTAACCGGGAACATCAAAAGTGTTATAGGGTTTTGAGCACAACCTGAGGATTAAAAAAAAAACTGTAAAACGGGGTGAGGGGGGCCAAGTTGCATGTGTGCTTGCCGTTGTTTCACATTGTACACATGTATTCATAACGGTGCGCGTGCGGCGCGTCCACTGTGTTTGTGTGTGCGTGTGTGTAAAGAAATGCGCTTGTGAACTCAAACTGCGTCGGACATGGATCTACACAAAATAGTAGGCTAGCTTTTTACTTTTATCTGGGCTTTCAACAAAAGGAAATTCTACACAGGTGCCATGCATTAGGCTACACACCGTGAGTAATGAATTGGAAACACGCGCTCTGCGCTAGTGGACGCGCACTGTTATGAATGCTCACGCAACTTCTTCTGTATTCTCGAAATGTTTCGACTTTAATCTCGAAATACTATGTGTATATATATATATATATATATATATATTTTTTATTTATTTTTTACGTTGCGGTTCAGGGCTTCCGTACTTCTCTGCAGTGAACTGACGGAAAAAGGTGAAAGATAGGCTACTTTTAAAATGTGAAATATTAATTGAAAGAAGCCTAACGTTACCCTCAACTAGAGAACGAGTCCCACATATTATGCATTGATAAGCCTAGAACGGGTATCTGGTCATAAAAATGAACCGTCAACATTAATACAACAATGTTACATGATTTAAAAAGCAACAGGGACAAGAGGGGTGGTGTGGGTGCTGGGCTCTAGCTAAATCAGAATGATTTATTTGGGATCGGCGGTGGACGCAGATTTAGGCTTCTTCGCCGATCCGGGCATCTAAAAATCAGGGTTTTTAATTAGGGAAAAAGTAATAGATAGGCCTACATTTTGAGGCTGTCAAACTGGTAATGTACGTCACCGCCGGTGTGGTTAACAATCGACTCCGGTTGAAGAGATGAGTCCGAGTCGACTTTTGAAAAAAGTGGAGATGGTTGAAATATTACTCCAAATTAAATTCTCTCTGCTATCCTTCTCCCCTTTAGCTTTGCGTTTTGTGGCTCCACCGTTTTTTATCCATGTTGTTGTATTTTTTCTTGCCGCTATCAACAGTTTTCGCGGTAAGTTGGCTCGTCATCATCAGACACAGCCGACACAGCCAAAAAACTGATCATCATACTTTTTTGTGTGCAAATAAATTATTGTTAACACACATACACACAAACTCATTAATTAATTTTCTTTTAATTGAATAAAAAACAAACAAAAAAATAAATAAAAAAAAGGTCACACAGTAGTGGGGTCTTGGAGGCCCCCTAGAGGTCGGAGGCCCCCGGGCACCGGCCCAATCGGCCCGGTGGTAAATCCGGCCTTGATCAGAACTATTCTTTGGTTTTACTCGTTGTGACGGATGATTAAGGGAATTTGGCCTTTGTGTTTCCTCATATTTAAACTCCTGTGAAACAAGAAGTCATAGCTGGACAATTTCATGTTCCTAGTCACCCTGGTGTGCTAAAAAAGGTCAATATTAATGGGAATATACTTCAGAGATATTTTTCTCATAAAAAATTCTAGGGGTGCCAATAATTATGGCCAGCGTGTTTTGGAGAAAAACATTTATTTCATAATGTGATTTACCCCCCAATTTCAATTATTTTACTTCAATGAAAGGTTAGATTTTTGCGAATTTTTTGAATGAAAGATCAAAAGGATAAACAATGCAGATTTATTTTTTACAGCCATTTTTTATCATATTTATCAGGGGTGCCATCAATTTTGACCACCACTGTATATATATATATATATATATATATTTATATAGTTGGTTTACCTTTTAAAAAAAATTAAGTTACCTGGTTGCCTTAAAAATTTTTGTTTATTTGAAAAATAAATGTTTTAGGTAATACTATGGAGATTGGTTTAATCAACAGAAACTCTAAATATTATGTTATCTGAACCACATTAATTATCTAAGTTGATTTGACAAAAGAAAAAAAGTTTTGATAACAAATCATGAAAATAATATTTTAAAGTGTAGAAAAGCATGCCAAGGCGTGTGAAATCTGTGATTGGAAATCAGGGTTATTCCTCCAAATATTGATTTCTGAACTCGTCCTAAGTTATAACATTAGTATTGTGTTGTTTAACGTTAATATAAACTTGTTTTCTTTGCATTATTCGAGGTCTGAAAACATGGCATCCTTTTTGTTATTTTGACCAGTTGTCATTTTCAGCAAAGAAATGCTCTAAATGACAATATTTGACATTTGGAAGAAAAGTTGTCAGTAGTTCATAGAATTAATAATAAAACAAAAGTTTTACTCAAACACATACATATAAATAGTAAATCTCGGTATGCATGCATGTATGTAAATGCAATAATTTGTGGACCCCACTGTATATTTTTTATATTTTAATGTTAAATTGACACTTTATATTGGAGTAAAAATGTTCTCACCCTAAATAAAAGGTGAATAGAGCTTAAATAAATCCAAAATGACTACAATGTCATACCAATTTAGGAGAAACATAATAAATATTAATAAATATTTTTTTCCGAATTCATTTGTTTAAATGTTTTAATCCACAATGTTCACACATTTATATCTATAAAAATGATCTCATGATTACATAAAGCAAATTTTTCTGGACACCACTCTGATTAGGAGAGATTGCACAGAGGACAGCGGCACGCTTCAGCATGACCTCAGCATGGAATATTTACCACCTTAATATTCCAGCATGCAAAGTCCAGGGCAGGAAATTATAGACTTTAATTGCATGTGTCATCTATTTTCATAATTTCCCTGAGTTATGCCCCATAAAATCAATGTGTAACATTTGCTAATAATACCCACTGTCACATTTCAAATGAAAAAGAGCTATTTATACCCTCGCTTATTAACCTCCTATGTGTTCGGGTATAACTCAAAGTGTCATTTGCTGGATAAAGCAGCCATCCAGTCGGCGCCGTACACTAGGAGTGGACAAAGGAGAACAAAAGAGAGAGGCAGAAAATCTGGAGATGTGGAAACATTAGAACAGCGATAAATACGAATGAAACCTGCCCAAAAATGTCATGCATAAATTCATTTTAATATCAGCTCTAATCAAGCTCAAAAACATCCTTATTTTGATTTCACAGAGGCTATAAGAAGCTTGTGAGAAATTTAATAGCTCACCATTAAAGAAATCATAAAGTCCACCGTGTAAACAGCAGATGCCACAAGGCAATATGTAATGTAACTTCATTATAGATTCCAGTAAAGTCTTTAGCCTAATCATTAAAATGCACAAAATTATCTCAAAATGCAGCCCAGAGGCCAAAATATTGGGAAATGCTTGCAAATGAGATTTGGCAGCATACGGGTAAACATTCATTGATCTGAATATTTATCTGCATAATGCATACTTCCGAGAGGTATTTTACATTGTTCATTATGAGAGAATCTGATGAGGAATTTCAAAAGCGACATCATTTCTTGGCACTTCATGTCTGTATATGACAGTACAACTAATGACTCACAATGGCAAAATGTACATTTACATAGTAAAGTCGAGAAATTACATTTTCTTTGAGCACAATATGGGTTGACATTTATTTGGAAAGAATCACTTCCACAACATAAACAGAACCTTCAATCATTTATCCTTTTCATATAAATAAATAAATGTATTCATACAGAAAACAAAGGAAACCACAGTTAATATTAGATTTAGCACTTACAATCTTAATCACGAAAGCCTGTTTCTCCCATAAAATAAAAACTAAAAAAGGTCATTGTGACTTTTCATCTCACAATTCAGACTTTTTTCTCTTTAAACTCAAACTGTGAGAAATAAAGTCAAAATTGTGTGTAAAAAACTTGCAATTCTGAAGAAGAAAGTCTGAATTTCGAGACAAGTCAGGCTTGCCAGATGTTAGCTCAAAATTGCAAAATACAAACTCGTAATTACAAATTCTGAGCAAAAAGTCAGAATTGAGGGATATTAACTAGAAAAAAATTATGAGAAATAAACTCAGAATTGCAATAAATAAAATCTGAATTTTGTGTTAAAAACTTGCACATAGTTCTACGCAATTCCGAGTTTATATATCACAATTCTGACTTTTCGCTTGGAATTCTAGCAAATTAAGTCAGAATTATGTGTTAAAAACGTGCAATTAGGATTTTTTAACAATTAAAAAACACAATTCTGACTTTATTTGTCGCAATTCTGAGCAAAAAGTCAGGATTGAGCAATATTAACTAGAAAACAATTATGAGAAATAAACTTGGAATTGCAAGAAAAAGTCTGAATTGTGTTAAAAACTTGGAGTTGAGTGAAATCTCAGAATTGAGATTAAAAGTCACAATTACCTTTTTACTTTTTTTTATTCTGTGGTGGAAACAGGCTTCCATATTTAATCTTCGGTTCGCAGTGGAGCTACTGGATTAAACAGTGGCCTCTCTCGCCTGAGACGCAGCTTCCCGTAGCTCATCTCGAAGTCCTTTTTGGTGCCGTTGAGGACTTCAAGGCTGCCAGTACGTACATCATAACCAAAAGAGTGCAGTTTCTGAATGCGATATTGAACTATCTGCGTTGTCAGTTCTATCACTGTGGGAGTCTCCTTGATCTGCTCCATACTTACTCCAGCGGTGAGGAGTCCATTGAAGCGATCAGCTAGTATAGGCACAGAATAGTATAACAAGGCTGGACACTGAAGTACGACCTCCTTAAACTCTGCTTCTGTGCATTCCAGGGTCTCCTGTGAGTAGCTGAGGGTGAGTCTCATGCTTTCAGGGTTCAGCTCAGTAACAAAACCCCTCAGTTTGGAAAGCAGCCGCAAGAGCTCATTGCTGGTGAAGCCCCTGTCGCGCAAGAACGTCAAGTTTTCGCGCAGGACCTCGGGGGGCTTCAGAAGCACGTAGGGATTCTGAGTAAGCAGCTTCTGCAACCAGATCTTCAGATTGTCCTCCCTCCCACCCAAGTCCAAATAGGTCTTCTGCAGGGTCTGGATCATCTCCTCGTTTTGCTTCATAGGTCGGCTGAAGCTCTGAGGGGCGCTGGCCATGAGCTTGCTGATGATGCGCTTGTTAAGATGCAGCGTTTGGAAATACACTATGTTGGCCTTCTGGTTGTCGTGATCAGAGGACGAGGAGAAAAACGAGGCAGGGAATTTTTCAATGATTCCGACCAGATCCTTCTGGCTGGCGCACACAGACATCCACAGCTTTTTCTGCGCCTCCATTTGCTCAGGTTTGCAGAGGATGGCCTCAGGATGGAGCTCCAAAACACGGGCGATGACAGGCCCGCTAGCCCCCATGTCCCTCAGCAGGGCGGCAGTCTCGCTCACGTATACGGGGCTCTGCCGCAACACCCAACCCTTCACCTTCCGGATTTTACTGAGGTCTACGGACAAGTCGTACAAGGCGTCCACGGTAACCAGGTTCTCTTCATGAACGATCGAGGAGTTGGGCCTTGTGAGGAGTGAAGTTGTTACTTGAGCCCGCTGGCAGTAGAGAGACAGTGATGTCGTGACTAATCGCAACATGTTTGCACAATCTAAAGATCTGTGGGTGGGACCGTTGGGTAATTGAGTGACATGCCTGAAATAATAGGAAAAACAATTCAGAAAGTCTCAAACTATTTGAATAAAACACTTCCTCATTCCTATTTACTTATGCAAAGCTGATATCATATGCACAATCTTTGGAGATTAATGAACAGAATGACAATTCAGACACTACAAACCATCTACCCATAGGATGTTATTTTGAAGATGCACTTGATGCACATGCCCTGGAACTCATTTAATTATTGACAGCTGATATTAACTAGCTTTCTATCTGGTAACACCCGCAAAATGCTAATATTACAAAAGAGCCGAGGGTTTTTATAACAACACCTCTGTAAGATAATTTACTTATGATAACTAGATATTAGCTTTGGAGAAAACTGGGAAGTTACACAACAACCATTGTTAGATATACAAACAGAAAAAGTTAGATGGTTCCTTTATTATTATGACATATTTTTCTTGAGATTTAAAAGAAAAACACTAAATACCTTGAGGGACCAGGACGTCCCAATAGCTTTTGAATTTGAAAGAGACTAAACTATTAACCCTCATGTTCTGTTTAGGGTCTTTCAGGCATTTAAAGAAACCTTTTAAAATTTTGTGAGGGTTTTTATGCAATCTATGTGCTGGTGTACTCCAAGTTGAAAAATAAACTTGACAAAATAAACTTTTAGAAGATATTCGCATAAAAATGTTAGAGTCATTGGCTTCTTGGGAATATCAATGACTCAACTTGTACTAAGGGGCACTTTTGTTCAATGAAATGTATTCTAAAATGAGAATAGCATACTTGAAATGTCCAACATGAAAAATATTTGCAGTCTAAGAGAGCATTTTTATATGTCAAGATTTTCCTTCGTACATTCCAATACATACATTCCATCAAATGTTTGAAATAATTTTTATATTTTTTTATATTTTTGAAACAAAAGTCTCTTGTGCCCACCAAGGTTGCATTTATTTGAAATATAGATCTTTTTTGTAGCATTATAATTGTCTTTACTGTCACTTGAGTGATCAATTTAATGTGTCCTTGAATAAAATATTGTTGTTGTTTTACTTTTAAATGGTTGTGTATCAGTTTACACAAAAATATGAAGCAGCAACAACTGTTTTCAACATTGATAATAATAATAACAATAATAATAATTTCTCTTGAGAATCAAAATCATCATATTAGAATGATTTCTCAAGGATCAAGTGACACTGAAGACTGGAGTAATGATCCTGAAAATTCAGCTTTGCCATCACAGGAATAATTAACATTTCAAAAAAAATAATAATTAGAAAACAATTATTTTACATTGCAATAATATTTAAAAATATTAAATTTTTTTAATCAAAATAAATTCATCATTGGTGAGCATAAGACTTATTTTATAAACATTAAAAAACAATGTACCTAAATGTGAGTAGAGAGAGAGAGAGAGAGAGAGAGAGAGAGAGAGAGAGAGAGAGAGAGAGAGAGAGAGAGAGAGAGAGAGAGAGAGAGAGAGAGAGACATTAAAGGAATGAAAAAGGTAAGAAAAGCAATTTTTTAAATATTATAATTATTGTGTGATTATTATAATCATATAAGTGTGATTATTACACTTTTATCAAACACAAACAAGTCAATTTCAACAGAACATGAGTGGGAAGGGTGTGTTCTGTTACAAAACAGAAGTCGTGACATTGAAATAAAGAAACCAACTCCACAGTCTAATACGGCTTGCATGTATTAGTCGCAATAATATCACATCTGAAACGAGCTCATACAGTAAATTAGACTGATCATTATTACCTCTGTACTGTAGTGACAGCGGTCACTCACATCTTCTTCAGTAAGATAGGAGCACCTCTTGTTCTTGTTGTTGTGAATGTGTCAGTGTGACGGCCATGCGGTCTGAGCACAACAGTGCCACCCTCAGTGCGGGAGAAAATTTTGATTTATAGATTTTGATAGATAATACGAGCACAGCGGAAAGAAATACGAATTGCTCATTCACCTAAACTACAAAATAGTCAAAACTGGCACTAATATAATTTGAGCATTTTTGAATGGCAGCCAAACTATTTCAAGCAAATAGATAGCCTAATTCTGATATATTTTTAACAACATCCTTTAAGGGACTGTGTGTTTTCTAAATGGAAACGTTGCTTAAAATGGCATCAGAGACTGAGTTCTATAATCAGCACAGAAAGCAATTTGTTTGAAAGGCAGTGGAGAGTGAGTCACAGTTGGAGCTTAATCACAATGCTGGATCATGCCTGCCTACTCAAACTGTTCACTCAGCCCACCCTTGAAGTCTCTACAATCTGGCGACTAGCAAAGAGCTTGCGTTCACACGGCCCCCACGGACTACAGGTAGGCCTAACTGTACAAGGCACAGGTTAAGACAAAGGATTTTCAATGTTTTGAAGGATAGGCAATTACACATTTTTCTCACATTTAAATCTCTGTCTCTCAAAAAGAAACCTTTTTGAGAAACCATATTAGACATCTTTCAAACATAATTTTGGGGCCATACTGGTCACACATAAGGTCGGAAACGGAAGTTGCGGTAGTCTTTTCTTCCCTATTTCTTACATATCAGAGTGAATTGGCTTCTCGAACAAGAAAAAATGTAACTGATTAAAATGTCAAATTGATTTTGCCCAACAGGAATTGAGGATTGTTGTGGTTTGCTATTGCTGTGATCATGTCATGAGTGACAGGTTGTCCCGCCCTCAAGCCAGTAAACACTCATCAGAGAAAAGATTAGAAGAGATGAGCTGCAAGAGTGAGGGGAAATTATTTTGATTAAAGACTATAAAGGTACATGAATTTAAAAAAAAATGATATGATGGGATACAATCATTAAAAAAAATCCATTGTGACTTTAAAGTCATAGTGACTAAGTTCCAAATAAAACGACTTAAAACTTGACTTGAGTGATTCATTATAAAACAATCGATTAAACATGGCAGTACACTTTATTTACTGATTTAATCACTCTGCCAGATATGTGTATGTTGCAATATGTTGTTAAGTGCAAGTGAATGTTTTTCCTTGTATGCAAACAATCCGGTTCTTTCAGAACATTGCTGAAATGGTTGACTGAAGCTGTGACTCTGAAAAGAAGATGTTCAGTTTCAATTGAGAATGAACTAATAGACTGAATTGCTTTATTTATTTTTTAACACAGCGCATTTTCTCAGTTATGCTTCATTAGTAATGTGGTTGAAGTGCCTTTTAGTTTCTCTTGGAATAAATACTCAAAGACAAACACAAGATAGTCTAAAGAGAGATAATACAAACTTGTTTGTCTAAGCTATGTTTAAAATTTTCTTGATTCATGAGATAAAACCTTCAACAACTGCAGAACCTTGAATGAAAAGATAAATGATAACCATGTGCTCTGGGTTATAAGGGAGTATGAGGAAAGCAAAGCAAGAAAACCTGCACCTGAGAAACGAAAGAAGAAAGAAAAAAACTTCTAAGAAAGATAACATCCCAATGTGGGTGGATCTAAATGCCAAACTTTAGAAACAGGTTACTCAGATTTCTGAGTATGTGGAAGGCAACAGGCAGAAAGCACTCTCACGGATGGACAAAGTAGAACAGGATGATCCAAACGAGGAATATTGTGATATTTCTTGCTCTGCTGTTGGCGAGTACTCTCGCCGAAGAAGACCCAGAGCCCATTTTTAGAGAGCTTGGTGGGGAACTGGAGATGGGTTTTTGCTTTGGTGATGACATTGCCGTGTACAGACTGACTGCTGGAAAAAGGGAGCTTTTGGGTCAGTACTCAAAACCCTTAATTTCACCACCTGATGCCTTTAAGGGTCGGATCAATACCACCAATGAATATGAAGGGCTGCTTGGTCTGAAGATCACAAATCTTCAGTTCTCTGACTCTGGAACCTACATCAGAGAGTGTTGGAGCAGTAACACTATGGAAAATTATCGCAAACACTATCTCTACGTGTGCAACGAGGAGTTCGGCTCACAGGACATTTTACTGACAGCTGGAACAGGTGCAGATCTGGTATGTAATATGGGTTCCAGAAAACACGGTACAGTAAAATGGTACAGAGAAGTACACAACATTTCTTTGTTCATGGATACTCAGATTTCTTTGGAGCCATTACAAGCAGAGTTTAAAAGCCTTATCCAGGTGTATGAAAAAGGCTCATCTTTACACGTTTCAGATGAGTTAATTCAGGACAGGCCTCGTTTTTTCTGCCTGGTCATGGAGAGAGAGCAATGCAGGAGTTTCCAAACCATAGGACTACCAGATGATCCTGAGACAAAGAGTATTTATCGTTCTGTAGGGGAGAACGTAGTCCTTACATGTTCAGTAGACCAGCTCAGACGAAATCACTGGAAAACACCCTTTGGACAAGTGAACTCATCTGCACCGTTACGCCTCAAAGGGAAAACTGAGAATCAGATGTCCGTGTCGACAAGCATGAATTCAGAAGACTATTCCCTAGTAATTCAATCTCTCACCTCAGAACATTCTGGGAGCTATAAATGTTTCTCTACATTTCTCGTTGAAGAGTATGTTGTGAGTGTGTGCCCCTTGCTCGAGTCAACCCATATTTCATTTTCTGCAGGAGATAAGAAGGTGCTCCTCCAATGTGACTTCATGTCTTTACCAGCAATTAGCGATAAAGTCGAGTACATTAGCGTTCTGTGGTATCGAAACACTGGTAAGCAGGACATCCTAATAATGGACTCGGGGGATCCTTCTTTAACTCTGCCTAAAGACCTACAGGGTCGGTTAAAGTTCTCACAGTCCACTCTCATCTTTACTGATCCAAAAGTGGAGGACAATGGGATGTACTGGTGCGTGGTGCTGCTAGATAATGACGAGGGCTATGATGATGATAAGGATACTGACAGCAATTATGATGGTGGTGGTGATGAAGAGGATGAGGATGAGGGGAAACTCCATCCATCGGTGATGGAGGAAGAATACATAGACATGTGTCTCTTTATGCAAGTCACCAATCTAACATTTCAGTCAACTCGTAGACTGCCTGAACCTGAACCTGAACCTGAACCTGAGACTAGCCTGACAAAGTATATTGTGTGTGCAGGGATTGGAGGCCTATTAGCACTGGCTTTTTTGGTCGCTATTGTGGTGGTTATAAAAATGAGAAAGACAAGATCTGCATCTGTTCAAGGAAGAGGTCTTGAACTATGTGAAGAGGAAGGAAGAGCACTTAAATCCACAAAGACGTAGAGTATGAGGTCACTACTCTTGATCCTTCCACTGCTTTATTTTACACAATCATTTGAGCATTTTTTTCATGAAAAATGTAAGTGGGAAAATTAGGGGAAACTACTCGATGTAAAGGTATAGTACATCAACAAATGACAGTTCAAACAAAAGTCTTTCTGTCGTCATTTACTCACACTTATGACATTCCAAACATAATAACATGTTCAAAACATGTTTCCCCCACATAATAAAAGTCAATGGTAACCAAAACTTTTTGGTAAACCAGCATTCTTCAAAATATCGACTTTTTTGTTCCACAGAAGAACATCATGCATGTTTGGAACAACATCACAGAGAGTAAATGATGATGGAATTTTCTCTCTCTTTTTTTTTTTTTTTCAGTAGACTATACCTTTATGGTACAATTTCACCTTTGTCTTTCACCTCATCATCAACCAACGTAAGGGAGGGAAAGCATATTTGTAAGACTTACTCAAAAGTGTGTTCAAGTGCTGCAAAAGGGTGTTCAATTTCAAAATTGGAACACATTTGACAATTAATCTTCTTGTAAATGCTAAAATGGATGAGTCTCAGGCATGAGGGTAATGTAAAACAGCTACTGAAACACGTGACATTTTCTTGTGCAATGAAGACAGGACCGGCTGGTTTGTTTCCCTGTCAAATCTTGAGCACACAGTAAGCAAATGGCGCTTTAAAAATAAACACACCATAAAGCCTGCATCAAAGCTCATTTCATAGGAAGACAAACATATGGGTCTTAAAGTGATAGTTCACACAAAAATGAAAAATCATTTACTCACCCTCATTCCAACCATGTATGACTTTTTTACATATATATATTTTTTTAAATATTTGTATATTCTTTTTTAAATATCTTCTTTTTTGTCCTGCAGAACATTGTGAGGGTGAGTAAATGATGACTAAATGATCATTTTTGGTGAACTATATGCTTTATAAAGTATGTATGCATTTATTGTTCAAAATGGCATCACGTCTGATCATTTAGTAGGCTAAACTGCAACCGTTAGAACATCATCTCTCCCATGACAGAGATCTTGGTAATGATAAACAATAGATGTGCAAACACATCCGTAAACATTTTAATTCTCCTCTTCACTGGGGACGTGTAGTACATTTCCTGTTCTAATTTCTCTTCGGTTTCCATTAATGTGTCAACAGAGTTTGAATCTACTGCTGGATGTAATATCCTAGTCTAACAGCTGGCTGTGTAAACAGCGGCAGAGAAAGGCTGATGGTGTCTAGAGAGCACAGTACGGATTTGATGGACACGGTTATGTCACGTAAAGCTGCATTGGTGGTCCTGTGTGGAAACACAGATTAGAGAAACAGCTCTGTTAATGTGCGTGATACGACCAATGCATTCTCACCAAGGCTGGGCTGACTGCCAACGTATATGTTTGTGAAATATTAAAAGCATTTGAGTTACAATGGAATGGCCATGCTTGTTTGAAAGCTTTAATCCATATTTGTTTTTTCATTACAACACGGGTGCGTTCTCAATGCATCCAATGGATTTAAATGATCCAGTGCTTTGTTAATGGATTTTTCTTTTTATAATAACACCTTGATTGCTGAATGTTTAAAAAGGGATTCTGGAATATATAACGTTCTTGATAATCAACTGAACATGTCACAGCAACATCATCACGCAGAACATGCTGAGTGACACACAAAGAAACATTTAAAGAGGTGATGATGGACTAAATAAAAAGAGTGCTTTAAAAAAAAAAAAACTGATCAGACTCCCTTTGCGTGATCGAAGCATTGTGACGCATCTAATTATACTTTTCTCTATACTGTTTTCTTTTCTGTTCTTATGTCAATGTTTCATAACGAAGTCCCTAATTATGAATCATCCAGTAATGTAGACCAGTTAGACAGGCAAGTTTTTGGATGGGCCACATCTGCTTTCATTTGTCAAAATAGGCTGTCAAAATCCCTAACTGTCATTAAGCATTATGCCAAAAGACACACTGTGTTCCACAAATGACACACATCATGTATGTATTTGTCTTGAAACTCCAGTCCTTTATTTCTAACATTTTGAAAACTCTGTAAACCCTTAAGTCATTAATACCCAAGTTTGATTTTATTTACTGTTTAAGGTTGTCTTGTATGTTAATTGTAGGTTATCTGAGTGTCTTGTGTAACTCATTTAATGACAGCATGGATTGAAAGACATACTTGAAGCGTATGACAGGCATGTCACCCCCTCAGTTATTATGCTTGCTACACCCCTGCTGATAAAAAAGCTTCAAGATTTTATCAGGCCTGTAATGAAGTGCATGTCCACTGGGGGGTGTCATTTTTTGTAAAGAAAATTAAACATTGCGTTTGTGGCGATGGAACTGGCCATTAGACTTTACAGGAATTACCTTTTAGCCTATTGATTTTAAATAAAAATACATGCATGAAAGAATGCCGTTTTCCTTTTTAGAAAGGGGAACACAAAATGTTCACCGACCTATCAGATCTCAGTGTCCAGTTTCTTTTTCCTTTTTTTTTCATTAAGTAATCATGACACATATGTATGTTTCCAAAAATATCAGTTCCTAGAGATGAGCCATGTTTATAACTCAAATATGTGTCATGAGGCAATGTGACTTTGCCGTACAGCAACAGTACACTAAATCAAAAAAAATCACATTAATAAACTCAACCAACCAAGAGTATTTGTGCAGACAGGATATGGCCCCTAAAATAGCCCTGGAACAGCCTAACCGTACTAAAAACGCACGCACGCACACACACTATGAGCTAGGAGTGAGTTCTAGGACAAAAAAAAAAAAACACTAGCGGCAGAAGTCCTCTTGCTTTCTGAGGGGACTGAAATTGAGGAGGGAGGATCATCAGGAATGTCTATCAATTAAAACTTATGTTAACAAGAATGTGATGGGAGTAGGAGAGATAATGGCTGTTCAAATGATGAATGAGGTTGACAAACCTAAAAACATAAATCAACAGAGAAGGGTTATTAAATAACGCAACATTCTATGTGACACATTAATTACACTCTTTGCTGATTAAACGTTTTCATATCACAAAATGTACAAAGGAAAACCAACAAATTAAAATCATTTCAAACATAAAACTTCGAGCTTGAATTTGTATAGGAAAATTCCTCATTAAAAAATTAACACGGGATAGGAGATATAATTATTATTTGTTATAATTAATTGTACTAAATTAGTGCATTGAATTGACAGTTAAGTTAATTGACTATTTTTTACAATAGCCAGTTTCTTTTCATCTGGTTGATTCCCATCTCTTAAAGCATTCTTTAGCTTTATTCATCTGTTTTTAAAGGTAAATAACGTTTTGGTCATGTGTGCCTCAGGGTGTTGGTGAACCTGCAGGTTCAGTTTCCTTCTGCCTTGGGCTGCATGTCTTTCTCCCTATGCTTTGTGGGTGTATAATTATTGCACCTAGCTTGTTGCATGGTTATTTGCGTGCGAATAACGCAAATAACTGTGTTGGTGGCGAACTACCCTGAGGTGATTTTGAGCCTGGTATCTGGGGTGGGGTCTATCAGTAAAGACGAGCCTTAGTGAGCTGTTATATTATTAAGTATAAGTCTAAGTTAATTGTTACAATATCCATGAACCTGGTGAGGAATTACTTTGCAGTCTATTAGAGTTTCAAATTCATTGGGTGAAGTTGGACTGTTTTTCATTTGCCTGTAAACTCATGATATATTACAAATCAGATAAAAAATAAAAAAAAAACATATGGCATGGCAAAAGAAATTAGATATTCAGGGTATAGGCCATATATATGCTCCCTTGGAATCAATTAGCCTATGACCCTTGACCTAATGTTGCAAGCTGCTAAACACTTCTCGCCTTTAAAGGATTTTTTTTCACCCAAAAATTTAAAATCATTTACTCACTCTCATGTTCTTCCAAACCTGACTTTCTTCTGCAAGAAAATAATGACTAGTGACTGAAGGCATCAAGTCTCCATAAATATGCAAAATCAGTCACCATAAAAGTATAATCCGCATGACTCATGCACACTATTCTTCTGAAGCCATATGGTAGAGAAAGTGTGAGGAACACGATTAAGTTGTTATTTAATAAAATCCGCCATGACTCTCTTGGATTGTTTATGAGTGATTAGAGAACAGATTCAATTGAGCCGAAACTTTTTTCTTGTTCTTTTTTTGCAGAAAGCAGTGTTCGGAAACTAATGTAAACCCAAACACCGTTTTCCTCATGCCGTTTAAATAATTAAGGGAAAGCTGGGTCTTTATCAAAGTCCGTGGTTTTGGTAGCCGGCTGCGTCCGAAATCGCATATTCTATACTCTCTTGAGTAGGTTCTTATTTTGAATATGTATTTCCTTCACAACTTACTAGCGTCATACTAAATAGAACGTACTTTTTTAGCGGTTGTGAAGTAGTAATTCACTAATTACTTAGCCTATTCAAAATAACCTAGGCTACTCAAGAGAATATGCGATTTCGGACGCAGCCATTGCTTCACTGCCATTCATAAATCCTCTCCCGTGGCCTCATGGGATAAAGTGTCCATCGTATGCGCACTTCAGAATCTAGTCGGAACAATTCGGTCATCCGGGTACTTTTTGCCTACTCTTTTATGTGTAGGCTACTGTAAATTTGGACATAGGCCTACTTCTTTTGCCACATACTGTTTTTCGCCTACTATAGCTAGTAGGGAAGTAGCCTATGCGTTTTCGGATGCTGCCCACGCGGCGTTGACACAAACCGCGTTCGTACAGATTTTACAGAGCACATGTGCAAGGAATACACCTGCCAACTAAAGTCTGGAACTAAAGTCCCTAAAAGTCGCTTATTGGCGGAACTACAAACTGTTTAAGACTATACTGCTATAGTCAGAGGTGGAAAGAGTAATAAAATATTCAACTGAAGTAAAAGTACAACTACTTCAATGAAATGTTACTTAAGTACAAGTAAAATTACCAGTCTAAAAATCTACTCAAGTAAAAGTAAAAAGTAGCTCATTTAAAATTTACTCTTAAATGTAAAACTTTTATCCCTTTATTTTTTGGGGAAGTGTTGCAAAACAGATTTACCAAATTAAACCATGGACAAAAAAACGACGTTATTCCTTAAATAATGTTTAAATAAATTGTATTATTATTGTTGTTGTTATCATTATTAATTATTCACGATACAGCCCTAGCCTCGAGTACCTTATTGCTTTTATAAAACGGTTACCACACAATACAAATATTAAAGCCAAAAAATATGTGTCAATGCAACTTTCATGAAGTAAAATTAGTAAAAGCCTTCCTTCCGCTGGAATGAAAATAGTCCCACCCTGACCGTGAACAGCAACATTAGTTACATTATTTCGCCATTAGATGGCGACAAAGACTGTCTTAATGAGTGAGTCAGTCAAGTAGAGAAGACTTTTATATCGAAAGCAAGACGCAACTGACAAATGACTAGCGTTTCAGGGCACGTTTTAGGCCGAACTGTTAAAAGGACAAGATATCGCAGCGGACTTTCAAACGGATTTTTTATTACGAATATAGGACTGACCTGTAAATGCAGTAGCCTACACTAGCACTCGATCTCTCGCATTCGTAACCTTATGCACCAGAGAAACGAGGGCGCCGCCATCTTTAGAATAATTTTCTTTGCGGTCACTCTCTATATTTCTATGGCATTGCTGTCCAGGAGTAATTCGCTTTTGAAGTGGATTTACTTAATGTAGCCTAAAGTTAACGAAAGTTATCATGAGTATTGTAGTGTTTAAAGCAGATGTCTTAACTAATGTCAATCGACCGGGAAGATTTTAAAACGGGCTTCAGAGAAGGTGGATACGCCGTTCATAAATACGCAAGATCGCTGTGAAAATACAGACCGGAAGACAAAAGGTCTGCATAAGGTCATAAGTGCAAGTGCATGCAAACGTGAACGCCACTTTCGCGTCTTGATGCTTTCCTTTGTCTAACGCACAGGGAAAATATGATGAATAATGTCGCCCTCTTTACACAAAGCTATTACTTTTGAAGAACTTGATTTATTGACTATATATAGCCTTAGGATCCCTTTGCTTGGTATAGGCTATTTCATCACCATTTATTGTCACTGCATGAAAAAAAAAAGATTGATCAATAGGCTACATTGGATGATTAATCTGTGTTCCACGTGAAAGTAAATCATAACATTTTGAAACGACATGAAGATGAGTAAATAAATAGCCTACCAGAAATTTCATTTTTGAGTGAACCCTTATAGGTAGCCTACAAGCAATGAACTGTTAAAAAAAGGAAAGTCAAAAAGCAACTGGTTTGTAGTAGCCTACGTCAGGTACCGTACAAGCAACCAGAATCTTGTCTTCTCTGAAGCCCGTTTCAGAACGCAGACAAACCAATGACAGAGGAAGAGAAAACCCCACTGGTTATCCACGCGCGCTGCCCACCCCCTGCGTTTTCAGAAAGCCAACATTATCCATCTGTCACTTACAGACGCTCAGCACACGTATCATTTGGTTGATATATAGGTGGGCTGACTCGAGAACCACAGGACTATCTGAATAGCAACTTTACTGGATCGAGTCCATGCGTGGAATCTTTCAGCGCATCGTGAATGGTAAGATATCCGTGGATCGTCCTCTCGTCACTGTCCGTTCCGATCTAAATTCGTTCATTAGGTTTTTGTTGTGTGTCTGCCGTGTAAATTATACTCGCAATACTGATCATACTAACTTCTTGCAAATGCTTGATAGCCTACATCCTCTCCCGGAGCTTGGGCAAGAAGTTGTGTCAGCGGAGGCTGTGTGATGCTCTTGACAGATGTGTCTGGGTTCAGTCTTATAACTAAACTAGAAATGTAAACTGCGAATAGCTCAGTCCGGATTCTGATCAGTGACATTTACACTATAGCCTACCAGTAAGATGCTTGTCAAATATTTAATAAGTTATTTGTGTAATTAAAGTGGCAGCATTGTTAAAAGAGTTAAGTATGATTCGTTTTATAAGTGTAATAAGATAAAATATTTAAATCATTTTTAAATCACTTAACAGGATTATACAGAAAGAAAAAAAAGTAAAAGATTATGCATTATACCATATCAAACATGCTGTTTCTATAACAATATTGCAAACCGGACTAAATTGCACTGCCAGTCTTATTATGGTCGCCAACCCTGGTCATAATGGTCTATTGGCTGGTTTTAAAGAAATTTTTTGGTACTTTTCAGCAGGTTTGGCTTGGAGACCATGAATACCTTGGTCAGGCTATGAGACTATCTTAAATCAGCAAACCATTTTAGGCTTGTAATGCACTATAGACTTTTTTGATGGTTATTTATTGATCAATACTGTATTTATGCTTTTTGGGATATTATTGATTTGTCGCTCACATTAGTGTTTTGCCTATAGCTATATTGACCATAAACACGCATTAACCTTGAATAATACTGTGCCTGTAGGCATATAGACACACATAAAGAGTTTGGACACATATAAATAACATTCTTTCACATACCTTAGAATCCTCCATATCTCTCTAGTCTTGTATTAACATCTTAATGGTAAATTTGCAAGGGAATAAATCCATTTGCTCGTCATAAAAACAAAAGTTAAAAGTCTTTTCATTCCTGTGATTCAGTTCAGGGTGTTTAAAAATTTGCTAAAGACGTATCATGTATACTGTAGGTTGAGAACTTGGCAAAACATTTATTTCTTTTGCTTAACTTTTCTTTTTTTTTTTTTTTGGCAGGGAGTAAACTTAAGTTTATATTGTGGTGAGTTTTGAGATGAGTGGTGAGATTAATTTTTGTACTCCTAAGTATTCAAATATTTAATGCATTGTGAGGTGAAAGCATCTGTCATCTTTGTAATGAGTTTTTAAAGCAGATTATTACAGTATATTCACAGCAAGGTCAAGAGACCCAAAGACATTTACAGGGGAGAAATGTGACAGATGAATAGATATCAATTTTCTTTCAGTAGCACTTTCATGTCTGATAGTGCATGATTGTGCTCGTGCTTGATTGTGTTGGTCGATGTGGCTGGAGAGATTTTGTCAAATGGCAGAGAAAGCTAATCGTAGCTCTCAATATGTGTACACTGATGGAAATAAATGTCCCCCCTACATCCTATATTCCCAATATGGTAATCAGTTTGTTGGATGAAAAAGCAGATTCATAAAAGAGTTTATTGTATAAGAGACAAGCCTGAAAGTCCTATAAAAGCTGAAGCCAATGAGGCTTCAAGATCTCTGTGATTGAAGAGAGAAAGACTGTCTTTACTGCAGTCCAGACGCTGAAGTATATGTTAGATTGATTCTTTTTTTATTATTACTTCAAGAGCCGTCATAATGTGTTCTTGGCCTCTTTCTTATAAAAGAAAGTGCAGTTATCAGAAAACATGAGAGTTGACCCAACCAGAGGTTCACAAAAATGTGAGCAGCAGGTCACGCAGCTGTAAGATTAATGGATTCAATACATTGATCGTCACAGAAACAAAACAATCTTATCAGTCTCTTGATGGTGCTTTAGTAAAACAGCTCTCTTGTGCCAATAGCTGTATATAACTGTTATTATACACTTCAAAATAAAAATAAAGTTTCCAAAAGGCGTTTATTTTACCGCAATGCCATAGTAGAACCATTTTTGTTACCCAAAGAACCTTTCAGTGAGCAGTTCTTAAAAGAAAAATGTTTTATTAGTTTGAAGAACATTTAAAAAATCTAAAGAACCCTTTCCCACTATAAATAACTTTTGTGGAATGGAAAGGTTCATGGGTGTTAATGGTTCTTCATGGAACCATAAATGCCAATTAAAACCTTTATTTTTAAGAGTGTACTGTGGTGACTAGCCCCTCTCAGGGACTAATGAAGAGCTCAGGGAAACCACCTCATTGAATGTTCATCAATTAGCAGGCCAGCAAGAGCTTTTTCATGCAAAGTGCAAGGAACCTGAGGCAACCAAAATGGCTGTTCATTGATAAGGAGTTTGTTGAGTGCTTGATTGTCATATCAGTAAATGTATGCCCTAACAATGTGTTTGAAATTCTGAAAACGTCCAGAATTCCCATGCTACATTTTTTTTTTTTTCTGACATGGCTGTTAATTTATATTAGCTGCAGAAGAGAATGTGTGAAATGGGATTTCTGCTTCTTACTTTTCTTCATACAAAATCACTGATACCACAGACCATATAAATTCATGGAATAACAGAGAAAATTGTACTTGGAGGCCATCACTGCCAATTTTGTGCCACCTTTGATTGATGAAATGTTTCTTAACGGCTGGCTCAAGAGAAACCTTTGGCAACATACATTGCTGCTAAAATAGGCACTGCATTATTTAAGATGGTATTTTCCATCATTTGAAGAGAAATGAGACTGTGATGAGAGGCACAGAATATGTTGCAGATATTGCATTTCTAATAGCAACACCTCAACCAGCGTGAACTGGAAACTGCAGAAACGCATTGATTTGGAGCAGGTTTTGGGCAATTTAAAAGTGGAACGGTTGTTATTTTTTAGCTGAAGAAAGACCAACTAGCTTGGGTTGTCATCTATGACTAACACTGAGATGCAATTCTAAAAGTTTTGAATTGAATAATAGCAATTCAGAGGTATTGAAGAATTCACATTATTGTTTTGAAGCACATGCTAATGGACAGATCTTTGACAAAATGACAAATGTTTAGTCCACATCACAGCTTATTTCGGCCAAGAACTGCTTGCTTGGACAGGAACAGTGTAATTTTAAGATCACTGAGATACTATTGTAGTTTTTTTTTATATATATATTTTTTCTATTTACATTTTATGTAAAACAACATGTCAGCATTTTTACATGCTCTTATACCACAATGATAGAATAATAGGCAAAATTTGGCAAACTATTTGAATTATTTCTAACTCAGATGTATCAACATTGTAATTTGTTCGCTAGACTCATATGAGCCTCAAAAATTATTCTGCTGTCAACTATTAAAAAGCAAATTATTTAACACTAGTCCAGGTGACAGAAATGGCAGCCTTTATTACTGTGGTTATGGTTTTGAACTTATTTAAATATGGAAATAGTACGGAAACAGGGCCAAGTAGCCTACTCTGTGATTGTGAGAATAATCAAAATATGTATTAAAGTCCCAATTCCAAACAACTCCTTGTTTAGGTTTTAGCTCCCACATTGATAATGCATCTCACATCTGCCTATTTGTGATGGAACTCCACAAGCACTCAATGTGATGATTATCAAATGCAAAGCAGACACACTATTTGCAATTTGATGCATACTTTAAACAAATCTTCTTGATATGCACTTGCATTAAAGTCTAAAAATTGAGAAAAAGAACTCTGACCAACAAAGAAAAGTGTAATCCTTCCTGAATGCTATATTATTATTATAGTAAAAGCCATGCAAAATAAAAGTAAATGTAAGTGTGCATGCTTTCCTCACAGAGTGAAGAATGTGATGGTAACGGAGCAGTATGGAGTGCTCGTGGAAGACTCTACTGCTGCTCGTGTGCACATCCCTGGGGGTGCAGTACACTGCCATCCGCTCCCTCCATGACTCCTTCAGTGGCCCATGCCAAGACTCCGCCCACTGCCAAGGACGACAGGGTAAAGGTGAGTCACTGTCCTGTAACATGAGGAATTCGATTTTCACAGTGACATTTAACATTGTATGAGCTTTCCTCCAGAATAGTACTGTCACCCCCAGAATGGAAAATGAAATTTGGAAGTGGAAATGGGTGGTTTTTATTCAAATAGCATCAGGTTTACAATACCCTACTGATGGATTTTATTTACATGTATTTTTATTAACAAATCAACAAGGTTTTCCACTATTTATATCTGCCAGTTCCTTAAGAAATATTCTCGATTTTTAATACCTTCATTTTGTTTCTTTAATCAAAATATTTCAAACAAACCTGTTTTAATCTGTAGTCATTTTTTAGTTTCCACATATCCTCAGTTTTACTTTTCAGCAAGTACAGTAGTATAAGGCATAATGTATTCTGTTAATTTTGCAACAAAAAAAAATTGTTAGTTGTTTATCTAGTTGGTTAGAAATTGGTTTTTCACACTTTAAAGCATCTAATGTTGTTAGAAAAAATTACATGATATTATGGTATGATAATTTCTAAACATGGCTCATTCTGTTAATTTTCTTGCCCTTGTGTAATTAATCTTAGAATTAAGAAAAAATAAAGTATCTGAGCTTGACCAGAACATATATCTGAAAACCCATTTATAGGAATACTCCCGTAAACTTTGACACAGGGAGTTTTTGAAGCTCAAAAACTGCATAACAGCAATGACCCATCTGCTATATGTCCTCAATTTCATTTGCATTCAAGTCCAAGTGCCGGGATGCATTTTTAGCACAGTTTAAGCCCTCCATTAAATTATAGTTTGCATAGAGACTTAAATTCAATTAAAATTCATGTTTGGTTATAGACGTAGCTTTAGCTGGTTTGACAAGATTATGCTGAAGGTTCCGAATGGCATTCTCTCTATAGGCTTATCTCTCTCAGGTCATCACTTCTGTTATGAGTGAGTTTGTAAGGAAAGAAATTAGCAGAGAACTGTTAGAAATGCAACCTGGAAATTCCCATCGCATCCGCTGTAAGGAGCGAGAGATGGAATATCAATAATTAATTCTACAATTATCTCATCATTAATCTAACGTAATATGTCCTCACGGACCAGCTGTTTGCACTTCCAGAAAGCGTCGACTCGCACAACCTAATGTGCCATGCGCAATCAGTCGCTCATCAGCCGTAATTACACTCGTTATCAGTCTCTCTCACCCTCCTGCTATATATAGTAATTGTTCATTTTGAGCAAAAGTCACATCATCTTTTTTCATATGTGAAGAAATGCAGTCATTGTTCATATTTCAGTTTTATGCGTTATTTTTTTTTTTTTTCACATAATGCTCAGCTCCAAAATGGTAAAATGATTACCATCGCAGAAGGAGGCAAACCAAGTCTTCAAAACAACTATTATTGCTGTACATTTTCTCTCTGCTCTGAGGATATGTTTTTAAAATTGCACTTTATTAAAGTTTTTGTTAAAATGAAACTTTTTTTCCCCCAAACTAAAGCTCCAGGTTTTTTTTTTCTTACCCAAATAACTGATTGATTAAAGATAAAGCTGAACTAATTGGGTCTTTTGTGGCCCTATAATGTCCTCTGTGGTTTAAGAGCGCCGTATTATCTCACTTTCTCTACTTCTCTTCCCCAGAGCAGAGATGGAAATCTCTCTGCAATGACATCCATGTCCCTGCTGAGACTAGCAGTAGCACTGCCACCGCTCGGAAGCACATCCTTCTGTTTGCACAAACCCGTAGTGGCTCCTCCTTTACCGGACAGCTTTTCAATCAACATCCTGGCATATTTTATGTTTTTGAGCCTCTTTATCATGTGCAACAGGCCTTTACCAATTCTAGTAGCCGCCTACAAAGGGCTTTGGATGGCAGAGCTCTTCTGGGGGCCTACCGAGACCTCCTGCTCAATCTCTACAACTGTGACTTCAGCTTCCTGGAGAGCTACATTCGCCCTGAACCACAGGATCACATGACTGGGACCTTTTTCCGCCGCAGCTCCAGCCATGCCCTGTGCACGCCGCCTGTCTGCCTGGAGGGGGGCGAGGAGATTCTTGCAGGGCAACCGGATGAATCCTGGTGCCCGAAAAAGTGCCAGGCGCTAAACCTCACTCTAGCCTCTCAGGCTTGCCAAGCACGAAGCCACGTGGTTATAAAAACAGTTCGTATCCCAGAGGTAGGCGACCTACGCACGCTGTCAGAAGACCCCCGTTTAGATTTGAGAATTGTCCATTTGGTGAGAGACCCCCGAGCCATTCTTGCATCCCGCATGACTGCTTTTGTTGGCAAATTCAGGGCCTGGAAGATCTGGAACGCCACTGGCCGCCAACCGCGGTACGTGGACCTGACGCAGATAACAAGTACGTGCAGAGATATTGAGTATTCTGTGGAGACCGGCTTGCAGAACCCCACATGGCTGAGAGGGAGGTATCTATTGGTGCGTTATGAAGACTTGGCCTTGAATCCTGAGGAAAAGGTCAAGGAGATATATCGATTTCTGGGGCTGGACTTGCATCAAAAAGTTCTCACATGGATTGCTCATAACACCAATGGCACTGTCCCTTCTTCTTCCGATTGGAACTTTAAGTACTCCACCACAAGAGACTCTAAAGCCACAGCTCAGAGTTGGAGAGTACATCTGAACTTTGACATTGTTAAGACAGTTCAATCTTTGTGTAACAGAACTCTTGCCCTACTAGGCTATAAGCTTGTCCAGTCTGTAGATGAACTGAGGAATATTACAAAAAGTTTAATGGAGCCCAGGACGTAGTGAAGTTAACTTTTATGTGAACTACTGATTCATTTGGAAGACACTTTAATCCAAAGGGACTTATATTGCATTCAATGTATACGTTGAACCAAACAGGGCTAATATAACCAGTATATTTGGTTACATAATATTGTGTTAATTGCTTCCATCCATGAAAATGCATGCAACATTATGGATACTACTTTGGGGGAAATTCAGCTCATGAATAATAATTAGGTTTATGAGTGCTTTGTAACTTTCCTTAAAGGTATAATTTGCCCAAAAATGAAAATAATTTTCTCACCCTCATATTTTTCCAAACATTTATGACTTTCTTTCTTTTTTGGAACATTAGATATTATGTGTGTGTTTTTCCAGATGTGTTTTTTTCATACAAAAAAAGTCAGTAGTAACAAAAAAAAAAATGTTGGTTACCAATTAAAAAAAAAAAAATCTTGTTTTGGGTCATGCAGGTTTGAAGAAATTATGACAGAATTTTCATTTTTGGATGGACTATCCCTTTAAGTGCCTGGTCACATGAAGTAATTAACATTCATGAGCCAGGACTTTAGAATAGCATAATGCTAAAAGAGCATCCATGTCTATAATTTTCAGCTTGTAAATGTGCATTGATGTGACCAAAGAATCACTACCGAGTATCGACAAAAGCACAGCAGACTTGCCAGTGACAACACATGCCAAAGCTGGTCAAATGAAGTCAAGAGCATGTGTTATCTGGACGAGCCCATAAATGGCCTTAAGTATGAATGTTGATCAGCGAACATGTCCTTACAACCCCATAAACAGTCAAGCAGAGATCTAAAATGACTGAAATGCCACTCAGCGCCATTGAAAACTCATTTTCCATGTTCTTTTTAAAAGCAAAGTCCCTAATAAAATAAAGTCGGCACAGAAGGTCATGTTTTTCAGTTTAAATCACTGACAGACAGTTCAATGCGTTTTCATCCACCTCAAATAATTTTTTAGAAGCCCCAACGTCATAAATGATCTCTCTCTGATGGCATTTGGGAATTTGTATGTCAGAGTCAGGGATTACTTCTAAGTGCAGTGTCAACATTGGGAAAAGAACTTTGGAGCTATGGGGCCACTTTGCAATTTGAGGATAACAGATATAAAACTACAGTATACAAATCAAATTCCTGATTTAAAGCTGCCGTCGGCAAGATTTTTTTGATCACATTCACTGAAACCGACACTATGCTCCGACAGAACAACATAAATCAGCCGGTTTTAGAAAAAACCCTGCGCTTCTACCTCCACCTGGAGCCTGTTATTTGTTTTGCAAAAATCCACTGCTCCCGGTTCTTCTGGTCCAATCAGCGCAGGGCTGTGTGAGATCTGACTGTCAGTCACAGTTCGTGCACACGCCACAGATTCCCCCTCCCATCTTGCGCATGTTACAATAACACATGCACACGCCTGAAGTTCGCAGGTGTGTTGGATTGTACGAAGCGTGATGGTGGAGTGAAAATCTACTAACAAGCTTCCAATTCCTCGGTTAACGACCATAGCTAGGAGGTCCAAAACAACCAAGGAAAGAAAATGATGCTTTGATGCTGAAGAGACTGGTGCGTTCACAGAAAACCTGGTGCACACGCACTGACGAGCACAAACTCGATGGGAGGGTGCTTGGTGGTAGTGGGGGAGGGGCATGAGAGTAGTAAACATTAAAAAATGTGGCTAAGTCCCCTCAATCTGCCAGACTTGCCGACTGCAGCTTTAAAGCTGCAGTCTGTAGTTTTTCCTTTTTGTCGCCATCTCTGTTTGAAATCTGCAATTGCAGTTATCCGCGAATTTTCAAGTTTACGTGGGTTGTGCCTCGGCACAGCATAGCGCGGATGAATCCAATTTTTTAGGAGAATGTGTGGCTGTCAGTCACCGCGCCGGTGTGGATACTGTCATTCGGAATCACAGATTCTGCTTTTTGGAAGGATGACCAACATAAGAATTTTCACTGGAAAATGTCATCTGAACAAGTAACTAACATCCACTTTTGTTCTGACCAACTAAGTGAAAAAAAGCATTGCAGTAAATCGCGCTGATTAAATCTAACGATCGCTTAAGCGATGTCTTACCTGTCCAGCAGAAAAAAAGCCGTCTCTGCGTCCGTTTTTAACCCCTTCAAAACACGGAGTTCACGCCACCTTTCAAAAGCCCTTCCGATATTTATCCTTGTTTTCGCATGGGCCCGGTTGCATTCTCTTTTTTTTCTGTAGCCACTCCGAAGTCTTTTGCGTTTTACAACGGGTGAATCTCCAGTTGTCACTGGTGATTGTCGTTTGAACCTTTCTGGATCCGCCATCAAATTTATAAGTTTAATTATATCAAGTGCTGTGAGAAAAGGCTATAAATCTCCACCTCCAACATCCTCACACGCAATATACCCTACTAGCCGAGACTCCTTCTTTATGTGTACAGATGTGACGTAATGACGCAAAGACAAGCTCGAATTTCCAGCGGAAATCCACCAGTACCACTGGAATTAAAAACATTATTGTAAGCTTACCGTTTTGAATCGAGCTAAGACAAGCAGATCGTTTTGAACACTGGCTGGTTATGTACTTGCTCAAACATTTATTTTGGATAATTTTTAACCCAAAAAAGTTATGGACTGCAGCTTTAATTAATATGCTATCTCCTGTTCACAGGGCCCCCTTGAGCTTGAGCATGGCTGCAGCCCATTCGATCCCTTGGGTTAATGTGGCTCTGCTAATTATTGTTTTAGTTCATATCATGGATTAAATTACTAAATCCATGAACACATCATATTTTGGAAGGTGGGGCTCAAATAAACAATACTCAAATACTCAAAAAAAAAAAAATTTGAGAATAGAAATGCAGATATTATGGTGTGTGGGAATATGGAATTGTGCCTTTAGTCTTAAAATACTCTTGAATTACATGATGTCTTGGTAACTTTGTGTTGTTGTTCATGCCATCCTGTACATTAAGCAATTCATTAATTCTATGTAAATCATGTCATTAATCGCAAACACTTTTACATTTTGGACAAATGCTGTGTAAACAAACTGTTACTCATCTCAGGTATATGATGATTAAATGCAATTCTTCGGCCGCACTGCCAGTTAATAAATATGCAGAGAAAAGAGAAAATCTATGGTGAAATAAATTATTCCTCATTACTGTAGGAACCAGTGGTTCATAATGATACATAATGTGGTCGTGTCATTTAATTATTTATTTATGACAAATTATTTATGGTAAAGAATTATGCAGGGCAACTGGTGTAGCAGTATTAATGATCGGTTTTGAATGCTTATTTGTCTAGCCTATATATGCTTTCTATGTATTACACAAACACATTGACCTGCCTTTTTTATTAATAATTAAGCAGGACTGGTGACAAATAGAAATGAATCGGAAGAATTGGTTTTGATGTAGGTGTTTGCTGCTTCTGTATGATATTTTCTATGGTCTGCTTTCTCATCAATTTTCTACTTTCTTTTAAAACTTGACATTCGTGGTGTTCTGCTGAGGCTGGAGCATTTGGTGAAGTGCTGATCATCTTTTCAACGTCAGCAGTCCAGCTTCAGCTTGGAAACCAAAATAGTGATTACCAAGGGATATGGCCATGCGGTTCAGACTCTCTTTTTGTCAGTTCCCTTTGTTTTCAAAGCAAAGATGCCTGGTGTTAACACATTTAGAGGATGATAGCATTAGGCTTGATGACAGTATACTATTTCCTCACATATTGTCATAAGGCACATAAACATGAATCTATCTATCTATCTGATGCAGAGATCCAGTCAGATTGAGAAGTGATGAATCAAAATGATTTGATTTATTAGTAAAGAATAAAAATGAATCATAAAAATAATAAAACCATGAACTGTTAAGTAAATTAGTTAATAATGATCAGCTTTTAATAAGAAACAAAGTAGGTTAACAACAAACAAGTCGTTAAAGGGGTGGTATAATGCCTTTTTTACAATATGTAAAATAAGTCTTTGATGTCCCCAGAGTGTGTATGTGAAGTTTTAGCTCAAAATACTCCACATATATTTTCATATAGCATGTTAAAATTGTCACTTTTTGAGGGTGAGCAAAAACGCTCCGTTTTTGTGTCTGTCCCTTTAAATGCAAATGCTTTTGCATAGGGCGGAGCTTCAACAGCTCGTGTCCTTTTACCTCACAGACATGCACTAAAACTTTTAGCCTAAACCGGAGTCAGACAATGATGGAGAGACTCAAGAAGACGTGACAACATGTAGAATGCAACAGTACATTTCTGAATGGTTAGTTGAAGAATTTATGCAGCTGATGTGGAGTTAACTATCTTCTAGTCATTGATTAGCATATTCTGTCATGATAATCTATAAATCGCGTTCCCGGGGGCGGGGTTTATGTAAATTCGAGGGTTGGTGATGTAACTAACCTGGGAGGAATGTTGTGTAGTCCCTACCAGCCGTTTGTTGTAGTTCTTAAAAAACGATTTCTTTAAAATATTTGCTTTTAAACGTTGCAGATGTTGTTTATGCTCAAACAGCAACAATACACACTAACTAAAGGTAGAAAAGTGAAATCATAATCAACCACCCCTTAAAGGTGCTCTAAGTGATGCCGGGAGTGTTGACATTCGAATTGTTGTCAAACAAAACGGAGGCTAGCTAGACCCTCCCTCCTCCTCATCCCGTCTCCTCCCTCCTCCCCTCCCTTCCGGCATAAAGGAAAGTCAAAGTAATCACTAAAAACAAAGTTAAGTTTTACTGATACTTCATTCAATGTGTAATGTCACCAAGTTAGATAAATGCTTTTATATATTGCAGAACAGAATGCAGAAAAAGAGAAACATTGTCTTAAAATCGTTTCGCCACCTGAGGTTATAACTATAACGTTAGCTCCCATACAAGGACGCAATAATAGCAAGATAACGTTAGCTTGCGTTTCCCAGTGAGCATAAACAACGGCGGCGGCGTAAACAAATTTAGTCAAAGTTGTCAATAGCCTATAAATGAACATTCAAATCCATAACAAACCGTGGGTGAAAACAATCATTCACACAAATTGTCGCCCTACTGTGAATTTGCTTGACCATTTACAATAGAGATTGATCGCTAGCTGAAACATATATGTTGTATTCACCAAAGCTAACGCTGACTGCATAGTTCTAGCTAATTACATCCTTGTGTTGGTTTGGCGAACATGAACGTCAATTTAGAAAGAAAAATGGATTTAACGTTACCTGTTCTGCAAAAACAGAGCAACTGAATGTCGGATTGGAAGCCCTTCTGCCGGCGGAGTTCTCGCCACCTTTCGAGGGTTTTTCCGATGTAAATTCGGGACTTCGCGCGTTCCTTATCCTTGTCCCTTATCCTTGTCCCTCTTCTTTGCAATTTGTTCATCGGAACGTCGTCTCTTTAGTCGTGTGTCGGCCATAATTCAAACTTCCCTCTTCACGCTTCTCTCTCCTCCACACACCCCCTTCATGTGCACGCGCACTAACCCCCAAACCACACCCCTCAAATACTTGTCGGTGATTGGCTGGAGCACTGTTTGTTGTGTTTCGTGGTGCGGGTGAGCCCAGTTTGTTTTTGTTGGCGTTTGTGGAGCCTGTGGTGTCTACAGAGACCGCGTTTTTTTACAGTGTGTTCAGGGGACAGGCAGCTAGCGGATAGTGAGGAGATGTTTGCTGTATGTGACAAAAAATGTTTTGGCCTAAAAAACGCGTGACATCACTTAGAGCACCTTTAACTAAATATCTCTGAGTACAATAAAATTGCCAGAAGAGCAAAGGAAGACATAAAGAGATCAATGTATGAGCAATGAGCTTGCCAATATTTAGGCTATAGGCTACCTATGTACAGATCAGGAACAAATATGCTAATCATGTCAAAAATATATTTTCTAAGAATTAGCTCTGGCTTCTTGGTATCCCATTACGTAGCCTAAGGGTTTCTCAAACTCGGTCCTGGAGGGCCACTGTCCTGCACAGTTTAGCTCCAACCCTGATCAAACACACCTGAGCAAGCTAATCAATGTCTTCAGGATCACTAGAAACTCACAGCTAGGTGTGTTTGATCAGGGTTGGAGCTAAACTGTGCAGGACAGTGGCCCTCCAGGACTGAGTTTCAGAAACCCTGACGTAGCCTAAGCGTAGCTAAACATTGCGGTTTTAACACTATAGAAGCAGAACGAGCCAAATTAGCCTTTTCAACATGGACTTTATGCTAGGCCTAGTCACTTTGTTTACTTCTAAGTAAAACCATAAACTCATGCGACATTTGATATTAGACTGGATACCAGACTTTTCAGAGGAACATCAACTCACAAGGAACATGAACACAAAATCATCAAAGTAAATAAACTAGGCCTAGTAAAATTAGAAATCACTTAGCCTACAATCTATCTATCTATATATCTATCTATCTATCTTGAAGCTGAAATCAGCTTTAGATAGACAGACAGACAGTTAGATAGATCAATAGATAGATAGATAGATAGATAGATAGATAGATAGATAGATAGATCAGTAGATAGATAGATAGATAGATAGATAGATAGATAGATAGATAGATAGATAGATAGATAGATAGATAGATAGATAGATAGATAGATAGATAGATAGATAGATAGATAGATAGATAGATAGATAGATAGATTGACAGGCAGTTTTGCGGAAGGAATGAATCGGTTACTCTCGTTCACTAAAAATAAAGCGGACTTCCTACTGCTGCTTACGGCAGAAAAAGGTGAGTTTAGTTTATTATTACCTATGCTTGCTCGGTTTTTAAGCTTTGGCTGCAACAAATTGTGTTTAAAACAGCAATGGGGTTGATTTGTAAGACTACTATGCTGTACTTGTTGACACTGTTTTAAGCTGAGTGAACCAGCGTCATACTGAACAATGCAGTTAATTAGCTATAGCCACTATTTTTAGTTACACCTCACTGTTGTAGTGTAGTATAGCCTATACTTATAAAAGTAGCTGGAAAATAATAAAAGATATTCTAATTTCATGACAGAGCCCAATTTTATTACTTAATGTTTTGGACAAAGAAAAAACAAGTCTGACTCATGAGAAGCATCATGAGTAAATGGCTGCAAAAAACACCTTAAGACACGGATACTGCGAGATGAGTCACTATCATCTAAAGAAAGCCCAACCATACTTCTATCCAGAGTCTGAGGGGTTAAAAGCACCCTGAGGGAGTAATCCTCCCTCATTTACAATCACTCTCAACCCTGCAGCTGCTGACTGCAGGGTTATTTCTCAGAGGCCCTGAGAATATATCCATAGAAGAAACTCAATAGAAATGGGATTTAAGATGGAGGGAGAAGAGAAACCATCTCTCTTTGAACTTAATCTGCAAAGGCAACACAAACCGGCAATAAAGCAGAGTTTATGACACCCTCTGAGAACTGTTTCATTGGCTTTTCCATCGTGCCCTGACATACAAAGACACCAGCCGCCTGAGTCAGCCACACAGTTAATCGCCCATCTCTTCAGCCAATATCAGCCCCCTCTGTCCCTCTTAACCCCGCTGACAAATTTAGACCTCAGAGGATGGCGGTAACGAATGTTCAGAGCAAATCCACAATGCGTGGGGGTGTACAGTGTGCTTTCATGTATGTAAGTAATGAATTAGCATGAAGAGATGGAAGTGAAGTGGCCACAGGTCAAGAGTCTAGCATATGCTCTGTTGCCGAGAGAGAAACGGATGACCCCTTTTTTCTTAGAAAACCAATCACATAAAGGTCAGGCACGGATTTGTGGGAGAGAAAAACAAGTCTACTGCAGAAATCATGAACATGAAAAATGTATGTAGCAAAAGTTGCACAAAATATTACTATATTTACATATTTTATACTATATTTCTTTCACATTCAGAATGCAGATTGCTATTTTGTGCTCTGCTTCGAGCATGTCATTTAATAGTTTATAGAATGTGTCAAATTGTGCTTTTTTACACAGTAGAAATACTTCAATACTTTCATACGGCAACCATTTTTATTGAAATTAGCGATGAACCATAATCGAATCAGTCCTAAAAAGTGTGAAATAAATCCAATATTTTCTGCCCCCTCCATCATACTAGTCTTAAAAAGCAATTCCATCCATCTCATTCTCAGATTTTCAATATCCACAGCAAAACTTAAGATGAATAACTCTCCAAGCTAACTGTGCTTAACACTGTGATTCACTAAGACTGATTTGACAAGTGCTTTGAAAGAAATAAGCTACAAATAAAAATATGTCATTTATGAACGGCCAAGACATAATCGTCAGATCATTTATCAGTATAACGACATTGGTTTCAGAAAAAAAAAAAAGTGTTATCTCTCTAGCTTGTCTTAAACTGGTTCATCTGAAAAGCTGTACAAAATGGATTCAGTACCCATGAGGAAATCATAGTCTAAGACTTTCAAATTGCCTTGTTCTCTCCGTCTGCGAAGGTAAATCATAAGTCCACATAATTAAAATAATGAATGCTCAATTGACGCCCCTCAGGTGCCATTTGCTTGAAATTTCGTGTGATTGGGGCACGAGACAATTGCTGAAGCAATCCTACTCGGCGATGAGTAATTAGCCATATTACAATTTGCAGTAATAGGCACCATAAAATTGAATCCCGAACACTCTCTATATTTCATGAGCCAGTATCTTTTTATAGTGTCTAGTGGGCCCAGGGCCATAGGAGGAGAGCATGATGTTTCAGTGCTAAAAAAGGAGAGAATCTGAGTGCAGGAATGGAAGAAATGCAGCTTGAGAACAGGATCGAGCGGTAAACGGGTGTGTAGGTGTATGTATGTGTGCGTGTGTGAGTTTCCATGTGCATATATATACGGCTATGCAAACTTAGCATCTGTTCTGCCAGTGTTTTTCACCCTCACTTTCACTCCTCCCACACTTTATTTTCTGTATAAATCACATTCCAGGCATTTCTAGAATTTTTTCCCTTCATGAAAAGATGATTACCTACAAGTCAACTTTTCAAAGGATAATATTCTCCAAAGCACAGATACAGTAGCTAGTCAGTAAATGTCTCACTAATTCTGTCAGTATATCTCGGTTAAAAGCTGTAATTGGTGTTGTGACAGTAAATGGCACGGTTAAGCAGCCACTCATACTCACATGCTCAGTTTCAACCATTATACTACGAATTGTATGTGTCAAAAATAGCTATGCTGCAGCGTCATATGCGTGTGAACTGCAGCATGCGATGAGACGACTCATTCTGACAGCATAGCAGTCTGTTTCCATTATTGCCCCTTGAAATTTTCAAGCTTGGATATTCTTGGGTTTCTTTGTTGTTGTTGTTTTGTACAAAACACTAAAGAAAATTGCCAGGATTTTTTTAAAATGTAGATTTGAATGTTATTTCTTGCAATAAAATATTGTATTCAGAGTATTACTGTAATTCAGGGTAGGTCATATTGTCATAACAAACAAATTACTATGAAAAAAAATAACATATTATATACCGCATTGTGGAATAATAGTGTGAAGACTTTTGTTTGAAGTCACCATTATGATGGGAAGTTTGATTTACTTTTAATTAATTTACTCCCAGCAGATGTGTCACAGAACACAATTGGTTCTACTGTATTACATGGAGAGAATAAGCTCATTATATACCAACTTGACATCTACAATATACATGGGACTATTATATATTACAGAAACAATATCGTCTTTTATAAATAATTAAGGGTTGCTGAGGTATTTGCAATGCTGTTGAGCAAGTGGTAGTTTTTCTTGTGAACTTTTAGTGTGTATTGTCAACCAGATATGCAAAGGTATCAACACTTGGCAGATTAAACTCATACCGAAGTCTATTGTAAAGAAATGTCTGCTTTTTAAAAGGAATATTCATGGAATAATCAGTCGAGGATTGCTGGGTAGGTTTATGGTTTTGGGATAGAATATACAATTTGTGTTGTATAAAAATCATGTCCACATACGGTAAAACATGAAAACCCAACGGGTGTGTGTAATTTTTGCAAATAAAAATGTCACAGTGATAATATATATATATATACAACACAAAACAGTGAATGTGGGTAACTACTATACAGGAATATAGCCTGCAGTAAATTCACACTGTGGATGAAACGATTGGACGGACTGGTGAAGGGTTAGCACTATATCGCAGTGACTATAGGATGAGGGGGGAGGATTTACTATACTTCTCTCCCCAAATGCTCTCTCTTTCTCTCTCGTTCTCTCCCTCTGGATCAAGGTGCACCAGAACTGTCAGCAAATCCACAATGAATTCCATACAGCTCATACAACTCATACAACTCATCCATAATTCAGCCTCAACTTCACTCATGGAAGTCTTTTGACTACATTTACCTTGTGTTTATTAGCCCAGACATTACACACACATGGGAGAAAGGAAAACTCTCTGACTGAAATGTCTCTGGGGGAGTGATGGGTATTGTGGAATACTGGAATCATCATATAGGACATGTTTTATGCAAGGACCCCATGAAATCAGAAGAGTTTTAAATGTCTATTTCATATTTGAGTCCATATATGTATAGTATGCCACAAATATTTGTACTAACATTTAGCATACCGACTTTTACCATGCATTTTAAAAGCACAGTCTTTGTCTTACAAGTTGCATACTTCCTGTTCTAGCCGAGCTACTGCCCTTGAAATGAATGGAAATGCTAACGGATAGCTCTCTCCAGGACTTCCTTGAAACAAAGCACTAAACTGGTTCACTGTAATATCTATAGTGAAGGTGATGAAACTGTCAAGCTAGGATTTTTCCTGAGCCTTTTAGAGGACAGTAAATTTCACTAATAATTTATTTTTATGAGAAAGTATATTGTTTGGTGTCCTCAAGCACCTGCTATTAGCTGCATCTGTTAAATGGTGTTGACCTCCAATGAGCGGGAAGGCGAGCCAATAAAGTGGCTGTGCTCAAACGCTGTTGAGTGTAAGCTAAATTGTGTACTACGCTTGGAAATATAACATTGAGTAAACTGAATTTTTTTTTAGTTATTCGTTTATAAACTAATCTTAAAGGAGACATATCATGCTTTTAAATCGTTCCTTTTTACATATAAATCATACATTTGTGGTCTATATAAAGCAGAACTGCAATGCTTGGGTCTGAATTCCTCATTATTATAGCTCCACAGGCCCCTTTTCTACCCCTTTTCTGATGTGCGTCTGAGAGCAACTCGTTTTGATGCGGTCTCTTTAAATACAATTGAGACACTTCATACCCCTCCCCCTCTCCAGGTTGTAGCGGTGACACTCGGTTCAACTCCGCCCCCTTCAGCCATTTTTGTAGTTTGATAGCAGAGATACGATTATCTAGCGGCACAGAAACGTTTTATTCACACGTTATTAACAAAATGTCAACAACGGAAGACTTGTCCATCCAGCCTTACATGTTCGAGCCAGAGTCGGAGCCGGAGCGAGATGAAAATGAAGAGGACGAACCTGCAGAACAACGTCTTCATATGGATGTATCGCAATGGTGTGTTACTGTATTTACACATGAAACTTTGGTCTTCCGACCTTTTACCACCGTGTCGATTTATTTTGATTAATATGTGCGAGAGAGAGAGAGAGCAAGACAGCGTCTAGTTTGGAGACGGTGAAGTCTTGTTTACACTTTCGCCTGAAGAGAGAGAGCGCGCGCGCGCGACCGTGTCTCTCTCTCTGCTCGTTCTTTCAGTTAAACATACACCCTGTCACAAGCGCGGCAGTTCATCTACATTAGACGGTGTAATGAAGCGTGTGGGTTACTACATCCAACAACCGAACATTTTAACTTACCCTCTCGTAACTTCTGCATCCTTTAGCTTGGACTACAAAATTGCAGTGAGAAATAAAAATGGCGGATTGCTGGAAGTGTTGGGCCGGAAGTCGATGTCCTTATTTGGCAGTTCCGCTGCAAATAGACAGAAAAATCTGAACCGGTTGAAAAATATGACCAAAACAGAATATAAAGATATCAACGAAGCACCTGAAGAGAATAATTTCAACTTTTCTGTGCTTCTAAACACTCCAAATATACAACAAAATGCATTTAAGGGCTAAAAAAGTGTATTTAGCATGATATGTCCCCTTTAAGAAGATAGCATAACTTATAATCAGCAGTTAGAATAATCTTCACTCGTACGTTTATTGTAGAAGAGGGGAAAAAATGACATTAAACTCAAACACTGAAATGGATTGATATTACTAATTAGTAATATTAACATGACAATCTGGTTTCCTTCTCTCTGAAGGTGTTCGAGGATGAAGGCATGTCGCACAGCCTGTTCATGATAGCATCTGCCTAATTTGTCTCTAAGTGACACATGGATTTGCAGCAGAATACTGTTTGAATGGACACGCAGATTCTGACAACAACACAAGTCAAGTCACATTTATATAGTGCATACAAAACAAATGGTTTTAACTTCAACAAAAAGTGAGCAACTTCATAGTAATAGACAGGGAAAAAACAGCTCTAAGACTAGTGTCATTGCTCAGCTCAATTCAGCTTAAAGGGATAGTTCACCCAAAAATGAAAATTCTGTCATCATTTACTCACCCTCAAGTTGTTTCAAACCTGTATGAATTTATTTTTTCTGCTGAACACAAAAGAAGATATTCTGAAAAATGTCGGTAACCAAACAGTTGATGGACCCCATTGACTTCCATAGTTTTTTTTTTTTTTTCTACTATGAAAGTCAATGGGGTCCATCAACTGTTTGGTTACCGACATTTTTCAGAATATCTTCTTTTGTGTTCAGCAGAAAAAATAAATTCATACAGGTTTGAAACAACTTGAGGGTGAGTAAATGATGACAGAATTTTCATTTTTGGGTGAACTATCCCTTTAACAGTGAGTCACTTCAGTTCAATGACAGTGTCAATGTTGCAAAGTTCATCAATTATGAAACAACGCAGTTTCAGCAAAAAAAAAGCAAACCAGATCCATTGTTGATTCAGTTCTGTTCAATAAGAGTCAATGTTGCAAAGTTCATAAATTATGAAACAACTTCAAAAGCAGCTCTACACTCCAAGAAAAACCAACCCGATCTCACGGGAAAACGTACAAATTCTACGAGGTGGCTTATTCGTACGAATTCATACGACCTGACTCGTACGAATTAGTACGATTTTTGCAAAATCGTACATATTTTACGAATTTGCCAATTCGTATGAATTCATACGAATGACCTACCCCTGACCCCGCCCCTAAACCTACCCATCACGTGGGTTTAGACAAATCGTACAAATTCGTACGAGTGAGGTTGTACGAATTAGTACGAATTAGCCAACTTTTTATCATTCGTACGAATTGGTCGTGAGATAGCGTTGGAAAAACCCATAAAAATAGGGCCCAATGTTACTGTGAAGGAATTTTCTGTATAAATTTTTCACGGGGATCATATTCATATTTTGAAATACGCAATGCATTGTGTTGTGTTTTAGGGTTAAACTTTAGGGGAAACTTAACGGATAATGTTGTGGCAGAAAATTACAAAATTTTCTTCCAGTGTACAAAAGTCAGTACAGTCAAATCGATAATATTGGTTTCAAGATATGGGAAGCATTTAAAAAAATAAATACAATTATTAACTATGCATGGTTACATGCTTAGTTGCATTTTATAAATGGCATTAGGACCCTTTTAGAACAGACTTGTGACCCATTTTGGGGTCTCCACCAGTTAAAATCCAGTGAATTATTCATTTCTAACATTAATGATTATGAACTATTAGACTTTGCAGATTCATATACTCATAACTACAGTAAATTTGAGATTGCTTATACATTATGTAAGCACACCCTGCATCACTTAGCAATTTGATTATGATTCTAACTCCAGGCCATCCTATTTTTTGTTCTTTTGTTTGTAGCCTCAGAAGTTGAGTTCCAGAAGCCCTTCATCCAGACACAACTGTTGAAGGTGACAAATGACAGCTCTCTCCTGGACAAGCAGTCCATCTGTCTGTGTCAGAATAATTGAATTCTGTAAATATAATCAGAGAGCTCTGTTATGATAAATTTTGAATGATTGCTATCTCGGTAGTCTGTTTTATGGAGGGTATGACATATAATTCAGACAGATATAAAGATATGGGCTAGCTTTGTGGCAAAAATAGGCCAGTAATCCTTCACAGTCCAAATGCACACAGCTCTATTGGTTCAGATTTAGTATGGGGTCATTTTATATGAAATTATGTTTATATCCAAGAAGATCTGCTATTGCACATGATACAATTGGTTCTTCAAATTTGATTGGATGAGAGGCCTTCCAATATTGCTGATACACGGTCCAACAGGCTTGGAACTTTTACACTTTTTACATCTTTTTATGCCAATACAACAGGTGGCAACATTTTATGAGTGAATCAGTGATCACTGAAACCAGTTCATTAAAACACGGATTAATTTTGGAAAGAAACATGTATGAGCGAGTCAGAGAATCATTGTGCTCGAGTTCTTTTAAGTCGGATGGATTCTGATTGGCTGACAAAGTTTTTATTGTTCACCTAGAAAAAGACATTATGAAAGTCATTCCAACAATATTGTTCCTCTGTGACGTTATCGTTATAGTTGTGGTTTGTACAGTACTTTGTTATTCTTATAGAAGATATATTTATATATATTTTTTTTTTTACTTTATAGTTATTCAAATTCATGTTAAATGTTCAAGTAAACTTTTATTTGTAAAATATATTTTTCTAAATTAAATGAGGAAAATACAAAATAGAAGCAGTTCCTTTTCGAATGGAACTCGACGCTGCATCATGGCGTTGATGCTATAAGAACGCTTCTGCAAACAATATGATGAACAATATCACACAAATGCAAACAGACAAATGGCTTCCTGAAGACAAATAAGCTGGGGATTCTATGACGTAGGTGCCCTTTTATGGTCTTACTGACACGCTATGCAACCAGGTGACCTGACATCATGTCAGCCAATCAAGATTGGCATGTTTTCACATGTGCTTCAGACACCGGTCACGCAGAAGCGTTCCCATAGTGTCAACACCATGAAGCAGCGTCTCATTCCTTTCTCAAGGAACTGGGTTACATATGTGAATAAATGCTAAGCTGAATAAATAAGCTTTCCATTGATGTATGATTTGTTAAGATAGAAGATCTTGGCTGAGATACAACTATTTCTACATTTACGTTCGTGATTGTGCTGCATTCACTCACATAAATAAATGTTTTATATATTTACGGTAGGAAATTGACTAAATATCTCCATGGAACATGATCTTTACTTAATATCCTAATGATTTTTGGCATAAAAGAAAAATCGATAATTTTGACCCATACAATGTATTGTTGGCTATTGCCGCAAATATACCCGTGCAACTTATGACTGGTTTTGTGATCCAGGGTATAACAATTTGTGTTCTCTGAGAAGAGTTTGCAACTAAGATGCTTATAAGCATATCCAGATTAATATAACAAGCTGAAGGCAGTAACAAATTTAGAAGAAACTATGATGTTTGTTTGTTTTGATCTATGGCTAATTAGATCATTTGAATATCTGTCCATTTTCAGACAGATCCTGATTAATATTAATACTCCATCTGTGCTTTCGACTTCATTTCATTAGTCATAGCTTCCAGCATCACATATAGCTTTTCTCTGATCCATTTTCTCAAACCACGATAAACTCTAGTGCTAATCATGCACCTGAACTATAATTAAGTTTACAGACTGATCAAATGAGTTTGGAGCCCTGCTATTAAAAACAACTTAAAATCAGTTCGTTTCACTGTGAATTAATCATAATACCCTCTGTATCTTATCATCCTTAAAAAGAGCTTTGTTTAAAAGGCAGACATTAATTAGGGTTTACTCTAGGCTGGCTCAAAGCAAGTCCCAACACTGATAATCCCAGCTGATGCATCTGATCTAGATAGCTCATTGATTGAGAAGCCTAGCTTTTGTACATGGGAACACAATCGACCAGACTACCAGAGCTTCATAGCATTTAGTTGGTGAGGACAGACCAACAACAAAGGCACAATTGATGTTCTGTAGAGCTTCTGAGACAGTGGTGTTTAATTAGCCTTCATTGAAAAGCAAGTGAGAGTGCGCACGAAAATCTCGAGTGATCTATATCTTTTCACTTGGTCCATCATGGAAATTTTTTACAACTTTCAGCTTTAATATATGGCATGTTAAGTTCAATCCACAGGATTTATTTTCATTGTTTCTTTAAGCGTGTGATGCATGAGTGTCATCTAAAACAGACCTCAGATGTAAGCCCCCCTTAACATGTGATCAGTTCCCAGCAGAGCTGCAGAGGCTCAGGGCTCATCCAACATCACAGTGCCTTAGTTTTTTTTCCTACAAACCCAGTTAAAACCAGATGCACATCAAATGAACTAAATCCCCTATACGCAAGTGGTGTGGTGTCTCTTTGCACACAGTTCTGTGCTCCATTCTCACAGACAACTGTTTCCCAGAGCATATGCTGTTTTAGGAGCACAGGAGCATATGGCACATTTAATTAGTGAAAGCTCATTTAATTTTCCGACACACCTTGGTCTGTGGGACACAGTTTATTGTGCTCTGGTCCTTTTGTGCCCGATAACAGAGTTTCACTGGGGTTTCCAGACTAGTGAGCCTGTTTTATCCTCGCCATATTGCATTAATTTGAGCCACCTGAGCTAGTCTCACACTTTTTTGGGTCTATTTAGGTCTTGGTGTGACACCAAGGGGTCAAGGTTTGGCTTGTTAGCATCGGCCAGTTTAATCCCTGCTGCTGACTAGGTTTTTGCAAGAAACGCATAAATCACAGATATTTCTGTATATATTACAGTTGATGTTTTACCAGTGCCTTATTTAATTTTTTTGAAGGGCCCTTAAAAGTGTGAAATGGACTATTATTTTTCTTTGCCTTAAAATAGTCACTAATGAAGGTGTAACAATCACCATTGAGAGTGCCCGGGATAATCAGAGGGCACTCCAACCCGGACAATCACCACACATCCACAAACTACATTTCCCATTTGCATTTGGCAGACTCTTTTATCCAAAGTAACTTACATTGCCTGGGAATCAAACCCATAACCTTGGTGTTGCAAGCGCCAACACTCTACTGTTTGAGCTACAGGAAAGCCTGGAAAGAATTTCCCATAATCCTTTGCCCAGACTAATCAGCCATTATCACATTCACCTGTATGTCTGTATGCTCACCCCATATAAGCCTGGTTTTCACATTCATTCCCTGCGAAGTCTTGTTAGTTGTTTAGGGTTAGGGTTAGGGTTTCAAGATAGGGTTATCTTTAGCTAATTTATGAAAACATTTGTGCAAATGTATGTTTTGGTTTTATCCATCCTTTTAATATTTTTTTTACTCTTGTTCTTAATCACTTTATGTATTTATTTATTACATTGTAAAAAAAACTTTCTAAATTTTCAAATGAACTGTATAAGTAATTTCAACTTAAATTAAAATTAACTTAAATTGACAAACATGAGTTGAATCTCATATAAGTTTAAAATGGCTTAACTTATTTTAATGAGAATAAAAACACATGTCATGATTTGTTGATCATTAAATTTTTTTCAGTGCATGAGGTACTATTAAAAAAAGGTTGTGTTCAAATTAGTAAGAGTGGGTAAGATGTATATAAGATGGCTGTCACTAGTAGCAAGGGACTAGTGGTTTTAGAGTTAATTTGAACAAGGTTATTGTACAGCGCTGCTTGAGTGCAGTGATGTTCTTGTTGAAGCGGGGAGTTGGTACTGTTTTTAGACTCTTTTTATTAATAGCCTTTGCTTTTTTGTGCTCTTAACCATATTTATTTCCACATTTTGTACTTCTTATAATAAACATCTTTTTGGATGCCAACATCGCTCCCATGTTTACATCTTGGTGTGATTCTCCTACAGTGTTGTAGGGTTTTAAATGATGCCAAAAGTAAACTGTGTAAAATAGTGTAAATGAGCATGCATAATAAATATACAATATTGGAAATAGGCTATATTGGCCAATTGCGGTGAATGAAATAAGAATCTCTTATTGGCCGATAACTAGTTGTATGTATAGTATGTATGGTACTGTAGTATGGTATGGTACTAGTCTTTGCATTTGTCAGAATCTAGATGTATTTTACATATCACTCCTATTTTTCTTTTTTTAAATACACAAAAGATGCTTAATGTGAAATACAGACTGCACTGAGATTACAGAAGAAGTTTTTTGGGGGATGTTTAAAGAAACAACACTCCCTTTACTCTCTTTGAAATCTGAGCCTAGCTATCATTCTTTAATCTTCAACTGAAACACATACAAACACATCTATTATGCTTCCACATTACCCGATAGTGCCATGAGATAGACATTCTATCTGCTTTTTTAAAGGGCATCTTTATAGCTCACTAACAAGTTATGGATCTAAATAGATCAAGGGAAGTTTACTGGCTTATACATAAGCACACACATGACTGAATGCATGTGTCTATGAAAGGGGTCTTGAAAACAGAGCTTGTTAACTGTAATGGTGAAGATGAAATGCTCCTGCCCCATTCTGACAATGTGATTTAGGAAAAATCAATGGGAATATATAAACATAACACAACTGCAGACTTCCTCACAAGCTTTTATGTAATCAATTTGTACATGATGCAGTTTTGTTACTCTTAACAGCCCTTTACCCCTTTTAACCGCCTTGCGTCCGGGAAATGTGTCATAGTCTTCTGTTGTTGCTCAGGTCCCTTGTGGGTATGATAACAATCTAGTCATTATCTAGTCACTTCTAACCAAAAAGAGACTGATGATTTGCGTTATGAAAGCATGGTGTCCATTGTATGTACAGAACATGATTGTGAAGAATATTAGAACTGCAGAATATTCTTTTTGTCACAAAAATGCTAAAGCAATTCTTCCAATAGGAGACATGGCCTAATCCATATAATTCTTGATAGGTTTGTGCAGCCTTGAGCATTGCATTCAGCGCTGCTGCACATGTTTCATTGTTTAAAATCAATGGAAATTTGAATTGTTCAATACAAGGAAACAAAGAATAAATTGTTCTGGTAATACTGAATAAAAATCTAGTGAAGTCAGAAAATAAATTTAGTCTGAAGAAGTAGGATTTGTTGAAATATATGATTCATTGTGCTTCAACAGCATATTTGAGGGAAAGTACGATCCTAATCAATACTCCAAATCAATAGTCTTAGTCAGTATTAATGGGTGTGAAATTCTGTGACCTTTTTGAAAAGGTCTTACTGTTTACCTGAATTACAGTGTTTTATACATTCATTGATTATTAAAACAAAGTGTTGCAAAAATCTAAACTGAAAACATTGAATGAAAGATAAAAGACTATCTCTAACTTACTACAATGTCTTTTGATTCTCCAGGGAAGTGTGTCTAGCGTGACAAGCAACTGACAAACTTGCTTTCGCCCCATTTGATTCTCCACATCTGAACACAGCTACATGATGGGAATGTGGGTCAGGCATTTAAACCAGTGAACTAAAGATCCAAGCCTCCATCCGATTCCTAACTCACCAGAATGTGTTTTTTATAGTTAAGGGAGACCTATAGAGAAAGTATGGATAATTAAAATGCTTTTTGAATACTTCAAAAGTGACAGTAAAGACATTTACAATGTTACAAAAGATTTATATTTCAAATAAAAGCTGTCCTTATAAACTTTCTATTCATGAAAGAGTCCTGAAAAAATACATCATGGTATATCATTTTAATTTTATTTATTTTTTCAAATTTATGTGAAATAGTCTATACTTTTGGACAGCCAGAACTATGATGAAAAATCCAAAACCTATATGCATTTTCTGCAGTATTTTCAAGTCTTTACGGAGTCTGCCACAGCATTATGCAAATTGTTTTCACTCCAGCATGTAATTGTGGTATCTTCTTTTTCAGAAAAACTGCTCTAAAACCTCCTGTAACAGCAAAAAGAACTGTTGTCAGTCACTTGAAATGAGTCACAACATGAAACTACAATTATCCCTTCTATTCCGTTAACCATTCAAATTTATTTCATCTATTTTAATTAACATTGTCTGGTTAAAAGTAAAAAAAAGAAACTTTCTATCAGTTTAATGATTAATGATTACACTTGGGCCATTGAACAGTTGGCAAATTGGCACATCTGCGCATTCACCTCTGGCTCATCAAGCCTTAGGTAGGTTTAATGAATGGCTCTCTGCACTCACAAGTCTGTCATTCATGTGTCAGTCTCTGACTGCATGTCTTTCTCTTGTCCTCTCCTGTCTGTGCTTTAGGAGAGTGCACTGTTCCTCCAAATTAAGACAGTAGAGCTGCATGGTCACCCGCCGTTCACAACCCTCTCTGACTTATCCTGTTTTCCACTTACAGACTGATGGGGAAAGGAGAAATGAAATGGCGAAAGCTTTGACATTGCCATTTATTTAAAGAAAATCTCCCTTCCATAAGCCACTTTACCAAATGGAAGAGTGGAAAAGATTTTTTTGACATGCTGTCCAAGAATAAACATTAAAGTCCAACTGAAATCAAAATTGACCCTATTTACTTTGTTAGCGCATATTACTAGTCTTGTGGAGAACAATTAATCCGTGCAAGTTAAAACACAGAAAAAAAATGTTTGGCTTCGTAATCTTTAATCAAAATCTGAAAATGCCCCTCCCCTCTGCATTAGAGGACCTTCCCTGATGACGTAGGTTTGACGGCTTGGTTTGGGAAACGCTTAACCACTCCCCTCAAATCGTTAGTCTGTAATGAGCGAGAGATGGAGAGGAGGAGCGCTAGAGTAAAACCCTGCCCTCTGTTCAATATTCCTTTTCACTGGGAAATACGTCACAGCACTGGAGAAAAGTCGTTTGCAACTTCCGGTTCACGCGGACTTTAACAATAATTCATCCATGAATCGAACTGATTCAGTGTTGACTCACTGACTCAATGATCAGATCACAAATATTAATGAGTGAATAGATTTAAATGCCTGTTTCTCAAACAGAGCTATCAGGTTTCCAAAAAGCTGTTATATGGTGCTTTTATGTATATATATTTAAGCAATATATTTTCGCCCCGCAAAGCCGTGTTTTACAGTGGATTTAGAACAGTTAAGGGGCGTTGTTAGGCACGACGCGGAGCTGTTCTAAATTCACTTTAAAACACGGCTTCGCGGGGCTTATTGCTTTTATAAAATTCATAAAATAAACACCAGCAACAAAAAATATAACGTCATAACACATTTATTCCTCCGCCAAGCAAAGTAGTTCCAAAGAGGTTGCTAAGCAACACATGCAGCAACAAAGAATCACAAACGGCAGTTGCGCAGTAATACTAATGTAATGAAGTCACAGGTGTATGTTTGTTGAGTAATATACAACGGCTTTGAACGCGGCTAAACCAATCAGAATCAAGGACTGGAATTATCCGTTTTATAAATATATATATATTTTTCATAATTTATGAATAATTTTTTGACATTTGATCATGGCAGACCCAGTCCTCATTTATCTTTCAGTATATTGATTATATCATTATTTGAGGATGCATATGGCTGCAGTATTGATGTTTGTGCTGTTTTTGAAGAAGTGAGACCTTTAAGCAGTATAACATTGATATTGTTGTTTGTGTTCACTGTAAAAAATGTCTAACCTCTCCAAGTCAAAATTTTCTAGTGACTGGTCACATCTAAATTTTTAAATTGGCCCAAGTGCAATTCTTGTTGCAATAGTCTGTTAACATTGGCTCAATGAGAAATAATACGTCAGACTAATTGAAAAATTTTGATGTTAACAGTCACTAGAAATTTTTGACTTGGGGATGTAATTTTTTTTTACATTGTTAATATCTTGAATTAGATTTTATTTTTATATTTTGTTTTAAGTTTTAGTCATTTTTTTGTTTTGGTTTTAGTTTTAAGACCTCAAATTAAACTAAACATAAATGAGAAATGTTGCCTTGTTTAGGCTTTTTTTATATTTTATTTTATTTCAGCTGATGTTTATTTTATAATAAAAAGGTTCCTTTATGGTTTTTGTTTTAGTTAACAGTAATAACCCTGCCTCAAAGCTTTTAGCATTTACTAGTGTACATGCAGAGATGTTTTCAAAAATCTGGCAGCGTTTTTCTTTTCCTTCATAGTGATGATCCCAACAAAATCATATTACGCCCCAGACTTTTGTGTGCTGCATAAGTAAATCCATTAGCGGTAAGAAAATTTCCTTTTGAGAGCTCCACAGAAAGATAGGGGTTCATGGTTCAATAGAGGTTTGCAGGCCCAGCAGTTCTCAAGGATGCTGCTTTTCAAAGCACCTTTCATCTCTTATGAGTAAATGTAAAATGACAAAAAAAAAAAAACATTGCAAGATTGCTAAAAGCCACATGGGAGCTGGTGGATATTCATAAGAGCATTTAGATTAAATAAGTCTAAGATACAGCATACACTAAATTACTTGTGTACGGTATGTACAGCTTTGCAACAATTTAGCAAATATACATCAGTAAAGTACCCTTGTGACCAGGTTAATCCTGTTCTTCAAATACTTAGCAAATGGCTCTCTGCAGCCTTAGGTACAGCTTGACCTTTATGAAGCTTTCTGAGTCACAGAGCTGATGTGGGGGACTGATCAGATGTATAAACCTCAGGACATCCAGCCTGACCTTGCCTCTATCACTCAACACAAACATATGAAGTATTTAATGAAAGAAAGGGGCAAAGTTGAGTAAGAGAAGCCCGAGGAACAAGCTGACCATAATCTGACATTGCAGATTAAAAATCTGGCAAGATAATTTTCCAATTATTAGGACTTTGATATATATATGTCAAAGGGTGATGCAGAGGTGTGTCTCTTTGATTAAAGCCACTTTTTGGGGGGAAATATATTTTTAAGCAAACAAAAATAAAGTGTATTTACATGCATCACAAATTAATTCTGTCACAGAAAATGATGTATTGTGTCTGATAACATAGTGGGAATGACATTTAAAAAATGTTTTACACAAAATGCCGGACTTTGTTTTGCCAAGTTTAATGCTAGCATTTTGTGTATCCTAAATATACACAATTACAGTTGTAATCGATGCAATGAACAAATCGATTAAAATTGAAATAGCTCAACACAACAAATGTTTCAAGTGGTGTCCCCAAATTGAACTGAAAATGCAAGTTTTAATGTCTTGTGCAGATTATTATAAAATGCTGCAAATTTTTCAACCCCTGAATAAAACCACGAACAACAGCACAAATGTGCAAATCTGTTGTCTGAAGAACACCTGATGCAACTAATCAAGGGCCTCATTAGTTGCACCAGGTGTACTTGAGCTAAAACACATGAAATATCTGAACTGGCTAGGTTTGTTGAGTGTCACGTTTGACTGCATGTTAGAAACATGGCTAAGTCAACAGAATGGTCCAAAACGTTAAGAGAAGGTATCATCGCCCTTCGCAAACAAGGAACAGGATACAAAATATAACAAAAGCACCAAATGTTCCTAGAGACTGTTGGAAGCATAGTTCGCAAGTTCAAAGTTAAAGGAATAGTGGCTACACTACCTGGATGGGAAGGAAGCTATCAACGGCTACAACCAGATTTCCAGGGGACGCTGTAGAATGACATCACAACTGTCATAATTTGTGTAAAAAATATGGAAATAATTTACAAAAAATAAAATGACTTTTTTTTGTTATTTTGTTTAGATTGTCATATTTAAAATAAATATTAATATGTTTAAGATGAATTTGAATATTTTAAGACTGAAAGTCTGTTTTAATGTGACCTTCATATAACAAAAATGAAAGAACTGAAATGTGTTGTTGGTTAAAAAAAAAAAAAAAATCCATAGGACATAAAAGTGCCAAACACCAAGAAACAGATTGAAGTATGTGAACTGAACCAGAGATGCCAAATAAGATTAGATAAAAATTGATCACAAGAACAACAATAAGAGAAAATAACAGGGAGGCCCCTTGCAATACAGAAAACTGCTGCTTTCCTTTAACTTAGTTACTATGCAGATGTCAAAAATCTCACATCCATAAATAGAATTAGTCAAATCAGTCTGTACATTACTATACCTATGGGTTTCGGTTGTATTCTTATATCTTGTTGTTGTATTATTGTTGGTGGCAAGAGACAATCTCTTTGAAGTAACTGACTTTGAACAGATTTAAAGGACATGCAGAGGCCGTTTATATTTATTTCAGATCAGTCCTTGGAAAGGATAGAACTGGATGCAATAATAGACATACATTGCCACATTTGCTGTTGTGAATGAGTTGTAGTACATACTGGTTTATTAAAAAATCATTGTCTATTTAAACTCCTTATTGTTTACATTCACATATTATATTATATGCCATGCCATCATATCACTATAAATGTTGTGTGTCCTCGCAAATGGTTCTAAGTTGCAGTATGTTAATAGGCTCCATTGCTATTCAGTGAATTGCTTACCATGCTTTCTCGATTTAACCTCTAAGTGCTTTGATAATGAATGCAGTATGCATGGACATTTGCAAAAAAATAATAAATAAATAAAATACAACAATGCATTAAGGCACAGCTTCTTGTTTAGCAGATATGAGAGACATTAAAGTAGCGTCAATTTAGGTTACTCAGATGAGCTATTTGATATTCGGAGTTGTCATGGCAACAGTGAAACATCTGACTGCCGAAGGCTGCAATTGACCAATCAGAATCAAGTACTAGAGAGCCACGTAATGAATATGTATATTGTGTGTTAAATAAAGGCCCATCTGAATATGCAGAGAGAGTATATCTTCGATTTACAAAAAAATGAGGGCTTATATAGTATTTGAAGATCTCATATATTGTGATAAGAACCTTAAAGGTTTTTGTCAGGCGCTTCATATGGGTTCCCGTCATGGGACAATTTTATGGATTTAGTTTTAATTAATTTTGTTGATTCATTTTTACTTGTATGAATTAAACAGCTCATACACACATTTTATCACTAGAAAAAAAAACTGTTTAACATGAAATAATCATGCAATCATTTAAGGCAATTCTCCTTATATAGAACCTCTTTGACATAAAGCGTTCTTTAAAACTGAGTCAAGAACCCTAGGGTTGTCACGTCTGTTTTGGTTCACCTTTTACAGTAGGCCTATGTGTTTTATTTTGTTATTCTCACAGTCATGTTTCCTGTTTGTCATGTGTTTCCTTTGCCATAATGTGATCATGTCTTGTGCTTCTTCTGATTATGTGTCACTTTCTGTTTGGTTCATTGTTTGATTGCTGAGGTGTTCCTTGTTGTCAATAGTCTTTGTGTATTCAAGCCTTCATGTTTGCCATGTTACTTTGTTTATTGAAGTTTGAATGCTGTTCCATGATTATGGTTTCTAGTCAAGTTTCTAGCTCATGTTTATTTTGTGTTACATGCTTTGGATTAACTCATGGTTTATGTTTCACGTTTTTTTGGGGGATTATCACCATTATAATAAACTGCACTTGGGTCCTCTACATCATTTTTTCCCCGTCTGCTTCCATGTCAGTATTGTTACAAGGGTTCTATACAGAACCATTGAACTAAGAGTGTAGAAAAGACTTGAAAGTAAATTTTGTTTGACAGGACCTCCTCAGTGTCAGTGTCTACGTGATCATCATTGCTGAGGACAGTCAAAGTCACATTTACAGCTATTTACAGTATCGTTGCCAGAGGATGTTTCTTTAAAGACAAATGTGCTGATAGCATGAGGAAAAATAAATTTAGTTTCTCACATTAACATTGCAATTGGTTCATTTGCACAGAGCCCCTAAACAGTTGCACTGCCATCTCATTATTAGTTAATTATTAGAAGCCAAGAACAAACAAGGCACCAACGTAAAATTGATAATCTGTTTTCTTTGGGGGCGATTAAACATATTTAACCGACAGTCATGCTCGGATAAGAAAACATGATATGTATTTTCAAGATCAAAGCCGAGCAAACTCTTTGATTGTTCCTTGCACTGTTCGGTGAAAACAGAGATGATAAAAAAAGGAATCAGTTCCCTGCTGCTTGTTGTTCTAGGCTACTTTAATCATAGAGCAGTCATGTAAATAAATTATGCTTCCCTAATTTCCTGTGTAGTGTTTTGCTCGCCCACTGTAATTGATCTTTCAGAAGTCCTTGTGCTGAGCCTGAAGACTGTGATGCAGAAAGGGTGGAATGGGTGGATGTGTATGTCGACATGACTTTCTTACTGTATTTCATGCGAACTTGATCCTAAACATGGCTGAAAATGTAATCCTTTAGCAGTCCCTTTCACAAGAGGAAACTCACATACATATAAATCATATATCATTAGCAGCCTATTGTTGAAAAATGTATGCATTTTGTCAATTATAGCACACTTTGGATGTGTTACGTTGTTGTTTTGCCTATATCTCTCAACGCATGTTATTTTGGATCAAAAGCTTTTATCTTAAAAAAATATTTGATTAAAAACCTTTTAAAGCCTAAAGGATTTAAAGTTCCAATCCATCTGTCAAAGTGTGATGTCCTCAACACTGTTCACCTCAAACCCTGATTATGAATCTGAGCCCTTGTTTAGTTGCAATATGCTTGCGTCTTCATTTGTAGTTTTCCTCTTGGCTTAATGCATCACTCGAACTTCAATTTTAAAGTCCATAGGTTTCCCTGAGGAAACTCTCCTGAGTGTAAAACTGTTCCATTTTCTTTTCTATTCTAAATCAAAACATTAAAAACCCTCTGAAACTTGTACTGAGGAAACAGTTTTGCTTACTAATAGTAAAACTATTAAAATAACATTTGATTTAAATATTTAAATCATTTAAGTCATTTAAATAAAACTGAAATAAAATATTTAAAATGTAAGCTAAATGAAAATGAAAAAACGTTACATTGGCAACTATCTGAAAGTAAATACTAAATATAAAATATAAAATTACTTAAAACTTAAACTAAAATGAAAATACTAAAATAAAAACTAATTCAAACTATGAATACAAGCTAAAATGATATATAATACTAAACTAACACTGTGAGGGAAAAACAAAAATGGATTTTTTTTCCTGATTAATGCTAATTTGTTTTTCACAACATCTCACCTACACAGATGGTGTCACAAAATCAAGCATGGGGAGCAACTGTCACTGATCCACAGAAGGATTACAGTACTCATTTGTCTAATGGAACTGATACAAGGAAATACAGCATTCATGCTCATCTTGCATCCATTTTCGAACCATAGTAAAGGTTTTAAAGGAACAAAAACAATCATCTGAATTGTGCATTTCTTAGTCAAAGCATATAGAGTTTCTATGTCTAACGTTATTCTAATGTTATGCTAACGTTACTTTAACATTCCCCTAACATTATTTTAACGTTACTTTAATGTTACCCCAACATTATTCTAACATTTCCCCAACATTATTTTAACGTTGCTCTAACGTTATTCTAACGTTACTTTAACATTCTCCTTACTTTATTTAACGCTATTCTAATGTTACTTTAACATTATTCTAATGTTATTCTAACGTTGCTCTAACGTTATTCTAACGTTTTAACATTATTTTAAAAAAAATTCTAACATTTGTCTAACATTATTCTAACGTTCCCCTATAGGAGAGGTACCACTGTACAAGAAAATGCCGAATGCTTAAATTTTAAGTACAATCAACTGTACTTTACAGTTTGGTTGTTTAAGTTATTTCAACTTAAATTACATTAAACTGACTTTAAAAAATGAGTTGAAACTCTTTTGCTTAAATTGCTTAACCTATTTTGATGAGTTAAAACAATCTAAAAACATATGTTGTGATAACTTATTGATCATATTATTTTTTATAGTGTAACTTTATTCTAAAGTTACTTTAACATTCCCCAAACGTTATTTTAACATTACTTTAATGCTATAACGTTATACTAACGTTCCCCTAACGTTATTTTATTTATTTATTTACAGTCCAGGAGAGCACTTACACCACCTCCATAACAACTCAAACACTTATATTTGGTCTTTGAAGTGTAAAGCCCCCTCAGCTCACAGCGAGTACAGGCCTCATTATTGATTTGCTGAAAGGCTGCCTGAATCATGGAGTGGATGTGGGGAAAGAGAAAAGAAAAATCAGGATGTGAATGTTGAATTCTTTCCCTCTAAACATTGTCCACGCTAATTTACGCTCGCCAGCTCAAGCTCACTGCTCCTCCTCGGACGTAGCCCTATATTAAGAGTATAGCCACAAGGTCTTCTCATAATCGAAGGTCTGAGCGCATTGGATTTATATAAAACATATCAATACCGTGCTTCCCTTTAACCTTCATTGCCCTAGCTAGATAAATCTTTCATCAGTACTGACATGGCTAAATGCATTCAGACTAAGAATAAGCAAAAACATAGACTTCATATACCCTTCACGGGTATTCATAACTCAGTTGAGGGCCGCCTACCATCCTAATATCAAAAGGCTGAAGTCAATGATTGTGGCCCCTGCAGTGTGAGTTTCACTGTCTACTTTTGATTTAAAGTGTTTACTGAAAGAGAAGCTCCAGGAGTGTGAGGAATGAATTTGTTCCAGGAGGTGACAGAGTGGGGAAGACCCCTGTCGCCTCATTCCCTAAGCATTAGACACTGACATCCGGCATGACCTTGGGACTGGAACTTGATTGCAAGCGTTTGTTCACCGTTGACAGGCTTTACTGCCGCCTCTCCCTGTAAGGTACAGACACCCATATAAGGGAAAAATCACTTTTCCTGCACAAAAGACACATAGTGTGTTCTAAAATGTTTTGTTTGATTCTTTTAACTGATTCGTTGCTTAACTTCTACTCTGACAAAACACTTTTAAGGGAAGGCCAGGGAGGTGTCTGTTGTTCATAGAGGTACTCTTCATGCTCTAAAGTATGCAGACCCCCTATTTTGATAAACAGGTTTGCGCATTTAAGCTACACTCATTACTAACAGGTTAGACAAACATTTTAAGTAAATTGGAGTCTTTTCTGCTCTAACATTACAATTGCCCTGTGCGCAAAGTGCAGGTCCATAAAACAATAGTGTATTGAGTTTGGTGTGGAAGAACTTGACTGGCCTGCACTTCAACTCATTGGATTCTGGTCCCGCAGAGACCCTTCCTTAGCGGCAGACCCTTTATCCCGTTACTTCAACAGCCAATTAGGCAAATGAAACAAAAAAGAGAAAAGAAAATACAGTACATATTTAGGTTGGATAACATTTAATGAAAAATATATATATAGTAGTTATGTACCAGCTTCATGTGTTATGGGGCCTGTGGGGGTCCTGAGGATTTAGAGGCTGTGGGACAATGGCATGGTCCATAATCTTTTTTATACGAATACATTTACTACAACATCATCAGATATTAATATTTTGTTGGTTCTCTCTTGTTTTAGCATGTGTTCATCATTTCTTTGTATGACAGCTTTGCCAAAAATGTTTGCACAATTTGGTATTAACACAAATAAATCAAGCACACTATGCAATATACTTAGAAAAATGTAACACATTTTTAATAATGTTGGATAAAGGGCAAAGATGTCACTTTTCCAGTGCCGGACATCAATTTTGGCCACTGCTGTATATTACCATCCACACTAATGCACGCTTATGGTCTGTGAACATAATTTTCAAGCACTTTAAAGAAGGATGGATTTTGATTGGTGGTCTGTATTTCTATTGTTCTTCAGCTGGAATGGTTATTTTAGTATTTTTATTTACTATTATTCATTCATATTTTAAAACTGCTTTTATCTTATTTTGAGTTCTCATTTTAATTTTAGTAATTGTGTATGCTTTTGTCATTTTTGGCGTTTTGCTTTTTATACTTCTATTTGGGTTTAATTTACTTTTATATCACTTTGGGCTGGTTTCACAGACAGCGCTTAAATTAAGCCAGGATTAGGCCTTAGTTCAATTTGGACATTTGGTGGTGGTTAAGGAAAGACCCCAACATGATTGTAAAGCGCATTGGGTGTACTGTAGTACATATGAAGTACATTTGTAGTACATATGAAAGTGCTATTTTTTAACATGCCTTACATTACTGGTGTGCATCTTGAGACAAAACAATGGCACTGACATATTTTAAGATTCAGTTAATACAGCTCAAACATGCATTTTAGTCTGGGACTTGACTTAAGGCGTACTTTAACTTATTTCAGTTAGTGGCCAAGGCAAAACTTCTAGTTTTTTAATGTTTGCCTCTAATATTCATATTTTAACTTATTTCAGCTTAATTTTAAACTAAAACAACTTTAAATTGTTTTAGTTTAAAATAAAAACAACATAAAATAACTGGCTTGAAATTAATTTCAACAATATTGTTTCTGTGTCATCATTATAGATGTGGAGTGGACTCCATTCGGAGTTAGAGTCTTTTTTTTTTGTACTTTATGGTTATAGTTTTTTGTTCTTGGTGTGAACAAACCTTAATGCTTATGGCTTTGAAATGATACTTTTGTCAAATCCAGCCACCTTCCCAGACCCGGAATCAAGTTGTGTGTCCTGGCATCAGGCCCGCACCTTTCACAAGAGTAAACAATCGCAAGCATCTGTGATACTTTTTTATTTAAGTCCTTTCAATTCACATTATTACATTGAAATATGGAATGCCTCAAATCAAAAAACAACAAAAAACAAAATATATATTTGATAACTATCTATCTAAAAAGAGAGAGTACACTGAATACCATAAAGTTTACTGCATATCGACGTGAACAAAAAAAGAAATCCTCAAATACACTGAACTTTTTTTCCTTTTCATAATCTTTGGTAAAGGTAAAACAAATACTTTAGAAGAAAATACTGTATTATACTTTACCACCTCATGTGGTTCTTTGTTAGCCCATAAAAAAAAAAAGAAAAACATTAAAGAGCTAAAAGAGCAAACAGAACAAAGAAGCAAAAGGACAGTGAATAATAGAATGACACATAGAAAATAAAAAATAAAATGTCACTGAGTTTTGGGATACAGTCATCAAAACAGAGATGTTTCGATGTGGATTGTCATGCATGTTTCCCAAACAAAAAAAACAAAGAAAAACAGTACTATGAGCATTCAGATTTATGGTTTCTGTTTTTCAAGGGACACAGAGAGCGATCGCTGGAGTTGTGTGAGGACAGCATGGATCGACGTGGACCCCAGAGGCACAAAGTAAGTAATCTCACAAACACTCAATCAGATGGATGGACGCCACCATCAGCACCCCACAGTCTGTGATTTTCCCCCAACAGCACCTTGAGGGACACTTGATTGATCTTTATCTTCATTCCTACCTGCTTGCAGCAATTCTACTGTAACGTGTTTAAAACATATGAGATTTGTTGTATGTATGGTCACAGACACAAAGCATGTGCCTTTGAGTGCTCAGTGAAGCACAAACGGAACATTTAGAGGTCCACGTATCAATCTCTGGTCAGAAATGTAATACTTCATAGTTCAGAGATAAACAGTTTGACTCTGAATACAACACACACTTAATGTCATATTCCAATAGAACACAAAAACAAAAGTTCTTGCATTGAGCAGATGAAGGCCACCCAGCTTGCGAATGACGTTTTGTTGGTCCGGTCAGGCAGACGGATATGGTCCAAATATGCTCGTAAGCATGAACTCCACAATCATCTCGCTCAGGAGTCAAAGAAGACATGATGCAGATGCTTCTGACAAATGTACCTCAGAGCCATGTGATTCAATCAGACTTGTCCTTCTTCTTGCCTCCGCCAATGGGAACTTTGCTGGCAACGGCAGAGCCGACGGCGCTCACGCCACCAGCCACGGCAGACACGCTGCCCTTCACAAGCCCCACCCCCATCGCTGGCACAGACGCAACTGAGGTAACAGCAGTTTTCGTGAGATCAATGCCTTTCCCTCCAACCCAGACGACTCCGCCCACTGTGGCCCCAACGGCCCCCTTCGTGACACTGAACAGCCCACCAGCCACCCTGGAGAACATGCCAGGCTGGGGTTGGGGATGGTCTTTGTTGGTATCTACAGGAAATAAAAGGAAATGTTAATACTAAAAATATCATCAGATAAGATAATGGAGCAGCTCTCTAGTCTAAAAAATTTAATAAAAAAACACTTTATTTTACAGTGTCCTTGTTACATGTATTAACTGTCATAATAACAGTAAATAATGCATAATTGCATGCAGCTAAACCAAACCATAATCCTAACCCTATAGTAAATGCATGTTCTTAATGAATATCAGTCAGTACTTAAAAGGTATAATTACATCGTATACAAAGACACCGTAAAATAAAGTGTAACCAAAATAAAATTACGATGTGAATCCCTACATACAAATAAAAATACTATTACAAGTAATTACTACTTAATTTAATTTCATACTTCAATTATAACTTTCACTTTCAATAAATAGAACAAAAGGAGTAGCTGGTTATATATTTCTGATGAACAATATGCATGATTTTACTTATTTATTCATGCATATAAATGGTTTATCATGTAAAACGCAAACTTATTTTGTGAAATATTTTGCGTGAAGAGTGTGCTTGTGGCATCTTGCTTTAAAATAAATGCCAGTTGATTTGAAAATGTGTCACCTAAAGCAATGCCAATCATATAATAGTGTCTAAACAGTTTTTTGGAGCAACATTTTATAACCCGATCTACTACTATACACTGAAAACATAACGGTGTAGAAACAATTTTCACTCAGAAATTGCTAGTAAATTTCACAAAAAAATACAAAGAAACAAAGTAACAATGAAATTTTACTTCAATAATCTTCTACTACAGATCTACTACATAATACAGTGTAGTGTCAGTCTTGGATTGTGCAAGAGCACCACTATGTGGCAGAGAGGGTTATCATTCTCTAGCATGAAGATGTACAAAGGACAGCTGTAAAATGATTTATTTAGCATGTCTATGCTAACATAAAAGCTTGGTTGTTGCAAGAAGGTATAATTGTGGCAAGTCACTCTGATATTAAAATGTCAGCATAACTTCCAGTACCTGTTGGAGGCTCATCTTTCATGTATGCAGGTAACTCATCCTGTTGCTGGTTTGTTTCACTCATTTTTACTCTGCAAAAAAAATAAAAAATAAAAAATTACAAACAAGATGTGGCAGGTAGAATAATATGTGGAATATGTCACTCCTTCATTTTCCAGAGAACATATTCTAATATGTCTTCCAAGAATCTGGGCGGGACAGACACAGAAAACCAGGTGAAAGGTTGGGACTAAACCCAACAACCCAACAAACATCAACATAGGACCAGGAGGACCAGTTTATTCTGTCAACAAAATGTAACCTGCAACACCCTGTTAACATTGCAGCAAACATTGAGAACAGGTACACAGGATTATTTTAAGACAAATAAAATTACTGCATATGGGATATACCATACCAAGGCTCATAAATGGCTTGAAGCAATAATAAGTGAATTAAATGAATATTAAATTGAAATTAGAAATATTTATTTTCATTAGTAAACCATATGAACATGAGTGAAATTAAGAAATCATAATTAAATATTAACATAGCAGCTGTGATGCAGATCTCCAGTTTAATCATTTATTATTCTGAAATCATTTATTGGGACATTTACTCAGGACAATAAAGATAAAATACAGCTCATTGAGCAGTATATTAATACGTGTACAGTTACACGTAAGCAATCATAGATTGAGTGGAAATGAGTGTACATCAGGGTCTTGAAGAAACTTTATGACGTAACAACTGGAACAGTACATCATAGTGTCATGTCTGTCCTAAAACGAACTTTAGTAAAGATAGTCAGACTCGTGTCATTGAACCAGTTCTTTAGAATTTAAAAGAACAGGTTAAAAAAAAATCAATTATTTTATGCGCTGGTCCAATTACATCATTACGTGGTCAATGACACGATTCATTATGTTTCTCAGATTCAGTCTGTTGCAGCTATGACTCAGCTCATAAAAACAAAATAATTTAGGCTTACATTTAAGTTACGTTAACTAGGCCTGATATAAATGATTCATGCATGTTTTATTTATTTATTTATTTTTACATTAAATTAAAGTATCCAGTGCAAAACTGTAATATCAAGTCATAAACATATCCAGTCCATTTTATTTGAAATATTTAATACGTAACTCTAGAACCGCTCGGGAGGGATTATTTCAGTTTCAAACGATTCATTGAAAACGATTCAAAAGAATGATTCATTAGTGAATCGAACGTCGCTATAAACCTTTTCTGTTTCTGAACTGAATCTGACGTGGCGCTTTTGAGAGATGTATTTTCTTTCCCCGGGAATGAATAATAATATCCTGCACATAAATTAACTCGTTGTTTTATTTCACACTAACATTAAGCGTTAGGTAGGAAAAAACAAAATATAGACTTTTAGGAAATTGGGCTTTATAAACATTTATAAACCCTTTTCGAAGACAACATGTTAACCAGGAGGAGAAAATGATAGTTTTGAAGAAAATGACATGAAAACAGGGCGGCAGCTCATTAAACGACAGTTACATGACGTTAGGTAAGAGAGATACACTACTAGACAATCCATCCAGCCATTGTCTACCATGTCGATAAAGCTCTTGTGAATCACATCATATAACTAGAAGAAAATATCAACAACCCCCTGTATAACATGCAAGAAGAAAACTTTGTCAGCTGTAGTGTATACTTACTGTGTTAGAAGTTTGCTGCTGTAAACTTCTGCAGATCAATTTGGAAACTTCTGTCTCCACCCCTTGTTTGTTCCAAAGGAAAAATATGGTGCTCCCTTCAGCGATTCAAAAAGACACACGCTAAAATTACGATAGATCTGGGACCTGACAAGACTTTTCTTATAAAGACCTATCTTTGAATAATGTGTACGTGGCGTCCTAGCTGTTTTTAACCACGTACCAATGTGGACACATAGAAGAGGAAGTGACGTTTCTTTCTTGTTCATACCCCTCTGGTGTGTGTGAGAGATGACTCCATGCTTTGCCTGTATGTAAAGTATGATGAAAATTAAGGGTTTATCTTTGCTCTGTTCACTTGACCAGATAATGGACATATGGATCAGCTAACTTGTCTCTTTGAAACAACTTGTGAGAATGGACTGCAAAGTGATAACTAAAAGTGCAAAGTGATTATACTCACTTTATAATTAACTCTAGTAAAAGTCTGTAAAAAAATAGGGTTCAATGTGCTGTTAAGAAACCTCCATTCTTGATTTTTCTTAAAGGTGCTTTACCTGTACTTTGAATGGCGCATTGTATTGTTTTAGGGTTAAAATGTAGGTGAATAATAAGAAAATGACCAGCTTTACCATTTTCCTGCAGATTTTTTGTGAAGGTGAATCCAAAAGCTTTAAATGATTGTTAGCAGCAGGGTTGTGTGCTATTCAGAATCGAATTAAGAATGCCTTTTAAGTTCAAACATTTATTTGAACATTATGTACAGTAGAATTGCAATTCCTTTTTGAGTTAAAATGGAATGAAATTCAAATTAATGTCACAGCTTTAAGTGGTTTTAAAAATACATTCATTTTCAATTACCTATATAAACAGGTTTACGTTTATCATTCACACAACATATGTGGTATTTCTGAAAACATTTTATGGAAAATTGCAATATAATCACAACATTTAACAATGAAACATCTCTGAATAATGACTCTTGTCCAGGGCAACATTGTATAACTGACCGCTCATCCTTTCAACATGGTGCTCATCTCTTCTAATAAATAGGCCTTCCAACCATTATTTCTGGTCACATTAAGTGGTATAATGTACATACCTGCTCATTATCTAAAAATAAACCCCTTCAGAATTATACCGCTTTGTGACATGACTTATGGCCACATTACCACCTGCATTCATTTTCAATAATTCAAAAATCAATCATCAATATCTTACTGATAAAATAATCAATGTTTGAAATTTCACTGGTATATTTTATATAGCTCATACATTAATTTGGACCATGCACATGCAAAACAACAACAACCATGCACTAATTTACTCCAGTCTATATAAAACCAAACCACAAGCGTTCAGACAAGATGGAAACTGAAAAGTACACCTAACGGGTCATCTATTGTTTGTTGTAAGATTGTGTTACATTTCTTGATTTGTAAATTCCACTTTATGTCATTACAATTCAACCTACAATGGGCTAATTTCCTCACAAACTAAAAGGGAATCAGTTCTTAAATAAAAATTTTGCCCAACCCTAGAGGAAGTAGGCTACTATTTTATTATATGTCATAGAGATCCTGCTCTTTACCCTTTAACAGAGACATAAACTGTTACTAAAAGACTAAACTGCGGATTCTTCTTCTTCTTCTTTAGGTATTTTATGGCGGTTGGCAAATAAACTGCGGACTGCATGTAAACAGGTGTTTTAACAATTTAAACCAGCAGCTCTTATTGGCTGTTGATCTGCAGCAGCTGTCACAGGGGTGGTTTCCCGCCCTTATTCATAAAATGACGTATTTCCTGTATTGTCACGCAGCTTGTAATGTTTTGCGGGAACGGATTTGTTTATGTTTAGACTCAAGAGTCAAATATGGCATTCAGTTTGCAGTAGACATCACGTGGATATATATGTAATTAATTCCCAATTTGTTATTTTGTCGCCAGGTTTATCATTATAGATTCGCTGCAGCTCGTGTTGACTGTATTCCCTTCTTCCTCAGTCGGGTAAACAAATAAGGCAAGTAACTAATTCTTTAGTTTTATGTTTCATATACTAAATATTTAACCTTTAAAAAGCATATTCCAAGTTTTTAGCAAAAAATATTATATTCTAGCTTTCTGTGGCCGCCAAATGTTATATTTTAATCATGAGCAATGGGCAATATTGATATGGTCATATATTTAATGCAGCGTTTCGTCATTGGCTACACTGTAACATGTTCACTTGCAGCTCATCACACATTGTAATGAATGAATGAATGAATGTGCAGATATTGATCAACCAAGCGAGACATAAAGAACGGGATTGTGCATGTTCACGGATGTTCTGCTCATGTGTATTAATAATGCAGAGTATTGTTTGATATCTCTATTTAAAACCCAGACTGAGGCTTTTGCTTGCACATATTTACATGCATATTAAATGTTCTAGAAAGCTTATGACCAATCCTTCATTTACTTTCTTTGCTACTTTTTAAATCCATTTTATATACAGATTTTGTTTGCCCTTATCTCTGATTCTAGACCTGACTTTCTTAAAATATATTCATAATAAAATAAGTTTACTTTATCTACTGTAGTTTAAATGGAAACCAAAATGTGTGTTGTATGAAATGTGGCTCCAGTTGTGTTTCAATGGAAGAAATGACCAATAAGCAAATATTTTAGTGATTTATGTTGATACTGATAGCTTTGCATTAATTTCTATCCCCTAACTCAGGGGTGCCCAATCCTGTTCTTGGAGATCTGCCTTCCTGCATACTTCAGCTCCAACCCTGATCAAACACAACTGAACCAGCTAAATAAGTTCTTCAGGAGAAATTTGTTTAATTACAGACAGGTATGTTGGATCAGGGGTTGATCTGAACTCTGAAGGTAAGTAGATGTCCAGGAGCAGGATTGAGCACCTCTGCCCTAACTGGTTTTAAATGTTTGAGTTCACAAATAGCCAATTACTTGAGATAGTTAAAAAAGTTATAATATTACACCCTGCTCCCTCATTTCACTGTACTTTGGCCACTGAGTGGCAGCATTTAATAACATTAGGCCTTCTGAACAGTGTGCTGATTGTCATTGGTTGTTTGTAATATTGTTTCTGCACCGCACTCTGATTTTGATTGAATGTGATGACATAAAAAGACCATGTCTCACACAAAAAAAAATCGCAATAAAATCTCTCCTTGAGGACTACACATTTAAACATGCACTCGTAAATAACTCGTCTCATGAGGGTCTTTTGTATGTCTCATTAAAAAGACCTGCTCAAGTTATGGGGTTGTATCAATCAGTCTGACAAATCTTTTATCAGAGGAGTTCATTGAATAATAGTTGTTACTGGATCAACACTTGACTACAGTTAACAAATGACTTTCAGTGATCTCAAAATGAAGGACATGTAATTTGGGTGATTTTTAAACTAGTTTTATTACTGACTTGCTCTCTATTACTGATATACATAAATGCGTTTGCAATTATTATTTTTATTGATATCTTAATAAATAAATCAAATGTACTGTGTGTAGAGTACCGTTCAAAAGTTTTGAAAGTGTTTTTGAAAGTCTATTTTGCTGTCCATGCCTGTATTTGATTAAAATTACAGTAAAATGACTTCTCAGCAGGCATTACAAATAAGTGCAAAAGAAAAGCTTTATTTGAAATATATTATTTTTGTAACAATGTAAAAGATTCTACTGTCACTTTTAATCAATTTAGTGTACTCTTGCTTAATATGTAAAAAGATTTTTTTTTTTAAATGACTTACCCCCTTACTGACTTAATGACCTGCTGGCAGCAGAGGGGGCATCTCACAAGGGGGCAGCAGAGATTAAAAAACTAGCTGTGTGCAAGAATAGAGACATTAAACGATTAAAAAAAATCTCTCTCTCTCTATATATACCCCCCCCCCCCCCCCCCCCCAAAAAAAATGATTAAAAGAATAAATGAGCATAACATTCCATACTAAACTAATTTTCTATCTTAGTCTTTTTTTAGCTGCTTATCGACAAACAGCTCAACTAATTAAGCTCAATTTGTCTGCAGCGAGAGGCCAGAGATGTGTGCTAATATCAGCACAATGACTCTGTGCTGTCTTACTAACTCTGAGTCTGACAGCCAGCTCATTCCTGCCCTGACTGCCCGTTGCTAACCTCTTCTCCATGGTTTCAGTCACACCACTGGTCATGTTGGTTTTTCCCTCTTCTTTGGAGAGAAGCCCCTGTGCCTATGATTGGTGAAGTCTCTGTTAAAATATAGTTTTGCAACTGGATGTTTCTTTCTTTCAAATTAGCCAAAAAAATAAAATATTTTTTGCCTCCTCTCCATAGTGAGCGTTAGGTAACAGGAATGTATCCATGGGCATAGTGCACTAACCAAAATGTATCTTTTAAGTTTTCATGTTCGTCGGGGGCACCCTGATTCACCCTCATTCAGTAGTTCAGTGATTTTTGGGAGTTGTTCGGCACAACGCAGAACAGCGACTCAGCAACAGTGTTGCAGAGTCCACAGTTTTCCTGTGAAATTGGGCTACTTTTATACTGTTGTGTTTTTATAGTGTGTTTTTACAGCTTTGAACATGTCCCAGCCAATCATAATCAAGGACCAGAATTATCCATTTTATTAAAAGTATTTTAATTTAACAAACTAGTTTTTTTTCTACACAAATCAAAATAATAATAATAATAATAATTATTATTATTATTATTATTACTGATATTATATAGTTATGATTTATCAAAATATAGGGAATCATTTATCAAACTAATGGCAATCTTATATTAATAATGATTAATATTTTATTTTTATAATTGTATTAATTTCGAGATTTTAATCATTTATCAAACTAATGGCTATTAATAATAATAATAGCATCAATAATAATAATTGTTGTTTTTATTAACAAATTATCCAAAAATAATTAATGTTTTTAATCAAAGTAGTGGCTAATAATAATTATAGTTGTTGTTTTTATTATTAACTGCTAGTTTGGTATTTTTGGATTTCATTATTACTGTTATTAAAATATAACAATGAATTAGTAAACATAATGTCTTAAAGTCATTAATATTAAGACTTTTTTTTTCCCTAAGGCTTCCCACTTCAGGACAAGTTTTTTTTAATGCATTCTGAGTCCTTGACTTTGATAGAACAGAGCAACGCATTGTACTGTAGACTTCTCCATGCCGTCTGTGCGAGTCTTAATAACCTCAGCTGTGAAATATTGGATGTGCACAGCAGTGTCTCTGTGGTTAGCGAGGAGTCAGAGGCAGTGACCTCCCATTCCCTGTAGTTTTTAATAGTTCCGCAGGAGTAGCCATTACACCATTGGAAGTGGAAGAGGGGAATCTCATGAGGACTTGCCTTGATGGGCTTAAAAAGATTAAATAGCCAACAATTGACTAATTCAATTTCATTTGCAGCTAGCTTTGTCAGTTAAGAAACCAGTGAGTTGAATTGAGTCATGGCCGGTTATAGTGGGTCTTGTTTTGCAGGTTGCCAGATTTTGTTCACACTCGTCTGCATCCTGCGGCCCCTGGTAGTGGTTTATCACGCCGAACACTGACCCATTGTCATTGTGAATGTGATAACGGTGCCCCTTTCGGCTGTGATAAGGTGCGTCGTTGAAAGGCCCGTCTTATCACATTTGTATTCTGTGACGCAGGCCTTGTTTTATTGCATGTATTTCTTTGTATCCCCTCTTACCTTTTATTCTCTCTCCCTCCTCCTCTGTCTGTCCCAGTCACTGTCCGTCATTCATCCTTAGAAGATGTCAAAGGCTTGAGAAATGTCCTCTCAAGGCTCCAGGCATCTTCCTCACCTCTCGCTTCCCACAAACTCTCTTTATTGGATTCTACCTCTGCATCATCTGTCTCCATTCACTCTCCTTTTTTTTGGTCTAAATGGCCTCCTCCTTTCACCTCCAGCTGGGTTTGTTGACACACAGTCAATCCTGGACACTTTCACCCCCCACACACACACCTCTTGTACCCGTTCCCCTTCCCCGAGCTGTAAAGCTGCCACAGCTGTGGGCTGTTGAACGAAAGTGGAGGGGGACATTAAATATATTACAACCATTAGCTTTGTTGGGGCTTGACAGTTTTAATACGTTGAAGCTTTACGCCAGCCAAAGGCAGGACACAGCAGAGCTCTGCTATGATTTTAATTACACTTTAAATATTGTGATGGGTGGATTAAGAAAGGTAAAAGTAAAGAGCAACTAGCAATTCATGTCATCTCTTTAAAAAGTGTCTTCTAAAAACATGTATAAAAAAAAAAGTGTAGCTAGTATATACTATATATATTTTTCTCTGTAATTAGAACCAATTTTATATAAAGACATAGTTACAGCATTTACAAGGTACTGTAAAAACATACTCACACATGCATACCAGGGTCGGGAAGTGCTTGACTTATGCTCACGAAAGCTGCATTTATTTGATTAAAAAAATGTAATACATTTTAAAATTGTAATTTGTTGCTGTGATGGCAATGTTGAATTTTCAGCAGCAATTACTCCAGTCTTCATTGTTACAGTTACTTGATCCTTCAGAAATCGTTCTTATATGGGGTCAACTCAATACTTAATGTATATGAAAAGATATGCAGTTTTCTTGCTACATTTGCACATCAGCAAGTACAGAATTGCATTAAATCTAAGCTTGCTTAAATCTTTAACATTTATTGCAGCCTTGCTAGGACTGATAATTCCTTCTAAAATCTAGCTGTTTACTTTTAGAAATGAAAACTTGCACCAATAAACTTAAATGTGTCTTTCTAGGTGTCACCATGAGCAAGGCGAAGTCGAGTAGGGACAGAAGGATCAATCCGCCTGGCGTCACCAGGGTGACCCGCAGTTCTATCACCACCACTCAGGACTCTCAGCGCACTAGACCTACAGATTCAGGCCTTGTTGATGATCTCAGCCTAATGAGCGTGAGTGTACAGCAGGCCTTGTTAGCACGGTGAGATGCCACATCCTTATGTTGTGCTTTCCAGCAAACAATCAGCAATTACAAAAGCTTTTTTTTTCCAAGCAAGATTTTAGCATTTGTAAAACATACATTAGTGGCAAAGAAGATATTAACTTTTTTATGACCCTAAAATTGATTAAATGATCAAAATACGAGATTTTTTTTTATATATATATTAAGGAAAAATAAAACCCTAAACCTGGTTAAGGTATTCATCTGACAAAATTATTTGTTGGTTCTCTTGTTTTAGCATGTTCATTAAATGATGGACAAACCACCTTTTTTTTGTTTGAGAAGCATTTTCACTCGGAAAAGGGGAAAAACTGTTTCATGCTGACTTAATAAAAAGTCGAAAACAATTAGAACCGTTGGCTTTGCAACAGAAGAAAAAATAAGAGCTAAAAATAAAAATAAAAAATTAAAGCTTAATAATAGGGATGTAACAAAACACTCATGTCATGATTCAATACAAATCACGATACGATACTTATTGTGATATTTTAAGCCAAAACGTTTATTTTTATTATTATTATTGAAATAATATTGTTGTTATATTATTATCAGGACTCACAAATATTCTCCCAGTGCATTATTATACATTATATTCAACAATATGTATAGTAGTTTAATGTAGTAATGTCACTGAAACTCTGTAAACTTTCATTTTCTTCTCATGCAGTACTCGCGCTTTCAGTGCAGGCATTCGATGGATCTTAAACTGCGCACACACTCTCCCAGTGCTCACTATGTCCCGCTGACAATTCTCAAACTGTAAATGTTAATTCATCCAAAAATTAATTCTGCATTTACTCACTCTTGTGTTTTCGCGCGTCACACAATTATTTGAACGTCTGTGTTTATTACAGTATGCGCGTTGTGGTAAATCTGTTCATCATATAAAGCCATTTTGTCTCTTCAGAAGACTTGGATTTGGATTAGACCACTCGATTTATCATTTTTATGATGCCTATGACATTTTTGGATCTTTAGGTTTTGAAGGAATGGACTTTAAATGGAAGGACAGAAATCTCTCAGGTTTCATAAAAAATATCTTCATTTATGTTTGAAAGTTGAATAAATCATAGGTTTGAAAGTACATGATTTAAATTTTTCTGTGGATTATACCTTATAAATACAGTAAGCTGAGCTTTGGATAAACTCTGTATCGTGAATCATATCATTACATCAATACATGTCTTCACATTTTTTTTTATATCGTGATATCTCAATATCTCAATGTATCATTACACCCCTACTAAATAGAGAATCTTTTAAAATTACAGGTTTTTATTTTATTTTTTATGTTTGTTTATTTTTCTATGCATTTTTCCTTCTTTTTAGGGAAGGGAAGTCCTACCAGAGTCCCAGCACCAAATCTGTTCTCTCCTCAGCCTCTGGCAGCTCTGTGCCTCGCGAGGCTTTGGGAACTATCGGCAGGCTGATGAAGCTCGGACGGGTGCGAAACATTGTGGTGGTTGCTGGAGCAGGTATCAGCACAGCCAGCGGTATACCAGACTTCAGGTGGATACTTACTGAAAACCTTTAAACTACTTCTAAATCATCATGTCACTCAGTTAACAACTGTCTCTGTATCAGGACACCAGGGACGGGTCTTTATGCAAACCTTGCCAAGTATGACATCCCTTATCCAGAGGCCATCTTTAACATTGACTACTTCTCTGACAATCCTCATCCTTTCTTCTCATTGGCTAAAGAGCTGTACCCTGGACACCACCGTCCAAACTACGTTCACTATTTCATCCGTATGCTGCATCAGAAGGGCCTGTTGCTCCGCATGTACACTCAGAACATCGATGGACTTGAAAAGCGTGAGATTAAAGTTAAAAATTAAATTTGCGTTTATTTGTATAGCGCTTTTCACAATACACATCATTTCAAAGTAGCTTTACAGAAAGTGCATGAGTCCATTATAATTTAGTGTTCTGTTATCAGAGGTAACTCTCTAAGTTATGTATTTCAGAAATGTACATATACAAAATCTAATGCTAAAAATTTATTAATTTAAACAATGTAATAATTTAATGCAGATACAATGAGCTCATTGAAGCAATGAATACTTGTTTGTTAACAAATGATTATGACATTTAGAAAATCTAGCGTTGGTGCATGTTGATTCAGAGTTTGCGTCATCTGAAGTCTTTGCGGTGGTTGGCACCATCTCTTCATGGGTGTTGGGCATCTGAAGTCTTCATAATAGGCTGGGTCCAAACTGGAGCTGACATACTCTCTAGTTACCTCAGGATGGGCATCCCAATATAAAACGGTAGATATTAGAAAATAATTAGCGTAGGTGCTGTTCATAACATTATTCAAGGATAATCATGTGCATTTGATCTGATGTAACTGTATACGGTTAGGAGATGGATTATATGAATGCTAGGCTAAAGAGATGTGTCTTTAATCTTGATTTAAACTTGGAGAGTGAGTCTGAGCCCTGAACATTATCAGGAAGGCTATTCCAGAGTTTAGGAGCTAAATGTGAAAACGTTCTCCCTCCTTTAGTGGACTTAGGTAGTTATTCTAGGTACTATCAAAAGCCCAGAGTTTTGTGATAGAGCGTGATGGATCGTAAGGCGATTGAAGATTAGTTAAATACACAGGAGCTAAACCATTTAGGGCCTTATAGGTCTGTAGCAATACTTTGTAATTGATATGGAACTAAATGGGTAACCAGTGTAGAGATAATAAAATTGGTGTTATATGATCATATTTTCCTAGTAAGAACTCTAGCCAGCTGTGTTTTGGACTAATTGTAGCTTGTTTATTGAGGATGCAGGACAACCAGGGACATTGTTGTTCCAAACCTGTATTAATTTTTTTTTTTTCTGCTGAACAGAAAATATGTATATGAAATATGGGTTACCAAACAGTTGAGGGCCCACTTTGACTTCCATAGCATGGGTAAAAAATGCTATGGAAATGAATGGGGCCCATCAACTGTTTAGTTACTGAAAATCTTTAAAATATGATCTTTTCTGTTCAGCAGAAGAAAAAAAATTCATACAGGTTTGGAACAACTTGAGGGTGAATAAATGACAGAATTGGGAACTCCATATAAACATGTTGTGTGTTAAATTCTCAACCCTGTCTGTAGTGTGCGGTATCCCAGATGACAAACTCGTGGAGGCTCATGGGAGTTTCGCTACTGCTGCCTGTCACCTCTGCTATACGCCGTATCCTGCAGAGGAAGCCAAGGTAATCAATTTCGTAATTTAGATCACTCATAGACTGCACACCGTTTTAGCACACTACATAATCTTCCGTTCTTTTTTTATTAGCAAGCTATAATGAACGGCAACGTACCCATCTGTACTTTTTGTGCCGGGGCAGTCAAACCTAATGTTGTTTTCTTTGGAGAGGATCTGCCTGAAAAGTACTTTCAACATGCTGAAGATTTCCCAAAAGCTGACCTTCTCATGATCATGGGCACTTCTTTAAAGGTGGGTTTAAAATCTTTATTATTATTATTGTTATTATTAATAACTAACTATAATAAAACGGATATAAATCTATTTTGTATGCAAGTATAGTTGACTGTAGTTCTTTTGCAGTGAGCGATTACACTTTATTTTAAACAGTGTTTTGGTGATTTGATTTAATTCATTTATTAACTTCTACATACAGCTTTTGATTTGAGGTCTTTTTTTTTTTTTTTTTTTTTTTTTTTCATTGCATTAATGTAGTGAATATATATAAACATTCCATTAATGCCATGTAAAAAAAAAGTTATTAAATAAAGAACTCATGAAAGCTGTTTGTAGAAGTTAATAAATTAATGTGTGTGTGTGTGTGTGTGTGTGTATGTATGTATGTATATATATATATATATATATATATATATATATATATAAAATAAATAAATAGTATTTGGAAACATTCAGGATAATTTTTCTGATTTACTATATTTCTTAAAATGTGATTTTATGTCTGTGATGGCAAAGCTGAATTTTCAGCATCATTACTACTTTTACATGATTCCTCAGAAATCATTCTAATATCTGATTTGGCGCTCTATTTTTTTATTTTATTATCCATGTTGAAAACTTGTTTTTTTTTTATGGAAACTGAAGCGTTTTTGTTTTTCAGGATTCTTTGAATTGAAAGTTCAAACGTCTCTTGTAACATTGTAAAAGTCTTTACTTTTGCTTTATAAATGCAATGCGTTCTTGAGTAATTTCTTTATATGTGTTCTTAATATTATAAAATCTAAAATTATGATATTTAATCTGCTTTGTGACAGATTGAGCCCTTCGCCAGCCTGATTAACACCGTAAAGTCCACAGTGCCTCGTCTGCTGCTGAACCGCGATGCGGTCGGGCCCTTTGAACGGAGGCCCCTGAGGAGGGGCGACTACATGGAGCTGGGGGATCTCTCCGATTCGGTCCGAAAACTTGCAGAGATCCTGGGGTGGCATACTGAGATCCAAGACCTGATGAACAGCCATGAAAATGGTGTTTGTTCCTATACTGACCCCAGCAGTAGCAGCGGTGAGAACAGTGACTCCTCTGAGACTGATAGCATGCATTAATATCATCCACAGAGATGCTCTGTATGTTTAAAATAACCTTGGCTATGGAATGGAGACCTGGCAAGGGTTCAAGACCTGCATTGATATTTATCTAATTCAACACATCTGTATGTTTTATTTCAGTGTTCTTACCAGTATTTAACAGCCAGTTTTACTGTATTTGTAGCGGTGTCTTTTTCTGACCAGATGAACTCCAGCCATATTTGTTCAGGCAGTGAAACTTGGCCATGTTTAGACTCATTATATTAAACCAAGCAGAAATCAGTGTCTGCTGCTTATTTTGACTGAAAACCCATATCAGAATATCTTGGAAAATCTGGCTCTTTTAAAGTCCATAATGTATACGCGGAGAACTAGCAGATTTAGCTCTACTTAAATGGCTATAATTGTACATTTTTATCAGGCCCCGTTACTGCAGGGGGGAAAAACTACAAACATGGCACTTATTTTTGGTTGTTTTAATAATTTAGTATGGCTAATTATCTCTGGGCAAGCCAAGAATGTATTATGTCAAAGTTCCTTTAGCTTTCTACAAACTGTATTTGAGATTTTAATCTGTTTGGAGAAGTTGGTGGTATATTTTGGTGCAGAGTTTTTGTGTAAAGGATTGGGAATAATGTGTGTTTGTGTGTCTATATATTCATGTTTGCTAGTTGTAGGTTATTTCATAGTCCGCGAGTCCTGGTTTGGCCCCAGTGAGCGAACTGTGCTAAATTAGCATGGGAGGCGTGACCTCCCAAGTGTGCAGTGCCCCCACTGTGTGTTTTCACAGGCACTGCAGCCTCCAAGCGGGAGCTCCAACCCCCCCACAACTCTAATAAATGTCTTTGGTCAGCCACAAAGAACCCCAATATCCTGCTGCTGTGTGTGTGTGTGTGTGAGAGGTTCTGCGTGTGAGCGCAATTCCATTTTGCACAGGATCAGTGAAGTCGCTGGTAATTGCGTTGATCATATCTGTTCATGTCCCTCAAGGATTTTGATAGGAGTTTGGCATGTTTTGGGAAATGTGGACAAAAAGCCTGAATGCCCCATTTAAATGTTTCAATCCATCAGATTTTTTTAATTTATTCATATGTGCAGTCTGTCATGTTTGGTTAAAGCCTGTTGACCAGCGGTCTTTGTCAGTGTTTCTGATTCATGCAACGGTTGCATTTAAAACAAAAATGGAACCATGTGCCTCTCAATATATGATTATATGAATATTTGAGCTTGCATTTGTTAACTTGACATTGCCATTTGATTTGTGCTTTGAATATTAAATGCTTGTTATCTGTTCTTTTTATTACCCTGTTAATAGACATTGCATCTTATAGTATTTAATAAACATATTCATATTTGTCTCTTCAGCTTCTGATCTTTTTGTACATTGCATATGATCAACTAAGGAATATTACATTAACCACAGATCTGAGTGTAATATAAAGAAATCCAACACTGGAATTTGGATACTAAGGATTTTACTTGGTGAAGCAACAGTCATATTCAATATCCTTAAGCAATCACTTGGTAGTGTAGTTTAATAAACTTTGATATAATCTTGCATTAGAGCGAGGTTTAGTGTTTTCATTGACCTAGCATTTCTTTGGATTTTTATATTCAAGGGCAATATTACGAAAACCATTAGAAAAGTTTCTGCATGCAATGAGTGAAAGACTTATAAGATTTTATTTTATTGCAAATGATTGTCTGAAATGAAAAACAAAGCTTAAGTTTAGGGAAATTTAACAATTTATACAAGTTTTACAAAGCCCCTTTACTCAGCTGACTTTTATTATAGTGGTTATAGAAGATGAGTATTTAGAAAATCTGAATTTAATTACATGCTTTTGTCTTGTGTAGAAAACCGAACATTAGAAAAAGGAAAAAAATTACACCGACAGCATTGAAAAAAAAAAAAGGAAACGAATACATAGTATATAGAAAACTGTGTAGCTAAAATATATAACATTAGAAAAGACAGATAATTGTTTGAAACTCAAGGCTTAAGTGGTAGAGACACAAAAAAGCGCATTTTGTAAAAACATTTGAGTGCAAAACAAATAATGTAAAGATCTAATGGCTTGTCTTGGCATATAACATTTCAAAAGCCATTCAGACATTTTGAAGCGTTATAAAACCGGATTCTTCGATTTGTGAACCAGCAACAGCCACAGACCGTAATAATAAATACAGCTTTTAAACATTGATTTGTAAGAGTAAGGTTATAAAGCCTTTCTACTTCATCATTGAAGACCAAGTGCATTTACTTGTTCACAAAGACACGTGAATAAGTCCTACTTAACACTTCCATCTGATACATCACATTTGATGTCTGACCACATCCAGATATCTATTTAAACTTTTCTGTTTCTTTTCTCTCTGCTCAATATGTACTTCACCATATATGTCCCGATTTGAAAGGCATGCCCCTCGTGCAACAAAAGTAATTGAAGTTTCGCCTTGTGTAAGGAACAGTTTGTGAGACTGACGGTTAGCCATCAGCAGCGGTGCCTGTAGGGTTTGGGTGAACTCCAGTTCAGTCCGAGTCACTGCTGGGTGGTGGGCTGCACTCGTGGATAGCTTGTCCTAGGGGCGCTAGTGTGCCATCTCTCCTCACTCCCATTGGTCTGATCAGTTCTTTCCTGTTGAAAGAGAAGGACAGAGCTCAGTACTTTTGCATGTTGTGTGCTAATTCAGCTTTGCATGCTCACGTCACATGCAAATAAGCGTACAGGGAGATACAACCAGCTAGAATGACCAAGTGCAGTGGAAACTGAACCAATTTCATTATGTCTTTGCACAAAAACGAAAAAGCACACAAAACGGAACTGCAATCTACACATTCTGCAGTCTAACGCTACATTTCAAATAAATGCTGTTCTTTTAAACTTTCTTTTCATCAAAGAATCCTGAAAAAAAGTAGCATTGTTTTAAAACATTAAGCAGCACAACTGCTTTCAACAACATTGATACATTTTAATAATAAGAAATGTTTCTTATGCACCCAATCAACATCATAGAATGAGTTCTGAAGGATCATGTGACACTGAAGTAATGATACTGAAAATCCAGCTTTGCCATCACAGGAATAAACTACATTTTAAATTATTTTAAAACAGCAAACAGTTCTTTTACATTGTAATAATAAATACAAACTCCAGCAGCCGTCATTTACCCTACATATTTATTGTGCTCACACATCTTGTCGATTTGGTTTTTCGGGCCACTAATTTGTCACTACAATCCACCTGCTCTTTGAAAGAAACCCTTTGTACTGACCATTGTAGCAGCATTCAGTTCTGTCCTCTAAAGAGGCCTGTTGATGTGTAGAACATCTTTCTTTCCCTTTACATCTGGCCAAATAAGAGCCCTTGGAATCACAACCCTAAACCCCCCCCCACCAATCCCAGAGCAGTCCTGCACCCCCACAACCACCACCTCGGCCCTGCAGTTTAATTACAGGATCAGTGCTCATTCTAATCTCTTCAAAGCCTGGCCAGCTCCTCCACGCTAATCCAATTATATCTGCACTGTGTGTCACCAGCACACCCCGAGATGATTCATCAGAGTATTAGCCAATCAAAGCACGGCCAAAAATGATTAATAAGAGCATTATCCAATCAAAGCCATCAAAAAGCTCATTTGCATTCACTTATGTCATTCATATACAGATCAGCTGGTAAACACTTTACAATAAGTTTCCATTAGCTAACATTAACTAAGCATAATAAATGCTTTAGAAGTATTTGCAATTGTTTGTTCATGTTAACATAGTTAATGTTAAACAGAACCTCATTGTAAAGTGTTACAGATAAATTGTGTATAAATGCATAAAGAGGTATTAAACGCTACTAAATGGAATAACATCTTATAGCAAACACTTTTTGAAAAGTTATCTACAAAAATGCAAGGAAACAAATTACTGGCTGCAAAGGAAAACCTTGACGTCAAACACGAGTCATGGTGACTGTAAACAAGATAAGTCGACTAGAAAGAAAACAGACATTTCCACTGCGTCCCTCGAAAACCAGAATGATCTGTCATCCAATCAACAGAATCTGCGTAGATCAGCAGCCCGAGCAATTGTGTGTTTACGTACGTACGTACGTCTGTGTGTGTGTGTGTGTTTGTGTGGATATGGGGTGGAGAGTCAGTACTAATTGGACAGCAAGTCAAGCAGCAGACACAGGGAGGGACATTCCTCCATGGACATGTTGCGTCTCCCCAGCAGCCGTAGCGGGGAGCACCAGTGCCCTCCCTCTCCCACACAACACCTCCTTCATCCTGATAAAAAAGAATAGGAGGAAGAGAGAAGGAACGAGGATTCATTCTCAAAGACAGGAATCTGCCTCTCTTGGGCACACGCTGCTCATTACGACTCAAACACCCTATAGATGGACAATGACTCGTCCTCTTGTGTTTGCAAACTTATTTAACATCACCCGGCAGCTAACGTACATACGCGCACCCCTAATTGAGCCAGTGTCTCAAACCACTTCACGTCCGAGGACAATGTCTGGCACCCCGACTGAATAAAACAGGCGGCGTATGAAAGAGAACCACGTATATATGTATTATGAAACCTCAGTGTATTGTACAAAAGAGCCTGAGCCCGCGACCCCACTGTGTGCGCCAATTAGCTGGTAATTAATGCAGCGGGGCTGCGGTGGCCGGTCGGTGTGCATTGACTCCTGTTGAATGTGGAAGGCCAGCTGTAAATGAGGCAGAGGACGATGGTGGAGGATTCTTGTCTTAATGAAGCGGTTGGTAAGGAGCGCGCTGGGAGCAACGGCACTACACCTCTCACCGGTGTCTCGCTAGTTTACGCCGCCGGTTGTTTAGGAAAAGGTCAACATGAATGCGGCCCTGCACATATCCAGCCTCCAAGGAGGGTGATGAGAAAACAAGCACAATGCTTCTAGCAGATGGAGTCACCTATGAAGGCATTATGAACCGGTTCGCACAAGATGATGAAAAACAGAAAGAGCCATTGACTGATATTAATGAGCAAGAGTAAAAACACAATGGCCAGAATATACATTGCAGCAAATAAAATGGAAAAAGTTTGGTTTCATTTCTGCTTATTAAAACATTTTAATTTCTACTTAATGTTAAAGATTGATGGCTTATGCCTGAATAAATCTTAATTTTGGTGTTTAAATTGGATCACTTAAAACAATAAAAAAAGGAAAAAACTTTTTTAGGGCTGTGCAATGATTAATCACATCCAAAATAAAAGTCACATCCAAAATAACATAATATATGTGTGTGTACTGTGTATAATTATTTTTTATATAAATACACACACACATGTATATATTTAAGAAAAATGTGTTATGTATATATAAAATATTTATATTTCTATATAGTACAAATAATCTATAAATATATATATATACACATTCAAATATTAAAATATTTCTACTAAATAATAACACATATTATGTAAACACAAACTTTTATTTTGGATGTGATTAATTGTTGCACAGCCCTAAAAAAAAATACAAATACAGCTATAATAATATAATAATACTCTCAACAATAATAGTAATTATAATGTTACAACTACTAATAATACTGATACTAATAATGTTAATTAGAAGTTTCTTATTATTTCAGAATTGTTACTATTTAATCGCATAAATGATTAATTGTAAAAAAAATTATTAAATAAAAAACCCACCTTGATAATTCATCAATCATACTGACAAGCTTCTGGGCTTCATATTCCTTCTGCTCCTCTGTCATCTCATCTATGGGGTTTGGCATCGGGTGCTCTATGTGACCTGTAATGGGGTTAATGCTGAAAAACACAGGAAAAAAAAAACAAAAACAAGAATGAGTGTTACAATAATCTAAGAATGCAGAAAGAAATGCAGGATTGCTGAGGAAAAATATGATACAATTTCTTAACTTGAACTAAGACCAGCCGTTATTGCATACATCAAAATGCACTTACAAAGGTTTGGCTGACTTGTATTCATCAGTGTCAGAGTCTTCATCAGAGGAGTACTGCGTCTCTCCTCTACCTCCGGCCAGCAACCCTCGTGCCATCAACAGCCCCGCAGCATTACCATAACCAGTGTACTTCAACAGATTATCCACTGCATCACATGACCAACAGGAGACACAATAAGCTCATTCAATATTAATTATTGTATTTTAGATTACAACTGCAAGCAATCCATTCAAAAACAGACAATTTCAGACATTAAAAAAAGCACAGCTCTCACCACTCTCTTTGCAGAGCACAAAAAGGAACTCGGCCGCCCCCTGTTTCACCGCCATGTCAATATGAGTCATGAGACGCACCAGTTTGTTTCGAACGGTGCAGCCGATTTCTGGCCTTTCCTTCACGTCTTTCAAGGGAGGCAACACCTGCACAGCAGCAAACAAAGAGAACACATTCAACTCGACTAAATCTTTACTTTAGCTGAATATCAGTAGAAGTGAATTACACTGAGCATGGACTCGACCCTGCACCTTAGCCTTGAAGTATCTGCGGATGTCCCTGTGGTATCTCGAGCTCTCTGTCATCAGACTCAGCACAGGTGTCAAGCCTTCTTTATAGTTGGAACCCTGAGTGGATAAATACACATGAAGCATGAACGAACGCAACAGCTGAGGAAGCTTGCAGGTGTTCATCAGAAGTGCAATACCTTGTCTATCCTCTTTTCCATAAAGTCTAGCAGCATCTGCACTGTGTCCATGTTCTTCCCACCATACTTTTCTATCCCACCTTGGACAGGGACGTCTATCAGAACATCCAGGCACTGCACGGGAAGGTTACTCAGGAGATTTATGGCATGACTAGAAGAAAAGACAAATGATAAAGGTTAAGCAGTGCACACAATAAGATGAGAACACAGCATGCAACTCTTGAAATAAGGAACTTTTCTTTGAAGCTGGCCTTTGAGAAGAAAGTTTTCCCTAGAAATTGATACTGTCGTATAACCAACATGCAGAACAATTAATTTAATAATTATTATTATTATTATGGAGTGTCTACAATAAGTGCAAATAGCCCACCTTGATGGCAGAGGCTATTTACACTAACTCCGCCCACTGATATCTGACAAAATTACAGAAGATGCTGGTTAGTCAACAGTAGCAATAGTGTCGGGGTAAAAAGCACGTGGCAGAAAAAATCCACCTAATGCTGAACTTGCTCTACTCCCTTTTCCCATCACACATCAGTTAATTTATTTTTAATAAAAATTAAGAAATATTTGAAAAGTGGAGATAAAGTGTCTAACTTTAGGTTGGGGTAGGTGTAGGTGTAGGGAGGGCTTTATTGTCACAATAAGGCAGCACCCATTTAGTAATTTTATTAAATATAATTATTTATACTATGTTATAAATGTTATAAACTATGTTATAAACGGACAGTCCGGACAGCAGAGAGGATTATTGGTGCCCCCCTGCCAACCCTCCAGGACCTGTACTCTTCCAGAGTGAGGAAGAGAGCAGGTAAAATCATCACAGACTCCACTCACCCTGGACACCCCCTGTTTGAACTGTTACCGTCAGGACGGCGACACAGATCACTGGCCACAAGAACATCCAGGCACAGGAACAGTTTCTTTCCACAGGCCATTTCCCTTCTGAACACTTAACATGCCCCCCAAGGCATATGCCTGTAAGTGCAATACTCCCACTGTCTAGTGCAATATTCTCTTAACTCAGGTGATATTTATATTTATATTATTCATACTACTCAAAATACTGTAAATATGTTCATAATCTGTAACATGCACTAGACTCCCACTGTCTAGTGTAATATTCTTTAACTCAGGTGATATTTATATTTATATTATTCATACTTCTCAAAATACTGTAAATATGTTCATAATCTGTAAATGTTTATTCAGACTAAACCCAACTGTGACCCCTTTTTTTTTTACTTTTTATACTATTTTTATTTTATTTTTTTTAAATATATTTTATTCTTAGAATTTGTATTACTATGTTTCTTGTTGTATTTGTATTTGTATATGTGCACTGGAAGCTTCAGTACCAAGAAAAATTCCTTGTGGGTGCAAGCACACTTGGCAATAAAGCTCTTTCTGATTCTGATTCTGATTCTGATTCTTATCATTGCATACCGTTTAAAGTACAACAACACTGAGGAGCAAATAGTATGTGCCACTATTTATAAATATAAATAGCATCTAAATACTATTTACACTTAAATAGCCGCTGCCTTATTTTTATCATTAATGTTATTGTTATTTATGCAATGTTTTTGCAATATAAATGGTAAATTTATTAAAATTATATAATAACAATAATTACTGTTATCGCAAATTGTCAAATTTTTCTTTGTTTTGGGCTAATTTCTAATTGTAAAGCTACATATTTCTCAACTGAGAATGATTGACTTATGTAAAAAGTTGAATAATTAAACACGTTACATCATCTGGGATTAATCGGATAATCAGATTGACATTAATCTCCAACATTGGACATACGTTGTATTGTGGTTGAAAACGAAAATTGGGTTGACGTCAGAAAACCAACATCAGTCGGGTTTACGTCAGAAACCGACTTTCATTTCCAAAAAAAAAAAATGCAACCCCTGCAACCAAAATCCTCCTCTGACTGGCATTACTACTTTCTACTCAAAGACCTTGACAGAACTGTAGTGGAGTAAATGTACGATATTTGTCTTTCAAATGTAGTGAAGTTAAAGTAAAAAGTTTTCAGAAAAAATAAAAGTAAAGTACAGATACTCAAAAAGTGTACTTAAGTACAGTACTCAAGTAAATGTACTGTTACTGTCCACCTCTTTTGCTATATCCAGCAAAGTAAACCATCAGATTGAAGGGTGATTCTCACAAAACTGTGTTTTCTATTTTTCAAGGTAAATTTAGGTCTTTCCAAGAAAAAGAAAAAACTCCAAATAAAACAAGGAGTCCATTTAATTCTTAAACACATGCACACGCAAAAAAAAAATCTTTTCAGAATTCAGTGTATACGTACATGTGCAGTGCAACTGCAAAGAGCTTGATAACATTTTAGACAAGTCAAGTTGTGATACCGAACAGGACCACATGGAAATGCCAAAAAAAAAAAAAAACTGGAAGTACCTTGTGCAAATAGATATAATAAATATTTGTATGCCACTATCATTAGTTCATTTTATTATCTTCTCTGACGCAAAAGAACATTCAACATACTCATGTCACGTTCTAGGAATGTGATGGCGGCAGACAGACATGAGCAGGCATTCTGAAAACACTGAGGGGGGACCTTCAGTCCATGGACACAATTTGAATAACAAAGACACATCTACTGACCAGGACTGGTTCAGCACATTCAACGCACTTTGTTAAAGGGGGAGCGTAGAGTTAGTCATTTCAGAGTGCTGTAGAATGCATTTAGAGAGGGTAGCATTCCAGGAGTGTGAAAGGGCTGGTGACGGCACCACCGTGGGCACAATGAGTCAAGCCCAAATAAACGGGTGGGAGTTTCAGAATGCGTTGAGCTGTCTCGATGGGGCAAAGGGGTGTGTCATTAATCACTTGGAGAAGACATCTCATCATTCACATTCACCGCACTTGCATTTCTTTTGCTTTCTGGCTCACTGGAATACTGGTTTTGAAGCAATTACAAAATACACAGGCCTAGTATACAGAGAAAACAAACTGGATTTGGCTGTCAATCTTTCAGAATGGAAGTACCTGTGAGCCTCCTCTGTTTTATCTTCAGTGTGTGTCTTAAGCATTAGGAGATGTCTCATGATGCCTGCAATGAGCCGAAGCTGGTGGTCACTGTCCTATCAAAATAAAGGAGAAATTGTGTGAGCGTTAAACCAAAAAACTGTTTCACAACCATAGCAGACTGATGCCATGTTTGGGCTTCCTTTACAAATTAAACAACCAGAGAGTTAAGAGGCAATGGAGAGATCTAGGGACTGAGAGATCCACTGGCTTGAGAAAAGAAAGTACATCTTATGTCAGGGTGATCCTGACCATACCGAAACCAACAAAAGGTCAGGCAATTGAGACACACTTAGCCTTACTTCAGTAACTATTCAAAGGGCTGAGAACTCTGGAATGTACCAATGTTGTTTCATCTACTTGGTGAAAGGGTGGGGGTGGGAGCTTTTAACATTTAAAACTAAAATTTGTACATTTTCTCAAAGAAAATGTGAGTGGTTCTTGCACGTACAAAACTTCCAACCACAATGGTAGGGGTGTTGTTGTGGGTGATCAAAATAGCGCACTCACAAGTCTTTATTATATTTTGGTTTCTAGATATGGTTTTGGCCCCTCATTTAATGTGAATCAGTGGCTCCATATCTGAATATGCTAACTTCCATACTATATAGGTAAGTTCTGTCTGAATACGCAGCACTATAAAATAGTTAGTGAAAAATACCCAGATGATCTACTACTTTGGCTGAGATTCTGAATTAGCAATCAGTTTAATTTACTATTCCATGAGGCTATGAGAGAGGAGACGTCATATTCATGCTATAAATGGTGGAGAATACAGAGCGCAGCAACGTGGACTCCATACTTACAGAACAGACTTTATCAATGGTTGAAAAGTTCTCCAAAAAATGCAATACATACTCTGACTACATAAAATGAAAAATCCTGCACACTGAATTTGCTTTTTAGAGTATCATCCACCAGGTAAAAATCACACGTTGGATAAAGCCAATGCATATATGCAGTCCTAAGAATGCATCTCAGGACACTGACTGTTTCTATTGAAAACCGGAGCTTCGAACAGCAGCTGAAGTGATGCAAGGACTTCATCGATTTGTGATTGGCTTTTATTTAGAATTTGGAACGTATTTTGCCATGTTATGCATTGCACTTTCACCTGTTCATATTAATACGAGTGAGCCGTCTTGGTGTATACATAGTCTTTGGTATAATCAGGCATCATGGTTTTAGTACAAATTGTTAGGCAGGGTTATTATAGTTTAGTCATTAAATCATTTTCATTACTTGAAATAAAACATTATCTGAAATAAAATAGCTGCTAAGGCAACATTTCTCATTTTCATTTAGTTTAACTTGATGTACTAACATTTTTTAATAAAAAACATATATAGAGACTATAAACTATACTGTAGTAGTCTCTCAACAATAGTAGCATAACACTGTTGCTAGATGACAAAAATAATACTTAAAGGTACAATACGATTTTTGTAATAAAATTTTCAAAAACCACTTTCACAGTGTGATATATTTCATGCAGTTGTGTACTTACATTATCCCAAAAGTTCCCAAGGATTTGTAAATCCAGAGAAATTCCAGTTTTTAATAATGGCTCGTCCCTTGTCATTGTCGCCTATCAATGACGTAATATCTGTGCTATCCTCAGTTTCCACTTGTAGAAACCACAGAAACAATACATAGATTCCTCATTAATGAGGGCTCTATGTATGCATATCTATGATACAATATCTCACACACCGCTGTTGTGTCATTCAGTCATCATTGTTCACGATTATAGATTGGCGAGTACAGAAAATCCAAAAAAAAGTAAACAGATCAACCGTTTTGAGGAGGGGAGAGCTTCGCAACAAACTTGGACTTGATCTGTCGACAGAGATTCTACTCTCGCATGTGTTTTAATAGATAGGTAAGCAAATATATATTATTTATTGTACACTACAGTTATATTGCACTTTGTTTGTTCTTCAGAAACACCTTTTATCAAGTCTGGTGACCAAGTCTATGGCAGTGAAATTAAGTAGCCTATGTGTTGCACAAAAATATTTTGCCATTAGTTGCAAATACTGTGGGTTTGTTCAAATGTACTTTTAGTACGATTGTTTTAAACGTGTAAAACTGCGCAGCATTAACCCGCCAAATCATTTGACAAATATTCACATTAGTGACAGGCTAATATAGCATTACATTTCACGTTCCTGGCAGCTAATTTATTACGATGACGTAAAGTGTGATCAAACATACAGGTAATACAAAAACTAATTTGTTAGCTGATATATTTATTTATATAATTCGTGAATTCTATACATCTCTGGATGGTGAAAACTACATCTCCCATAGTTCCATTCTCCTTCATAGCATCATCAAGCTTCGTCTTTGTTGTTGTTTTGAAAATGCGACCTCTGGCGGCGAAAAAAATTACATAGTGTACCTTTAAGTATGCGTAATAGTAATAGTGATGATATAGTACCACAAATGAAGCCATAACCATCATTTGCGTTCTTTAAAAATGTACAAAGCACTTTATAGACATTTCAAACACGTTACAAATAGGCTGACACACTGCTGATTATCACAACAGCTTTATCACTTTAACTAAATCTAAACATTGTGGATGTCAAACAACAGTGGTTTAATGATCCAGAGACATGAGTATCTTGCCAAAGTTAATGAAAAGAGGACAACAGAGCATTGGAATTAGATTTTATAAAGTTTGGTGTTAAAAATATTAAAGTCAATGAACCTACGATCTGATTAAGGAGAAAGAAGCCTGTCTTTCCTCACTCTGCTGGGGGCAAGAGCACCAACTCCACTCAGCAAGCATCAATTATTCAACAGCAGTATAACAGGAAACCTAAGCTCTGCGTTATCCTCCATTCTGTTTTTGGTGTGAGATACACAAGCGATTTAAATCTTATCCATCTTTGTAAATTATTTACAGTATCTATGTTTTTCAGGTAGGTGTAACAGTATATGACCTCAGGTTCAGAAATGTAATAAAATAATCAAATGTAAAATAACGTTGCGTGGTCTTTACTGTATAAATTAAACAGATAAATCCTTGACGAAAGTTTAAAAAGTTATTCAGACAAGAGCAGTGAGTGATTTTCTCGTTGTCTTTTGTTGTTTGATTAATATTAACGACACCGTCAGCAACAGGATTATTAGGATGCTGTCACTTTAAGACCTGCACGGATCCTGTATATTGGATCTGATACTGTACACAAGCGAGTCGTGACGATGCAACACTGGCCCGTCAAACATTCCGAGAGTCGTTCATGTTTGTTCACCTTCATGTTCTCACAACATTGCATTGTTAGAATTTATGAAAATGATACCGGCCTACTGGTAATTGACACCGTTTCATATACTCGCTTAGCGAGAGTTAACTTCAGGCTCTGTGTGGATATAAAAATATATAGTGGGTATGTAAAAAGCATCATAAAATAGACATAAAATGTTATTTTGCTGTTCTACAAATACTGTTAATCTCACCTCATCGTTCGAATCAGACATAGTGATGTTGAACAGAGCTTTAAGGGCTTCCATGGCACGATCGTTGTTTTCTGGTGAAATAGGCGGGGCTTCTGGATCAGGGGGCGCAGCCTCATATGGCCCCACCCAACGCACATTGAGGGTGCGTTCCAGCACGTTAGTGAGCAGCCTGACTGCACCCATCTCCCTCCGAAGCGTGCCACGCACATCTGTCCGCAGGGCGGAAAGCAGAAACAGCAGCCGAAGGGAGAACAGGCCCACCTCATGATGGGACGAGTTGACCGAATGCAAGCAGGCACAAAGGCCCTCCGCCAACTGCAAGTCAGCTCCCACCTGCTGTGCCGACACGCTGTTGAACACCACGTTGCACATGCACTTGAGGGCCTCCACCACAACCCTCTCCTCCTCTGCTGACTGCGCCACCTCTAATGGCTCTCCGTCGTGTCCCGCCACACGGATCCGGGCCAGCCCTGCTAGAGTGAGGATGCCCTCTCTGGTGCCTACGGGACCAAGTACACGCTTGTCTCTGGACAGGATGCGCAGGGTCTCCAGGCAGGTGCTTTGGCAAAGTGGAAGATCTGACCGGCGGAGAACTGTGAGAAGACCCCGACACAACTTCTGCAGAAGGGACCACAAAACACAAGAGGTTAAAAAATGTCATTGATCGTTATAAATAAAACAAGGTACTACATACCGAAACAACACGGAACACACCATACTGAGATACAAAACATAATAGACCATAAATCTGTTAACTCACAATTCGTGCATCCTCCTCTTTGTGGTCAAAGGCGAACGTGTGGCTGTTCTGAAATGAAATGAAAACATGACATGAGACGATATAAATCTGGGATAAACAAGTCCTATGTTTGCATCCTTGTAAAGTCATAGAGTAGCCAGACATGAGTAAAACAGTTCACTAATCCTGCTGTAAAATTCTAGCTGGTCTAAGCTAGGGACACGATATGAAAATTTTGGCCGATGCCGATACCGATAATTCTTTATATTTGAAAGCCGATAACCGATATATTGGCCAATAAATCTAAATCCAAATTTTTATATAATTTTTGAGAGCCTGATTACAAAAACAAAAGTCTCACCATTAAAATTCATGTACCAAGCACACAATTATAATGTTCTCATTATAATTTTATGTAGCCGACATGACAGACATGTTGCACGTAAAAGTTATTCCGATCATATTTCAAGCAATTCAAAACCATCATGGCGAACAGTGCGCATCTGAAGGAAATAATACATTTATCGGCTTTAATATATCGGCCAAATTTTCTTATCAGGCCGATAACAATAACATTAAAAACAAACATATATCGGCCAATACCAACATGGTGGCCGATAGCCTATATCATGCATCCCTAGTCTAAGTTAGTTGATCACCTGTGATATTCCATAAAGAAGCTTGACCAAATAAAGGCAAGACACTACAGGCAAAACCATTGTTTTTAAAAGCACTGGTCAATTTAGAGATTTGGGGATATTATAACTTATATTATATTAAATATGTCAGTGCCATTGTTTTTTTCCACAAGATGTAAAGTTTACCAGTAATGTTTTTTCTAAGGGTGTTTATAAAAGCTAGCTACTTGTCCTAATTTAATTTAAAATTAAAAGTGAACTAAATTAGTTAGTCTAATCCTGGCTTAATCTAAGCCCCGTCTGTGAAACCAGCCCATAATCTATTAGCCTCTGTAGATTTCAATTAAAGTACATAGTTTAAAGGCAGTTTTTTTCCCCTCATGCACAGATTCAGAAATCTCCACTTCAGTAGCACTTACATATGCCAAACTTTATAATTATAATAAATAATTTGGTCTAAGATGATGGTCAAACAACTAATGACTATCTTAAACCAGCTAGAAACCAACTACCATGGCATGGTCAAAAGTAAAGCAACCAGTTTAAGATGGATTTACCAGCAATACATCTGATTTGATTAATTTAATTAGAATTAGAATAAGTAACAGTATCAGTCTCTTTCTAAAAACTGTAAACTAAATGTGGTTTATTTCAAAGCATGTATCGAGGAATAGGTAAAGGAAAATCCTGGAACGTTAACGTTACCCTGGAAACATAAAAATTGCATTACATTTCGACGTCATTAAAATCATTGTAAACACCGAATATATGGCTAACACACCAGCATAATTCATACAGGCATGTGTCGTTGATAAACTGGCAGTACAGTAATATTTCCAGCAGTATTTTCTGCTGTTAAGTTAACTTACCTGTCTGACAGCTGTCAAGCTAACCTACTTTAGCCTTCCATAACTTGACGTAACTTAACAACCAATACATAAGTTCATTTCTACTCTATTCGTCAGCAATTACCATTTCTGCCCAAGAATTCACACACTGCTCATACATGGGGGCAAATATGGCATTTTTGTTTAAAAACAGTCATGTTGGAGGTAGCAAATAGGTTCTATCATGGCTAACAGCTGGAGGATGCTAGTTTACCATCACAAGGCGAACGCCTCTTGGCTTTAATCATCGCTAAATACAAATGAAGTACATGTTTAAATTTCAGAAACAAAGCATTTATTTCGCAGAGATCATAAACCTTTTTGTTGGTTCACACACACTGGGTATATTGAGATTAGCGAGCGGCTAACGTTAACTGGCTAATAATCATTTAGGTTACATTGCTAGCGCGCATTAAAACAATATGAGATAGTAAGCTAACAGCAGCCACTTTACCTCTGTGTTATACTTCTGCAAAAGCTTTTCAACCGCCTTGTCATCTCCACCGTCGATCTCTGATAGAATAGCACTTAAACTCATCTCTGAATGTTGCTTTTGCCGTTCACTTAGAAACACTGCCAGTCCTTCTCACAACAACAGAACAGATGAGAGTTACACACCTCCTGTTTCGCTCATCTGTTCAACTTTCACCCGTTAAACGTCACGTTTCTCGCCTATAAGGCACATGCCAGTAATGAGGATTTCCTCAAACAAAGTTCCCTGGATAGTGTCCAAATGTACCAGGTCTTATAATATAATATTCATTGTACACTGGAAATGTTATAGTGGCAGTGGGAACAGCAAGACTATAAAAATATATAATATAATATAAGTTAAAATGGTAGTTTTACAACATTGGGCTGAAAACTGTCAAACTGTCAAACAAAATTATAAAAATATAATAATTAGTCAAACTGGTTAGGATGGTTAAACATATTTTATAACGTGATAGCTGGTCAACCAAGCTAGATCCAAGAAAACCAGCTAGAGCTAGAAACCAGCTACATTGTTCCAAAAACACAGATAGTCTTTCCAACAAGAAATAGACGAAAGATTACTTGATGTTTAGAATGTTTTCTGGACCAACATTTTCAATAACTTAGAATATAAATATCACCTGCAGTAATAAGAGCATATAAGAAATTATCTGAGGGTTTGGCTCCATACTTCATGTCAAATACCAAGCTTCTAAGTTTTTCTGTCTGCAGTATTATTTTGCATTATGCATGATATCATAACTATTTCTTCTCCCTCTACATTTCTTTAAAGTGTCATTTTTGAATGAATACTTTAAGTAATTTTTTATAGTGTAAGATGTAAATGGTCACTGCACAAAATTCATAGATGGAGGCAACAATTTACAGTGATACATGCACAAATAAATACATAAAATACATATAATAAAATTTTGAGTTGAATGATCAAGATGTGACCATTGAAAAAAGTGAAATTCAGCAGATTAATCTGATTTTTAGACTCTTCAGTGCTGGTTTAACAAAGTAAACTATTAAAAAGTTTAATAGTACCTGATTAGAGTTTGATACCTCTCAGTAATTTATAGCTAAATATGTATAATGAATTTCTTAATATATGTTTAAAACATATAGACATATCAAGTAAAAAAGAAAAAAACACAAATAATAAAAAGACAATCCAAACTGGGTTTTTAAAAATCTTTATGTGGCAACAAATAATTCCACATATATCATTTAAGTAACAGCTGTCACCACAGAAGTTACTGAGTGCTTTTATTTACAAGAGAAAGTGACTAAAGATAATAAATGTTACATTTTCATAATCTTTCCTTTTTATTCCTACCCATAGGGTAATAGGTCCACAGTACCTTTGAGTGCATTCAAAAACACACAAACCTAGGTTAACACTTTTCGGTTTCCTAAATCATACAAAACTGGATATACAGGTCAAACACAGATAAACAATGCAAAGGGACACAATGTTACAAAGCTACAGAAAAGATCTCTAATATTCTCCCAGGATCACACTGGGGTAATTCTGCATTTGTGTAATATGAGAAATCTTATGTTTACATTGCCCTAATGAGCTGCCCTTATTTGTTTAGACTCCTATGACGTTCGCAACCTGGCAGCTGGCCAATAGGGCGTTCTGAGGTGAAATATTAAGGCATTTCTTCCTGGTGCTGAGAATGTGTTATGTTTATGCTAGGAAAGCAGCACACTTTGATGTTGACAGGGGCTGAGGAAAAAAAAACCCTGTGGTTTTGTTAACAGATCACTATTTGACGTCAAACACCCAACCTGTGGTGACAGAATGCTGTGAGATGTGCGCATTTTTACACTGAAACGAGGTCAGCGATGAAAGTTTTTGCACAGTAAATGAGAGTACAATGGTCTATAATGTGTATAGAGATAGAGATAAATGAGAAAAAGGCGAGGAAAGGCACAACTGGGACACTGCCTTTTTGCACTCACACAATGATTGCGATTCGAAAAGAGTTTCATTGGCAGCTTACACTGTAAACACTGACCACACCAATAAAAACATTTCCACTCAATTCCACTCAAATACATTCTCTGTAATTAGGTTAAATATGGGCGGCTGCTGTTTTATCTGTTCAGCTTTCCACACGCAGACATCTGTTGTCTTGGACGAAGACTCTCGGAGGTGTACAATCATTTTGCCCACCCAGTTGTGGCCTCCCCATTGATATAGGCAAATCCTGGAAAATGTTGCGCATGCTCATATTCAGAGTTCCTGCGTGGGGCCAGAGGAGAGTACATGTCTCCGGTGGAGTAGCGTGACGTGTGGACTGCGGGGCTGGTGTAACAGCTGTTGGCCGAGGGCATGTCCGGCCAACGGGGGGTCACAGGGCTCGAGTGTAGAAGAGGAGACCCACTCATCAAACAGGACTCCATTCTGGACATCTGGCTGTTGAGTGGATACTACAAATCAGAGAGAGACATGCATGAGGACTATTGCAACAAAACACAAGTGACAACAACAAGTGATGTTGTGCATTCTGTAAATTATTAATTTCATCTTCCTTCATGTTAAAGGGACAGTTCACCCAAAAATGAAAATTTTGACATCATTTACTTGCTCCAAACCTGTATACGTTTCTTTCTTCTGTGTAAATTGTAAAGAATGTTGGTAACCAGACAGTTGACGGTAGCCATTTGTGTTCAACAGAAGAAAGAAACTCATACAGGATTGGATAAGAATAAAACTTGGACCAACTGTCTAAACAGGACATACATCCGTCCCCTATGTTATGCATTCAATAAATCTTTTTGGCTTTTTTTTTGTTATTGTTAAAATTATGATGCAAGACTATCTAATAATCAACTAAATGTGCATCAGTTCACCATAATTTGTACTGGTAAAATAAAATAAGAAAGATAAGTTAACATAGCACTTAAAAAAAGTATTTTTGTTGCTGTGGGTAACAGTCTAAAAACAAAACTGAGAATGTCAGCTCAAGATATGTGTCTATATAAAACAATCTGTTCTCTCTGGGGAAGTCAACAAAATCTTCATTTGTCTCCTCTCCATTGCCTCCTTCAGAGTAGCTCTCTTGAACAAAGTGTGGACATTGTCTCCATTTTAAGTTGACGGAAAATAAGTGGAAGTAAAAATCTATAAGTGCTCTCTAAATAGAAACCGTCCACAGTCAGAGCTTTTATGAACGGCTGCTGCACGGAAAAAGAAAGTCAGGCGGGGTCAGAGACCTAGATGTGATGCTTTGTGACCTCTTGTTCATGCAGATAAAAGAGACCATTGAATAACAATATTTTAATAAACACGCTTTTCCATCTGGATTTCCGGCCGCTAGTTGAGTTGTCTGAGACGGTCATTGAGTGGATGGTAGGAGACATTGGGTGTGTGTGAGTGTGTGTGAGTGTGTGTGGCTCTCTTGGCTCTAGCCGGTCCACTTTTCAGAGGCTGCATCCGCTGTGTGGAGGAGAACTCTGAGGACCAGCTGATCCCCCATTACAAATGCAGGCTGGACCACCATCACACCCGCTTTGACTTTCAATATATGTGACCAGACCCACTCCTCTCCATCCACAACTAAACAATTTAATTCAACTATTCACACTCTCTCAATCTCAAGCACAATAAAGACTACTTAACATTCAACTATTCCCTCAGTTTCGGAACTAGTAACATGCAGCATGTAAATTTTGTATACACTTAGTATTTGTATGCAACAATGCAATGCTTATCCACAATTCAGTATAACTACTCCTAAAATTTTCAGGCTACATCTACTAAATTTGGCACAGACCTGCACAGGCTTCTTAGTGTGCTATATCTTTTCAAACTGATCGGACGAATGGTTTTCGTGTATCTGATAATCAAAAAGCTCATAGATATCTGTCTTTTTCTTTCTTTCTTTCTTTAACTAGTCTAGAACAAACTACTCCATTATTCAAACTGCACATCCTTCAAACTTAAAATATATAGGCTAATACTCATTATGTACTTTAAAATTCAAATATTCAAACATTCCAGTTAGTCCAACTACATAAGGCCTAAATAAGCCTCAGTTATCAAGGGAATTTTAACGTTTAAACAAGGCTTTTCCAGGCCAGTATTCAAAGTTGACCTTTTCTAAATTTTTGGATGGAAAATGTTGCTTTGGCTGATTCATGCTAAAGTAACGGAAACATTTTGAGATTTAGCGAGTGTTGTTTTCATCAAACTTTAACCCAGTAGTTGTCTAGAGGTTTAACAAAGACAATTAACTGAGCTTTTCCACCTTTGTTCTCTTTCAGAAGTCAATACACTTTAAATACATATGCTAAATGACCAGTATTTCTGATCAGGAGGAGTTCAGCCTATTACCCCAGTCTGTGCTGAGGCAAGCAAGCATTCTCTATCCATAAAACTCTGTGGATACCAGTTAAAAGAACATTTCAGATGCTAATGACTGTAATACATCAACCACCATTCACATTCACAGTATGTACATAGTATTCTTCTCTCAGTTACAAACCCAGTAAAAGAGACTAGAATACACTAAATACTGAAAGAGGATAGAATACACTTCCACACCAAATACTGGGGAATACACACCCATTTCCATCTGTTATTATGTTTACTTTCTTAATACTCATTCCTAGTCTTATTGTTCATGATTCATCTGCGAAAAAATTCTTTGCTTTTGTAGTCTTTATTCAAGAGATTTTACTCTGAAACTTCCTTTTTAGATGGTTGATAAAATCAATTCCCATCTAATATGTTTTCTCATTGAAAATTGGTTGAAAATGCAATTAATGCACATGTAAGCCTTTTCTGACACATGATTTACCAAAGACAGATTTTTTCCCCTATAATTATGAGACATAAGAAGTCAAAATAATAAAATACTAAGTCAAAATTGAAATAAGTTTTATACAGAATTAGGTCATAACTATGAGAAAAAATGAGTCTTAATTATGACATTCTACTATAGGTCATAATTATGAGATAAAAAGTTATGACAATTATTAAGTTTATCAAACTTTCGACATTTTATCTTAAAATTATAGCTTAGTATGTCAATTTTGACTACTATTAAATCATAATTATGAGATAAAAAGTTTAAATTGTGACATAAAAATACTTTTTATGTTATAATTGACGGTTTCTCAATTTTGACTTTTTATCAATTCATATGGCCTAATTTTGACTTTTATATCAAAATGCTGACTTTTTGGGTCATACTTATGATCTATCATTTAATTTGATTGAATATTTTCCCCCTTATGTATAATGGAAATGGGCGTTAACTGTGAAAATTGTCAATCTATATTCTGTAATCAGATGTTTTAAGATATTTTATAAATAGTTCAGAAATTCCCCTAAGCTTATAAATAAAAAGTATAATATTAAAATAATACTGTAGTGTATGATTTTAGGATTTTGGGTGGGAGGAGCCTGACCTGTGCGGAGGTCCGGTGGTATGAGGAATAGTGCAGAGGGGTTGGCAGCCCTGGTTCATGGGTTAAACTGGAGTACTGACTCTGGATGGCATGATGGTGCTGGTTTGCGTAGCTATAATTATAGCTGCCAGTATACCTGGAGAAAATGGAGTACAAATCTCTTAAAACATTTCACAATCCACACTGTAATGTTGTTTTCAACATCATTTAATGTCTTGTCATTGATTTTGGGGGCTCACCCATGCTCATCCCGATGTGGGTAAACTGGCATCCTGTGGGTGGAGGAGGAGCTGTGTAGAGGGGGTCCGCCTCTCATGCAGGAAAGCTGGGATCCAGTATCGGGTGGGCTGCCACCTGAGGTTGTCACTGTGTATGTAAGGGACCAGGTATATGACTGAACAGCTCCTGGCACATACAGACATACATATACAAAAAAACGTGTTTGGCGTGTTAATTAAATGAGCTTACTGTGAGATACAGTTTTAATGAATGCATGGAATGTGCCAGTTGTACTGTTGAATGTGATACTGTGATGTAATATTTGAGTGTTATAATCAGTTCGGAGTCACCATTTACCTGTGGTAGCTGATATGCTGGTGTACTCCGGAGACTGGGCTGAATTGGGGGAACCTACTGCTGGTACGCCCACCGAGTGAACAGACTTGGCAGGAGAGTAGGGTCCAGGTGACGTAGATGTGGGGGTGGAGCCTATCATCATCTGCTCTTCCCCAGTATCTGCTGTAGTAGACCAAAACAAAAGCCTAAAATGTTAAGAAATCTTTGCGATTTTGAAAACTATCACAATATTTTAGATTTTCTCTGCTGCAATAACCACAATGCATGTTTTGGGTGATGGTTTGCTGGTGTAAGATGCCCCAGCAGACATCTTAACAACCTTAACCAGATGTGAATGGGACGCTATTTTACCATTGATTGAGATGAATGGAGAAAAGTGTCCCAATTAACCTGAATTCCCCGCTATGGTCAATCAGCTAGAAAGACAATGCTGGACAACCTCTTTCACCAGATAGATCATCACCAAACCAGCTCTATATAGCATTAAACATGCTGGTCTAAGCTGATTTACAGCATCTAGAATATGAAGAGCGAACAAGTAGCTAACAAGGACTACAACTACCAGAAGGATGTGGGTTTGAATTAGACAATTGTTTTCATTACATTGCAACCTTTAATCCTGTAAAGCTGGACATGAAATATTAGTCAGATTTTTTATATATTTTAAAATATATATATTTTTTTTTATTTGCATGTGTTTTTTTTGTGTTAAGAATCATAGGCTTATATGGCTTTTATGGCTAGTAGTCATTCTTTTATGGCTAGTAGTATGATATATGATAATGTAGCTCATACTTAAGGAGGGAAAAACACCTCAGTGTTATTCAGAGGTCCAAGCTGAGCAAAAATGTGCAATTTGGTGCTGTTCCTTATTAATATGGCCAAAAAACAATATGAAATTTTAATGGCTTGGAATGTAAATCAATGAGATCTTGAGGTGGACAAAGTACACAACTTCCTTACTTGAGTGAAAGTACAGATACTACTGGTCAAATATTACTTTTAAATATTAATATTAAAAGTACAGAAGTACTTGTTTTTAAAAGTACTTAAGTATCAAAAGTAAATTTCAATGCATTGTTTTATTATTGTTGCATTGTTGTGTGTAATACTTACAGTACCTTATGCCTCTGAATCTATGCCTGCCTACCCTCATATGAATATCCAATGTATTTCTAGAACACAGTTCCAGTAGTGGGATTGAATGTGAGATTGAATAAGTGCACTCAATAACGTCCAAAATGGTTTCGGACACCCAACTGGCTGTTCCCTCAAATAGTGCCCTATTTAAAGTTTTTTGGCTTTTAGTATGAATATGTTAGCCTTACTGTTATCTATAAGCTAGTGTGCACCAAAACAATGACAAAATTCGCATTTAGAAGACCAAACCCAACGTTGAAAATGAAAATCAGGTTGATGTCAGAATCCAACACCAGATTGACATTAATCTCCAACGTTGGACAGATGTTGTATTGTGGTTGAAAACGAAAATCGGGTTGACGTCAGAAACCAACATCGGTCGGTTTTCTGACGTCAATCCGACTTTCATTTCCAGCCAAAATGCAACCCCTGCAAAAATGCCACCCCTGCGGGTCCCTGCAACCAAAATCATCCCCTGACTGACATTACTACTTTCTACTCAAGGACCTGACAGAACTGTAGTGGAGTAAAAAGTACAATATTTGTCTTTCAAATGTAGTGAAGTTAAAGTAAAGTTTCCAGAAAAAATAATACTCAAGTAAAGTACAGATACTCAAAAAGTGTACTTAAGTACAGTACTCAAGTAAATGTACTTTGTTACTGTCCACCTCTGGATCTTAATAACAATATAGCAGACTACTTATTGTACATAAAATGCATATAAATATCGGTTGTTACTCAACTTGTTCAGTAGAATTGGTTCCTACCAATTCAGTTGTCTATCTCCTAGTTATATGTCTTTGAAAGATGATTTTTAAAGGCTTAGTTTTATGATCAAATCTCTGTAGCTCAAAGCTCTTTCATATAATGAAATCCAATACAATGATGATTGAGAGACGTGTAAATAAACATTCCTCAAAAGCCTGATGAATTATATTTGAACATGATGTTTCTAAAAAATGATTTGGATAATGAAGTAAACCTAAGTTGGTACAGTCCAGCAAGTGATCATACTGAAATATGACTATCAATATAAAAGTTATTCTTATATCTACTTAAAAAAGATCTTTAGAGACTTTACAGCAAAAAGATGACGACAGAATATGTAATAGATTGTGTACAACAGGTTTTTCAGCAATGTTTTGTTCATGTTGATAATTTAGAGGCCTTGGAAATTTGTGTATCAAATTTGATACAGCAGGCTTTATAAACTTGAAAAATTGCAACTTCAAAATTCCTATTTGAGGTTTGACTGTGTGTCATTTATGTTGCAGAACTTCAAGTAAAGTCAACTATATACTAATGAAAATGACTGTTTTAATGACAAATCAGCTTTCTGTGTTAGTCTACAAATTTGATGTCATGACAGATCAGCTCTATTGCTTGTAACAAATCGATCTTACCTGGGGAGCCCTCTCCTTTCATAGCCCTCATCAGTTCATTGGCCCTCTCTTGGCAGTGCAGAGACTCGAGCAGGTATAGTACATAGTCATCAAACATGAGGTGGATCAGATGGAATGAGCCTAGAAATATAAAGAATCCCAATTTTATCATAAAAAGTTCCTACCAATTCAAGTCTCCTGTCTGAAACAAGTAATAAATGAAGGCTTCGTGGACAACTACCATAAAGCATTTTGAATTTGAATCTCTGAGAGCTTTGAGAGATCAAAATGATTTGATGTTGTTAACTGGGCAATACTATTGCACAATTTAAACGGTAAGAGCTCAAATCCAAGTCAGAACCAAACTAGCGGTCCAACCATAAACTCTACAGAGTTACTGAAGCATATGATGCTTTGAGTCCATTTTCTGAATGAGATGGGGGAAAGAATTCATAAGGAGCATGGCACAATCCTCACATTGTGTTAGCAACTCCAGCCACTATGTGCACAATAAACATCGCTGCTATTCAGCGGACTGGGCGCAATACTGCCCGGTCATAAAATGGGAAGAAGGGGGAAAGACTTGGTGGGGGTTTGCCTTTGTTAATTAGCTGTTTTGTACAGAGAGCTGCATTATCAAAACACTGCAACCAACTGTGCCTTTGATATTCACAGACAGAGCTGACAGGGAGGGGGCTTTTACCTCTTTTATGGCCCTTCTTTCAGTAACTTTGCCATAGACGGCTAGATGGTGTAAGCCAAGAGTTAACAAAGCTGCCATCTTAGTTAAAAGTTGACACTTGGTGTTGTGGATTGAGAAACTTTTAGTTAACCTGAAAAACTCACGCTTCCAAACAAATAAAATCAGTAAGAAGTTTCTACTCTTTCTAATAGGATGATTGTGACAAAACGGTGCAGCTTGACTCACCGAAGCTGGGTGCACTATGCAGCGTCATATCCCGGATAACTCTGGTCCCGAAACATGACCACATGAGCAGGAACTGCTGAGCTACCCTCTTCAGGCATCCGGGTCTCTTCCCCGCCACCTAAAGGGAGTATTACCATTAGAAAAGCCTGGGGGAAGGCACAGGGGCCTTAACCTTTGGGTCCATACTGGGGCCTAACCCCTGAGTACGAAAAACACGTCAACAAGTCAACTATTTGATTTGCCCCTAAGGAAACACCCTCCCATTGAACTATTGTCTGGTAGGTAGTATAAGTTCCCATGGCAACCAGATTTACAAGCCCATATCTGGACTATAATTGAGGCCCCGCTAAAGGGGGCCATGAAGACATCATTAAGTTGGGGAATTGCATCACGATAGGTCTTAAGTATGTTGTGACGGCATTTAGAGTTGCATGGGTTGGACACCTGTAAACTTAGTTTGGATTGGAAGAACATAAAACAGTGTAATGACAATTCTTGATTATTTTTCTGTTGAAATATCTAAATTAGGTTTTATATTATTATTATTTACATATATAGGCCTATATTTTAGCTATACAATCAGATATCTAATTATAGGATCATCATACTGTAGTAGAGTATAAATCAAGCCTGATTTTGCCGGGTCAACATATTTTGTTGATCTTGGAACAACATTCCTGTCTGAAAATTTAGTCCCAACCATATACCTACACCTAACCTAACCCTACCCATAAGTTTTCCCTAAAATCAGAGGGAAATGATAGGTGAATAACATTGATGAGGAAGCACCTAACCCTGGTTGTAAGCCTAAAGTTGACATAAACTGAAAACTTGTCCCTCAAATCTGATTGGTTGTTCCAGGATCAACAAAAATGTTGATCCAGGAACATGTTGTACTTGGGGAAATCATGTTCTGCGTACACGTACCGTCACGACACATCTCTCCACCATAGAGTCCAGCCACTCGATGTAGGCTTCAATAGGGGACTGGTCCTCCAGCAGTCTGTCAAATTCTTGATACACTTTGAAAAACAGCAGAAAAGAGTTTAAGAGATTAAAAACAAATTTCTATTTTGAATCATGCATTTCTCAAATTGGTCAAATTCCATTTTAATTGCTTGTAAAGGTTGCTAATCCACAATTACAAAAACACTATTGGCACAGATTTGAGATCTCCGTATGAAATTGTAGAAAGAGGAGCTCAGAATCCTCTTTTGAGGATGACATGACAGAATCTTTGAACTTTGACCTGATCAGTCATGTGAGAGGTTGACGCTGAAATGAATTTGAAATGCTCCTCGGGGTGTCAAACTGTGAGGGTTAACCTCTCAGTGTCTGTGGTTAAAGCTCGACGCTCATGGTCGTGGGAATGATTCAGCTCTGGTTGACAGCTACTGTGTGAAATCCGAAACGTAAACCAGTGGGGCTTTTAACACAGCGCTGCATGTGATTCTGCAGCAATAACACTGCATGTGGTGGAGTACAGAAACACTAATTAATAAATCTGAATCAGTCCGGCTATGTCTTATCTGATACTTTTTCATTAAAATCTGATCGTGAAATGCACCACTATTCCTTACAATGGATGATAAGTCTCCTCTCGTCCTCTCTGGAGTCTTCCATTGTATAAAGAGTCTGTTTAGTGATGCTGTTGAGGTCTACGTTCCTCCAGTCTTCAAGCATTTGAAAGGTGATGTCTGCACTGTGGATCACTGTCCGAGAGGCCTGCAAGAGCAAGATTTTAATTGAAATTTCTCCATGCGCTATGACTGATCATAGCCATTTGCAAAAACATGATATTAAAAAGTTAAATATTAAACATAAATCTGCTGTATACCTGACAGAGATGGTTTAATGATGTTTGTCGTTTAAGTATCTGGGAAAATCTTCTTGACACTGAGAATTTAAAAAAATTGTTCAAAAATAGCCTTAGAATACTAGCAAAGTTCATTTTGATGTTTTTGAGAGTATTGAATATATTTGCCACCTACATTCAAACTTTATGTTGCGCAAGTTCTCAGGTAGGTCATGTAATGCCACCTTCAGCCACTCATCCAGCTGCTTGGCAAACTTCCTGATCACCTGAGTGAGGCTGTATTATCAAAACACATAAACAAGGACATAAATGTATAAAACATTCAATGTGTACAATACACAAAGAATGCTCTGACGCAATGAAATTGTTTACCTCTTGTCTGGAGCAATACAAATTGGAGTCATGCGTCATTGACAGGTAATCTGGTAAGTTAATTACCCTGACGCAAAAGTTATGCAATGCTAGCATGATCTATGTGGCAATAGTATTAAAGGTATTTATTTAGCTTGAAGACAAAAGTCCATTTGACAAAAGAAAAAAGTCTCAAGGCTTGGAGTTCAATCAGCACTGAGGCAATTCTGATGATGTTGAATGTGAAATATAGTATCATATATAATATGCAAGTAAAAATCTTCATAATCTTAACAAATTTTTGTTATCCTATTTAAATGTGATTTTACTTGACTTTTGGCTGATGCCACCAAACCCTTGAGTCTTACTTAGCCAAATGCTCCCCTCCCCAAATTCTACAGCTTTTCTTAATCCAACCAGTTCCAATGAATAAAATCAAGTCCTGTCATAATTTAAATTTTTCTCATTAAATAACCACTTTCCAGTGGTGTAAAGTATTTGTACTTGTATCTGGCTACTTTGTAGTATCAAAGATATTAGCAACTTTTACTCTATAAATTACTTCATTTTTTTAACAGTATATGTACTCTTTACTCCAGTATATCTGTGATGAGTAATGCAATTTCTCATTAACATTTACATGGAACCTAACTTTTTCTGCAGCAGTTTATTTCTGCTACAAAAGAAGTGATATTGCCATCTACAGGGCTTTGAAGGTACTATATCTTTTGCGTTTTTAACCACATTTGCCAACAAGGCTACTCTAAGCGAATGTAAGTGCATTAGCAGGTAGTTGTGAATCGCAGGTGTTTCATATATACGAGATGAGGATATGACTGCAGCCGGTGATGAGGCCGAAACCAGTGTCCAGTGCAAGAAGGCTTTGGATATTTCATTTTACTTAACATTTTTATTTATCCGTTATATTGAAGAGACCTAAGGACATTAGTTTGCTTAAGCTTTTTTTGAACTCTTGAGCTTAACTGAGACTTGAGTGTTTGTAGACATTGTGTCAACCTTGATTTACAGCAATTTTGAGGTTTCTTAGAAAATAAACATGTGATTACTCTCCTCACAAATCAACTGTTTGTTTTTCATTGGCATGTCTCTAAGGTGTTGAGGACTAGTGCATATTTGAGCCTACATTCAGTATGAGTAAAATACTCAAGTACTGTTAAAATCAGATACTAAGACTTTTACTCAAGTCGTATTGGAATTGGTGACTGGAAGTATGGTTTTCAGGTACTCTTGACCATAGATATCATATAATAAAGGCTAGATGTCTCGTCCGCGCTGCTGGCCAATGGAGGTCGACGTCCGCACACGGCGGCCATTTTACCACAGGGCGCTCGCTCACTCGTAACATGGTGCATGTACTTTTAAATAACCATAACTTGCTCAATTTTCTACCGATTTTCAAACGGTTTGGTTTGTTATAAACGTCAGAGATGTAGTTATGATACTGCATACATATGAATAATTATAACAATGGACTTCCATATGAAAGAATTATAGCCACGTTAATAACGTTTGTAAGAAACCAAACCGTTTGTAAATCCGTCAAGATTTCAGCGAGATAAGAGGATTTGTGTGCGTGCTGATCACTCACCTTAATGCACAGCTTCCCTGTGGTAAGATGGCCGCCGGTGATGCCGGAAGTGACTCCGCCGTAAGACATCTAGCCTTTATTATATGATATCTATACTCTTTACACCTCTGCCCCTTTCACCCAGAATTATGCCAGGAAATGCAGCACTTTCAAAAAACTTTAAGTGTATAAATTCTGTTATACACTTTTTTAACAAAATCAAAATAGGCAGGGATGGGACTCACCTGTCAGGTAGAGCCTGTAGGACGGTGGGCATGAGGACTCCTGAGATGGCCTTGTACAATATAGAGTCACAAACACCCACTATATTCACCACTGTAGAAGAGCCCAGGACAGGGAGCATGTGGGGCGGCATGCCCTGCCAAAAGTGCAACAGGAAGCTCTGGACCTATATATACACAAACAAATAAACATTGTGATAAAATATGAAGGAAGCCTTTTCTTGTGTAAACCATTAATGCCACTGGATGAAAAAGCTTGAAGAAAACATAATTCAAAGCATTTTAATGCATGCATGCAACCAAAAAGAAAAAAGAAAAAAAAGAAATGTCAAACCTCATCGAAGTTGGCTCGTATGACTGTATCCAATATCCTCTGGCAGTGAGTTCTGTACATCATGATAAAGGTTGAGACCTTGTAGAGAGAAAAAAGCCCATTTAAATGACTTTTATAATACTTTCCCACAGAGACTAATTCAACGAAACTCTTGGTTAATGATGTCATACCAAATTCATTCCTGACTCATGGTCATGCATTAATAAGACACTAAAAGACTCTAACACTAAAGAAAGAGGACACAAATACCAAACAACAAAAAAGCTGCTTTCACGAACAATGCCTATTTACAAGGTCTTGCCAAACCAGTGTATGAAAAGAGGCTTTAAAGATCAGAAACTCACAAACCATTTAAAATTACAGGCACCTTTTTAAAGCGGGACAGCTAGTGCCCGTCCTTTGTCCAATGCGAGATCTTATTATCTACTCGAAAGATTAAGAGTTCGCTAGGAACCAACACATAAATCCTCCAGGTCCTCATCTAAATCCAGGCCCAGGGAAGGTCCGCCTGACACATGAAAGCAGGATCTAGAGGGGTGGGTGGCGGGCAGGAGGAGGGAGAGGGGGGTTGGAGTTGGAGGTTAGCAGTTAGAGGTTTTAGTGATCTGTTTACCTTCTCTTCTGGCAGACTGGCAGGCAGATTTAGGTCTTTGACATTTGGAAAGTCTGGCAGGAGAGTGCCCAGCTTGGAGCGCGGTGAATACGCCACTGTCTGTTTGGTGACCTCTTTCTTGCCCGTCTCGTTCACCCACGCAGCGCCCTTCTTAGAGTACATCACATCGTAGTACTGGGAGCTCTCCTTCACAGCGATTCCATAGTAGTGATACCTAAGAGGGACAAGTGAGTGGCAGGATGAAGATTATATATGAGCTTTAATGCGCTTGCTGAAAATTTTGCTGTACTAAAGCAGTCATGATTAGAAAGTGTTCAAAGTCTTAAGTAGATTTGCAGTGGTCATTTCTTTTTATACACGAATAAAAAATTTTGTGGAGGTGTAAATGGTAAAATGTCTCTCAATGACTAAGATCCTCATAACTGTTTTTTAATAGGCCCAAGTAACATTTTATTTTATATATATAAAATGGCTGCATTTATACATTTATTTATCTATAAAAATACAGTAAAAACAGTACTATTGTGAAATATGATTTATTTAAAATAACTATCTTCTATTGTAACATGTTTTAAAATGTAATTTATATATAATATATTTAGATCAGAATGATTCTGAAGGATCATGTGACACTGAAGACTGGAGCAATGGCTGCTGAAAATTCAGCTTTGCCATTACAGGAATAAATTGGATCTTAAAATATATTAAAATGGAAAACATTAACTTTTAAATAGTAATAATATTACACAATATTACTGTTATTACTGTATTTTTAATCAAATCAAAATGCAGCCTTGGCGAACATAAGAGACTTCTTTCAAAAACATTAAAAAATCTTAATAATTCCAAACTTTTGACTAGTGAGTAAAATATTTTTCAAATAAATCATAAATACATTTTTTAAAACTCCTACTTCACGGGGGAAAATATTTTTGGAGTTTGGAGCAACATGAGGGTGGATAGATAAGGGAAAAAAAGTGTAACTTTGCAAATTAATTATTCGTTTTTGGAAGTAATATTGACTCCACTTGGCTCAGTTTCAGATTGTTAACAACTTGACAAAACATATTTAAAGTGATATGATAAATGTGAAACTTACTTCGATTGGCCTCTCGTTCCTAGTCTCCGTGTGGTTAACTGAGGAAACTGTTGTCTTATTATCTGTAAAACACACACACACACATTAAACTTTTCTGGCCAGACCTTTTTTGTGACATCAGTGTGTTATCTGTAACAACTACGACAAAAAATATCTTCTCAATCATCTTGTTCGATTCATACATGTCCACTGACATTTCTTTTCTGGCCAATCTCTCTTTTTCTCTGTGCTTTTTGTCCATGAGCTCCTTGGTCCAGCTCCTGGTGCAGAAAACTTTGCAAACAGTGAAGCTCTCTATTGTGCGGGATGAAAAAAGAGGCCAAGCTGTGAAGTTTCTGTCAGGCTTGGCTTGATAAATGAGCAGACAGGGAGGCAGGTCCAGCTCTCTCTCTCTTTTTTGTCCTGAATCAATGAAGCCTTCCTAAAGGACACCCCACGCTGCTCCAGCCACTGATCTAACATTCCGCAACATCTCACCCTTCCAAATTTCCTTTAATTACACATTAATCCAGGCCCCCTCTCTTTTTCAATATCCTCCGACAGGACCCGGGGGAGCGGGACAAGGGTGTCGGGGGGTGGCTATATGAGTAGGTGGGTTGAGGGGTTGTGGGAACAAGGGTGAACATGTTCATTGTTTTTATTGTCCAGCTATGAGTTTGCAGAAGAGGTGTAAGAAAAGACCACTGGCTGTGGCTCTTCATAATACCCAGTATTATGTAATGCTTTTCTTTCTTTCTTTTTTTTTGTAACAGATGTTTTCCTTCCTCTTTCATGTGAACATGCATTTTTATAGGACACTAAGCGTTTTTACATTTGATTACCTCATCAAAACAGTTATTAAATGCAGGCTTCTATACCTTCCCGAAGCTTGCAGCGTTGACCGGCTGAGAATCAAGTTTCTCGCAGAAGTCCAAGTAATGCATGTACAGTGCACTGCGAGGAATACAAACACCCTCTGCGATCTCATAGTTCTCCTCCAACCTAATGAGAACACAGTTAGGTCAGCGCACATAGAAAACTAGGGTCTACGCATCAGAAGTCAATATTAAATAAACTCTGCTGTGAAACATGGAGGCGAGGCAGTTCTGGGGGTCTAAAACAAATATTACTGTGTGTACCGGAGGGATCTTCAAGCAATGGTCAACATAAAAATTTGCTAATTGTTTTTCTTTCTTAAAGAAATTTTTAATGGTGTAGTTCAAGTATAACAGTATCAATATATCTTAAATATGAGTGAAAATGGACTGAAAAATTCGAGTTTAGTTTTGTTTGCCATAGACGAGCAAAATCTTGTATTATTGACTGAACTTTCAATAAGCAATTTGAAATTTAAAGTTTCTCTGTGAGGTTATAAGTCTTTGTCTCTTTCTGATACTTACAAACAACAGGACTTTCAAACATGACATTTGGAAATTCAACTGCTGTTTTATGATCTAGAATTCCTAGAAAAGTGAATGATTTGTTTGAAAATTATAAAGCAAGTAACTATATTTGTCATATTTTACAAAATGGCGTATTTATCTCAAACCTTAGGAGGAGTTTTCCCACAGACTGAAGCCGTTTGCTCCTATTGGATGTCATTAAAAATATAAAAGTTAATTGCTATATTCATCATTTTACTTAAAAACCTTTCAAAAGTTCAACTTTGTGTGAGGCGGTGGTATGAAAATAAGTGATGTACATCTCTGGTGTAAATTAGACTCACCATTGTAATGTGGCAGGTGTTGAATGTGGCTTAGATGCTCGGTTATTTTCCTTCTCTTCATCTTTTATCAAAAGAAAAACAAAAAAAGAGAATCAGTAATCAAATAAATAAATTATACATAATGCAATATATGTAGACTATATCATTTAAATTTTATATACAGTAGCCTATAAATTAAAGTTTCCCAGTTTTTTTTCTTTCTTTTTGAAAGATTCAGTCACTGATAACATTCAAATTATATTATCTTTGAGCAGAATTATTCATGTTTCATGCAGTCTATTTTGATTTAATTTATTCATGACGATACATTACTACTTACTTTCGTCGTTGGACATGTTTCCAATAGAAGAGTGGCTGGAGAAGCGCTTGCTCTCGCTTTCGTTCAGACATCTTTCAATCCAGCTCTCTGCAAAAAGAGGGGAAAAAACAAATAATATTTTTAGATTATGCATTTGTATCGTAGGCACACGGCTGTCTCCTCGTAGGCCCTATTTGGCACGTCCGCTAGATTTTTTTAGATGAAACAAACTTTGTTTTAAACAGTAAACGAAACTACAAACGTTTTATGTAGCAATCTAATTTGGCCTTTTTCTATTCAATTCCATTTTTACTTACTTATTTAACATAGCCTATATTTCAACAGCATGTGATTTATCCATTTAGGCTATTCCCATCGGCAGAGGCAACAGGTGCAACCGCGCCGTGGTTCCTAAACATAACTAACGTTAGGCCTATTCGTCTTTTTTCGTTTTTTTTTTCCCCCACAGAGCTTGAAATATTTGGTGAACGTGTTGAACTTTTGTAATTTAAAATTCCATAGCATATGCTATAGTTACATTACCTGTCAGTTTGTGGACGAGTGCAATAAACAGTAGAAAACGTGGTTGCGTTGCAGCCGCTGCCTAAAGAGTTGAGGGGCATAATAATGACGGGGCAATTCAATTATAATCGATTGTGAGGATCTTTGGGCAGCTGGGATTCTATTTGAAATGTTTTCAGCAAGAACTGCAGGAATCCTTCATTGTTCCCGAGGCGAATTACAGGCGCGCGCACGCTCAATTGATTCTGCGCGCTCGCCGCTCCTCCATTGCTGTGTCGTCATAATAGAACCTTTTTAGCGCCATTCTCATTTATGCTATGTTAGTAAGCCGACTGGTGTCCTTACATCACAAGACTGAAACACTTATAATTCGATTCGAACTTAAGTCAATCATGTTTTCCTGCACGGGCCATGACAACAGTTACTATAGCATCGGCTGAGTCACTGGGCAACCAATAGCCTACTGATGCTTCATATCGCGGCTGAAGTTATGGAGAAAGTTATGATACTTAACACTTGTTTGGATAAGTTATTTGACAGCCTTCAGACAAAACCGTGAAATGTATTTTTGACTGGATTAAAATATACATTCAGTGAGGCAAATATGCATTTGATTTGAAATTACTAATACGCTACAATCTACAGCTTTGATTTGCTCATTTCCTATCATAATAAACAAATCCTCATCATTTCAAAAAGCAAGAAACAATCAAGCTAAGTTTCAAAAATAGCCTATTACATATTACACAATGCTAAGGAGCAAAGATATTTTTTTTTATCAGTAGGCTAATATATTTGTTAAAGTTCTGAACAAAGTTCGGTGCTTTTACTAACTAGAAAACAAAATTTCCCTCAAGTATTCATTTTTGAGACAATTAATGAAAGGCTTTGGATTTTATGAGAACACACAATTTAGTCAAAATAAACCTGCAATGAGATGGAGAATTTTTTTTGAACAAGTTAAATTTAATTAATGTGAAATATTCCTTGCGTTATACATTTTATAAGGTTATTTTTAAAAGGCTACAATCAGTGATAACAGGCTGTATAAACTATTTCAAGTATTAACATGCATTTGAAATGCCAAATGATCATTTTAAATTTTGCTGACATTTTATTTTATTTAAATTAAAAAATATTGCTATTATACTGCAGCTGTTATTTTTCTTTTCTCCCTCAGAATCTAATTAATCTCTGTCAGTGTTGGCTCATGGTCAGTTGAGATCAGATTTTCAGTCTGTAATTGAATCATTTGCTCTGTGAACAGTTTAAGTAGTTCTCTAAATAATTGGATTAAATCCAATCTAAAGGCGAGACTGATCTGAGATCATTAATAATCCTGCGCTGAATATCAGCGTGGAAAAGTCCCCCAAATATCTAATAATTAACTTTTTTTTTTCTCACAAAACAACTGCATTGAACAGAATTGAGCGATGGGTAACACTGCCTTTTGAAGCCACTGCCTTTTGTGTTACATTTTAGAATTGAAATGAGTAAATAAGTAACATTTTGTGGTTAAAACACTAAATCTAGAAATATTCTATATGAAATAATGTTGTCTTTACAATTTATACCTTCAGGAGAAGCAATTATATTTACCAATAGTACCAAGTGCAATTTTGACTCAAGTCAAAACTTAGCTTGAGCAGGTGCATGCATCATTAAAAAAAAGAAGAAAAAAAACTCTTAAACTGGACAACAAACTCAGACCTGTGACCTTGCATGAGTTTAGTCTCAATTTAAGGTCATATTGCTACTCCGTAAAAACGCCGTCCAACTTTACATAGTCCCAAAACTGTGTAAAACCATATTCTCAGCAGAAGCACACCCATCCGGGGCAATTAAAAACGAGGCCAAAAAACACGCCAAACTTATCTCTTGCTGTACTAGATTCAAGAGCTTCCCTGACGAAAGGTTAAATAACTTTTTCTGAAGCCAATCTCAGGTCTCAAAATCCCAAGGCCCGTTTGGCGTTCCAAAAGAGCCCAGATCCCAGGCGTCCCAATGTCGCGGCGGTGCAGCAGGAACCAACCTGTGGAATCCATGTCAGGCTCTTCTAGCAGCCCACAATGCATCCTCTTCCCATGCACGTTCCAGGGGCTCCTCTGAGAAAATGGCTCCGTGCTGGACTCCCCCTCCTCAGCTCCCTCCGTCTCTCCGAGAGAACTGCCCGTCGTAGAGATGCATAAGATGTGAGGTCCGTGGAGAGGGTGGCGATGGTGATGGAGGTGGGGGTGTGGGTTGTAGGAGCGGGTGGGGTGGGGGGTGGGGGGGGGGTCACAGACTCCAGAGATCCAGCGGGGGAAAAGCCAGAGCCGTCAAAATGTTTGCTGATGTTTCATGGGAAAGGGGCTGATTTTATAGGAGCCCTGATGGGGGACATGTCATTGATAGGCTCGGCAGGCTGATGAATGGCTTCGAGTCAGATGGGGATGTGGCAAGGCTCACTGGAAGTCTTTTGTGGGGCTGTTTTGAATAAGAAAAGCTCCCTTCCCAGAAAAAAAAAGAGGCTTAGATCTACGCAATCCCAGCACTGTGGCCTCCCCGTCTCCCATTATAGCATTTAATACGTTTTCGTACCCTCTCCTCACACGCAAATACACACTCTGCCCCTGCTGCTTTAGTTTTAAAGTTCTCCATCCAAGGGCCACTTTTTGGCCCATTGCAGAACTTTTTTGATGTCTGCGATGCCGTTAATAGGTCTGGAAACGGGAGCGTGAAAGTTGAGTTAATTCAAATCAGTGCAAAAAACAATACAAAATCAAAGTCTCACGCAAACATATTCATCGTCATCTTTTGAAGCCAAAAGTCCAGAAACTTCATAGGCCATTGGCAAAACTGGATAGAGAAAGTTTGGTGGACCCCCCCCCCCCTCCCCTTCTCTCTCTCCTTGAAGCAACCTTATTTTAGTGTGCTGGGAGGAGAGCGCAGCCACAAAAGAGGGAAGTAAAAGTGTAGAGCCCGAGGCAGGGAGGGCTCTGATGGAGTGCCTACAAACTGCAGAAGGGAAAGCTGTGATTAGAATATGAATGGAACCACGGGGGAAAGAGAGAGCGAGTAGGAGAAAGGGGGATTATGGTGGAACTGCTCCCCACTTGGTGGACGGCAAAGGAACGCTCGCTACACCTATAGACTGCGCTGGCGACGGCCTTCTCACTGCGAGAAGGTCGGACTTCACCTGGAGATATTTATTTGGTATTTGAGGTTTAGATGGAACAACCTGCTGTACAGTAGCCATCGGACACTTAGATAAAAAAATCAAACCAACATCCATTCATTTAAAAGAATGAGTGTCACGAGCAACAGATATACTGATTAAAATGTATTTGGACACTTTCTGGTTGTCAAACATTTGAGGAAAATGTCCATAGATGATGGGTAATGTGATTAATTACTCCACTAAGACACGTGTGAACTTGAGGAGAACTGATTTACTTGCTGTTGTAGAAGTTTAAACTTTTATTTAAAGTTCATTTGTTTGCAGATGCCATTGATGTGATATTTTATCATCTTAAAAAAAATAAAATTTGGGGGGCTATAAGCAAACCAACACTAGATCACATGTGGAAGGTTACAGTATATTTGAAATTAATACTTTTATTCAGCAAGGATGCATTAAATTGATTAAAAGTGAGTCAAGACATGTTTTAAAAATTTTGAACTTTCTATTCAAAGAATCCTGAATAAAATATTAAAATTATTTGATAAATATTAAGCAGCACAGCTGTTTTCAACATTGATAATACTAATAAATATTTATTGAGCACCAAATCAGCATATTAGAATGATTTCTGAAGAGTCATGTGACACTGAAAATGCACATTCACACCAAAGACGATAACGATAAAGATAGTTATAAATATTTTTTTTTTTTTTAAAACAGAGTCCACACCACAACTATTATGATAACGGCACAGAAAAAAGATATCGTTGGAATCACTTTCGGAACTTTTTTTTGTTAGTTTTTTCAGCAGGTGAACAAAAACATTGATAACCAATCAGAATCAATTTTGCTTTAAAGAGCTCGAGCATTTAAGCGACAGGCGACAAAACTATATTGTTCTTTGTGTGAACGGAACTTAAAGGCTGCTGAAAACTTTGCCATCACAGGAATAAATTACATTTTGAAATATGTTAAAATAGAAAAGTTATTTTGACTTTTAATATTTCACGATATTGTTTCTAATCCATTTTTGATCAAATAAATGCAGCCTTTGGTGAGCATATGAGAATTCTTTTAAAAACTTAAAAGAATCTTAAGAACCCCAAACTTTGGAACAATAATGTACGGAAGTACGGAATCAACAACAAAACATAAAATAGAACTAATACTACGATGCATCAAAGAAAAAAAAAAGAAAAAGAAAAAAAACAAACAATGGAAAGCTTCATCAAAAGGCCAATATCCCAGCAGTCATTTGAAAGTGTATGGATTAACCAGCACCTCTAACAAGCTGGGAAGTGTATGGCAAGAGAGAGCACAACATCAATGAAAATTTCCTTAATTACAGTTTTAAAGATGGAGGCTGTGAAGGAAAGGAGGGAGGAGGAAGGGAATCTTTGCATCCTCTCCTCAGAGGACTTCCTTTTTCTGTTCGTCTACTCTCAGTCTCATTAGCCCCTCATTAGCTAGGACAGGTGCAGCCGGCAAAAAGAGACACCCTCAGACCCTTATACACCCCCAACCAGTGAGCGAGCCGCACTGTCAGAGCCCATTCTACCGATGTGAGATGCATTCTTCCAATCAAAGCCTTCCACGGCTGCTTAGTGGGTGGGAGCAATCTCTGAATAGTGGATGATTTAGTGTAAAAAAAAAAAAAAGTAGCAGCAAAGTGGGAAGGTGGTCAATGTTGCAACAAGCTCCTTTCTGCTGTCAGTGTTGTCACATTAACACTTCATCAAGATTGCTCAATACTTCCACCCCAAAAACTTCCTAATGATCGCACTAAAGAAAAAAAGAACTGTCATGACATGCAACATAAAAACAAATGTAGACATTTTATATAATTTACATTCACAATTTATTAGTTTATTGTAAAGAAAAAAAAACCCCATCTTATTCTGAAGGTAAACTGAAACAAATAAATCTACATATTTAGGACAGCAAACATCCATAAACTAAATGAAATGCCAATTATCAATCAATTCATTTAAAAAAAAACAAAAAAAACAACAACATTCAAGCAGGCACTTATTTTTATACATAAATATCTTATAAGATATAAGATATTTAACAAAAATGAAAAGATCTTTCAAAGCCTCACTTGAGGCTTAAACAATGTCTTATGCAGATGTTAATACTGTATGACACCTCCTTGCTGTAATCGCTCCCCTTCACTCGTTGTAGCGAGCCAGTTTGAGGCGAGGGATGATGTTCATGGACTGCAATTCTTGAAAGAGCAGTTTGCAGGCATAGGGAATTCGTAGAGACGACACGTGACACGAAGACTTGCAGTAATGACACCTGCCATAAATAGATTAATAAATTAATCCCTGCGATGCATTTGACTATAATACACTATTGTATATGATTATTGTTGAAAAGTAGTCATTGCCCGATTTTTTCGGGGTACAATTTTACTGACCATCCTGAATATCCCAGCAAGCCACACTGCCCGCACACGTCCACCTCAAAAGCATCACTGGAGATCATCAGCCGCTCAAGAAGCAGCATGCTGGCTCCGTAGCCAATGAGACAGTCTCTTTCCATCTCTCCCAGACGGAGACCACCATCCCTGGAACGACCCTCAGTGGGCTGCCTGCATTACATTACAAAGAATCCTGAATAATACAGTTACCTTATACAATTCAAATTTTAGAGAACACACATTTTCGACTTTCTTACCTAGTGAGTACCGCTCTCGGCCCACGTGCTCTGGCATGCATTTTATCCAGCACCATGTGCTTCAGTTTCTGATAGTAGACTGGACCGAAGTAGATGTAGGCTTCCAGAGGTTCCCTAAGAGCAAATAATAATAATTGATTGATTAATTAAAGCAAAGGGCCATTAGGAAAACACCCTCTGGTGGCTCTTTTGATTTTTGCAATATACAAATATGCAAATATAACTAACATGTACATGCATTTACACATGGCAGACACTTTTAACCAAAGCGACTTCAAGGTACATATCATTATCAGTGAAATGAACAGTAACTGTTAATTTCACAATTATTGAAATCAATATTAAATGAAGCTTTAATAACTAAACTAACTTGTACTAGTGAAATGATTATGTAAATTAACAAGAGTGATTTAAAAAAAAATGTTTTACCCTGTGATGCCTGAGGTGACGTAATCCTTGCCCTGGTAATTGTATCCATAGCGGATCAGATCCTCACAAACGTCCTTCACTTTACTGCCCCCGAAAGCAGTGCCATAGTGAAAACGGCCATCCAGCACCCCGGCTTTACCCGCCAACAGCTCAATCAGCTTCCCAACCTGACACAGAACAAACCAGGCAACTAATAATCATGGGACCCTAACACATTTCTTTAATGCAGCGGTGTAGATTCTCTGTAGGACAGTTTTCCTGACGCTGCAGCTGGTGAATGCGAGTGTGACATCATGTTGAGGTCACGCACCGCTGCACGACAGTAGCCTTTACTGAGGTCACGCACAGAAAGAGCCGGAAGATCTTTGACCCCTCTCTGTCACTGAGAGGAATCTTTTACTTGGCTCAAACTATTTCCTATATGACGCCTGCTGTGTGCACCCAAACACAGAGTTCAAAATTAGAAACTTATGTTCCTGAAAACTGCATTGTGTATGACAACAAGATAAAAACTTTGACAATCTTAGGAAAAGAGGAACATGTACTCCAGAAATCCACTAAAGTTTACAGTCAGTATTTTTCTTTAATTAAAATAAATGAATAATTTTATTCAGCAAAGGAGCATCAAAAGTGGCAGGAAAGATATTTATAATGTTAAAAAAAAGATTGAAATAAATGCTGTTCTTTTGAACTTTCTATTCATCAAGAAAAAAAAAGTTAGTTTTTTTAAACAGTTTTCATAAAATTATTAAGCAGCAAATTGATTTTTAACATTGAAAAGAAATGTTTGAGCAGCAAATCAGCATATTAGAATGATTTCTGAAGGATCATGTGACACTGAAGACTGAAGTAATGATGCTAAAAATTCAGCTTTGCCATCACAGGAATATAAAAAAATATATATTTTAATAATATTTCACCATATTGCTGTTTTTTCCCCTGCACTTTTATAAAATAATTCAGCTTTATTGAGCATAAGAGACTCAAAAACATTTTTAGAAAATCGTATATAATTTTTTTTTTTTTTTATGAATATGCATTTATTGCAAAATAGCCAGCTGATATGCTTTATCCTGCTTATTACATGGCTTATTACCACATAATTGGACTTAAAATATTGATTTTAATTAGTTGCCCGGGACATCACTCATTTATAGTTTAGTAGTCAGTATTCCAGTGAGCTGTGTTATAAAGCATCCTAATAAAATATTGAAATATTAAAAATATATTTTAAAATCTGAAGATAAATAATAATTATGCATAAAATATCTTGCATAACTGCTTTTTAAAATGTTCTATAAAAAATAATTTAGAATAAAAAGTTTGGTTACACTTTTGATGGTCCACTTTAGACATTCTACTAACTATTAGTGACTTTGCAACTATATGTCAACTAACTCTCAAAGTATTAGTAGACTGTCTGCTTTATTTCTGCTAACACTTTATTTGATCGTCCCACAACACACATTCTAACTTTGCAACTACATGTCAACTTACTCTAGTAACTTGAACCCTAATACCTAACCCAAACACAATAGTTTAACTAATAGTCTAATGAGAGTTAGTTGACATGTAGTTGCAAAATTACTTCTAGTTAGTAGAATGTCTAAAGCAGACTATCAAAAACTGTTACCAAAAGTGTTACCAAAACTCATTAAAAGATAAATGTCAAATAATCTGATGATGGGAAAGGACGTACAGTCATTCTGGAGGGATAACCATGAGGGTTCATGATGATGTCAGGACAGATTCCGGAGTCACAGAAGGGCATGTCCTCTTGAGGAACGATCAGTCCACACACACCTGTTACAGAGAGAGTGGCCCATGTTATTTACAGATACATAAAATGCATTTAATTACTAAAGTTAGAATCAAAGACATCCCTATATTCAAACTGGCAGCAAGAAATGTTAACTCCACCCTGTTAGAGCAGACCTTTCCCATAAAGCTTAATTGAGTTTTGAGTGATTTCAATCACATACAAATGCTAGATGAAAGTGTGAGGTTTGGGTAACTCATCTAGTCTAACGGCCTATAAAGCAGACGTATTCATGTCTGCTGAAGTGGAACCGTTGGAAATTCAGACTGCAGGATGGAGTGAAAGTGGTCCAAAGCAGTCAGTGAGAGTGTAAATGTTTGCAGAAGAGCTCCTCACTCTTCCTGCAGCCAGAGCAAACACATTATTTGGCCATTTGCAAGTGATAAAAGAGAGAAGAACAGGGGCAGGAAGTGAGGAGAGGTGCTTAGCTGGACAGTGAGAAGGGGATTATACACCCATAGTTTCCCCTTTACCATAGAGCGCACAAAGAAAGGTTCAGCTGAGGAGAGCGATACATCCATATGCAAAAAAATAAATAATTCTGGCCTTTCAAGAACTTGGGCAGTCAAAAAATATATTTTATATATATATATATATATATATATACCCTATTCATATATCAGTTTTTCATACTGGAAATAGTTTAAACATTAATATAATTTTGCAGAGATTACTCAATATTTTGATAATATTTGTAAGACCAAAATAAGAGCCTAAAGCACTGCAACAATGAATCAACAAAAAATAAATGATAATGAAAATAAAATAAACAACGAATTTCATAATAGTTAGTCAGGGAACATCTGGCAGTGATGTCACTTTATGGTAGTCTTTTTTTTTTTATAAAAAAAAAGAAAAATTATCCCTTTCTCACTACTGCTCAAAAGTTTGGACTTGTATTTAATTTAAAACGTATTTACGCCTAGAAAGGCTTCATTTATTTGGTAAAAAAAATACAGTAAAAACAGTAATATAGTGAAATATTATTACAACTTAAAATATCGGTTTTCTATTTGAATGCATTTTAAAATTTGGTGCTCAAACATACATTTACTTTCGCATCAATGTTGAAAAGAGTTGTGCTGCTTAATATTTTAATGGAAACTGTGATACCTTTTTAAAGGATTCTTTGATGAATATAAAGTTCAAACGAACAGCATTTAATTGAATTCTAAAGCTTTTGCAACATTATAAATGTCTTTACTGTCACTTTTGATCAATTTACTGCATCGATGAAAAAAAATCTTCCCAACCCCAAACTTTGAACAGTAGTGTTTGTTAAAAAGATTTTTTTTTGCACAATTTGCATATTTTTTTAGAAGTCAAATAACATTAAGTACAGATAATAATTGTTAGCTGAAAAAAATCATAGAAATAAATCAATGGCCAAAATGTCGTTAGTAGCAGCCCTATTAGGTAGAAGGATTTCATAGGGGAAGATGAGAGAAAGTGAGCAAGAGCAAGAGAGAGATAAGCTAGAGCGGTTCCCATAGCACACATCCTCTGTGTTGTTTGTTTTGTGTGAGAGTGAATGATAAAAGAGGCATGAAATCAGCAAAGAAAAGCAGGACAGCAGTAAGAGTCCATGGCCCTCCATCATTGGCTATACAGCCCCTCTGTGGCGGCTCGCACAATGAACCCTGCCAAGACAGCTGTGTGAGTATCAGAGTGTGTGTGTGAGTGTGTGCGCGAGCGCTTCGGTGTGTGTTTGGGTCACCGGTAAATAATTAACCTATCGTTCTCCGGTGACCGGATCTTATGAGGGTGGTAGAGGCTGGTCAGAATGGGGGCGCAGGACGAAGGAGGGGTTTAAAATGAGTAAGACAAAACTCCTGTGAATCTTTCTAAAAGCCAATGGCTCCAAACCACAGTGGGACGTCTTTAATGGGCTTTCTTGCGACCCAAAAGGTAGCCAAATCTCTTTCTTTGAAGTACAGCGTTCTCATGAACAAATTTTGTGACAAAAAGCACCTAAAGTGCCCGTTTAGTGCGCGAATAGGCGACACATTAATTAAAGCACCACAAACACTGCGAAGCAATATAGAAAAGTAAATTAATTCCTGCTGAACATTATTGTGCGGTTGGCAGCGCAGTCACACACCTCTGGAAAACACAGCTCAACTTCTCCAAGTGGGACCGTTCAATAAAAGCCCACCTCTAAACACACAAAAGACATTCAAGAGAACGGCACTATCCTTCACAACAACAATTAGCTGCCCTGTGTTATCCTGGTCCACCGACACTTGCCTGCTCCTTTAAATACCAAAAGCTCCTTTAAAAAGAGCAGTAAATAGCATCTCGGGCGGTTTGCGGCTAACCCCTCCCTGACCCCTCCTCACTGTCACGTCCCGTGATGAGTGCCAGTGGACGACCTCCGCTAATGAAATGAGTGAATTATGCATGGCGCCAGTTAACGCTCTGATTAAAACATCATACTGACCAGCTCTCTCAGCGGAGGTGCTCAAAAACAATGGGGGCTGTAAACACTTTCCCAGGACTGCGCCGCTGCTGTTATAAATTTGCATAGTCTGGCATGGGACAACAAGCTAATTAATTGAAAAACAGGCAGCAAAAAAAAAAAAAAAAAAAGTTGAAGAGGATGGGAGGGCCAGCTCAGACAAAGCTTGGACACTGAAAATAAAACTGACATCAAAAAACAAGTTTAGTAACATCTCTTCCCACTTGTTATTAAGACGGGTTCATTGTCTTAATTTCGGAACAATGCTGAAATTGTGTTTTATCCGCTAGTATCTACTAAAGCAGAGGAGAATATGCCGGTCTGGATCCTGCAGTACCTTTCTGCCCATGTCGACTGCTGAACTTGTCTCCGATCTCTGGTCTACGTGTCTGCCTGAGCAGGATCTTCACCAAGAAGGCGTCCTCTGCGTTTGAGGAGATCATCACCTTCTCAATGTAGGAGTCTGTCGTTCCTTTGTACCTATAGAATGAAGAAAGTAAGTAATTTTGGTTGGTGTGGGAGAAAAAAAACAACTTTTGCGAGGCTTTTAGAAAATGAACATATCAAATAAAACTAGGAATATTGCACAGTGGGATTCAAATTTTGTTTAATTCGTTTCTTACGAGACTGGCACGTCTCTGTATTGGGGTTGGCCTGGCTGGGCGCTGCCCTCCAGTGGAGTTTGGGTGACAGTGGGCATGGACTTATTCACCAGCACCTGCTTGTTCTCGACCTTCTCACCTGGCAGAGATGTGACATACAAAACTTCAATACATATCCTTAGATTAATATATTAAAAATGATTCGGCTGAAATATAGTTTAACCAACTATAACTTTCTAAGAGTTTTTTTTAACTTTCTAAGAGTCTCACCAGGCAAGCATATGCCGTCAGCGTCCAGGATGCTGTGTCTCCAAATGGGCTTGCGCGTTTCGGCGTCCAGCATCGGACCCATCACCTTGTCAAAGGTCTGGTTGGTGTACCGCCTCAAGGTGCACTTAGCATTCTTGTAAACCAAACATCTACCAAAGCCTAATACAAGACAGAAGAACAACAGACGACAACGAACCATGAACAAAATAGAAGTAAAAGCCTTTTTTCCACTAACACCACTTATGTCTCAGATTTGTTTTTCAATTTTATATGGAAATGTAATAGTCACTTCAGAAAGCTAATAACAGTTCTGACTGTTTAAAGAAAACTGAGTGTGTTTAAAATAAGCAAGCAGCATTAAATGATTAGTTCTGACCTCTGTCAAGAGATGCCTTATTAAGCACCAGGGCATCTTCTATATCATACCCACTGTAGCTCATCACAGCCACAGTGGCGTTCTGGCCTGCGGGAAGCTTCTCGAAGTCAATCAGCTCGATGGTCTTTGTCTTCACCATGGGCTTCTGTGGGTACGCCAGCAGGTACATCAGGGTGTCTATACGGTTCCTCTGGTTATAACCAATAGTTCCTGATTCGGAAACAGAAGAAATGATGTTGAGCAAAAACTCAAAAGCAAGACGTAAATGAGGAAAAATAATAACTAAATGCTGCCTCAGTATATAAATGAGATAATATTGTAATATATTTTACATAACATAATTAATATAATTTATTTTGGGATTTTTTACACTTTTTATTGGCTAATAAATGTCATATATGATACACTATATTAGGTATTATGCTGTATTTTTAACATTGCTCTATTCGACATACAGTAGTAAGATTTTAGAACAAGAAAAACACATTTTAATAACTGACAAAACATTCAAAATAGAAAAAACATCAGCAATGGGTTGCAACAAACCTCTGAAGTTAATAAAGGTGGTGACACTTAAGGTTAAATTTGAATAGATAGATTGATCCACTCAAAAATGAAAATTCTGTCATTATTTACTCGCCCTCATGTTTGTCTGACTTTCTTTCTTGGGCAGAATATATTTTGAAGAATGTTGGAAATTTAAACAAAATAAAACCCTGCTGACTTTCATTGAATGGAAAAACTAAAACAAAACACTGCGTCATTCCTCAAAATATCTTATTTTATGTTTCACAAAAGAAAGAAAAATAATACAGGTTTAGAACAAGGGTGGATAAGGGTGAATTAATAATAAATAATGTTTCACATTTTGGTTAACCATCCCTTTGACACTTAATGCATTACCATGAACTAATAAAGAACAATACTTTAACATTTTTAAGTCTAGGTTCATGTTAATTAATAATATACTATTGTTAATAGTTAATTTATGATAGATCATAATGCATTAACTAATGTCAATTTGTACTATACTAATACATTTTTAACATCATGATCTATTTTTTGCAGTATTTATTAGTCCTGGATACTGCATTAACAAATGTTAATGTATAGAACCTTACTGTAAAATATTACCAGAAAAGCCTTTACAATTACTACTAAGGGTTTTCTTAACTTAAAGGGTTTGTCGCTCCATTAAAATATCTAATTTAAAAAATATGAAACAACTATTTCACATCTAATCACATTTAACTGACTGTCTGAGGGGTGTTGATGTAAAGGCTGGTGTTGGCAGTGTTAAAATCTCTGGGGTGGGGGGGTGGGGGGTGTTAGGTTATAGTATAATAGCTGCCGTCCCTTGAGGCCTTGACATTTGTCAGATGCTATTACTCCACAATCAGGGTACAAGCACACAGTGTGTGATAATAGGGCTGGGGCCACACAACTGGATTTGCACATGTATGGGGCTGTCCGTCCAGAAAAAAGAAGACAAGGCTGAGGATATTGGGCCAAATATAGTAGCAGTCTCAGTGGTTTTGTAATGGGGGTGGTGGCCAGGAGAGGTTTAAGTAGTTTTGGTAACCAGGGCAGCGGAGTGTGTGTGCTCTCTCCCTCTTGCGCAGCTGAGCACACTAACCCTGCTCCGCACACTGAGCTCAGGACACAATGAATGCCTAATGACACTCAGAGACACTGGCAGGGAAAGGCCTCTACACACACACACACACACACACACACACACAAAAGCATGACTACGCAAGCAGGCGATGTTTGATGTCCACATACATACAGAATGTGGTGTGTGCGTCAAAGGTTTTGAATGTCAGTGTGAAAGTGAGTGTGTCTGTGACTGAATAGGAGTGTGTGTGGATGTCTGCGTTTGTAAGTGCGACTAGTCCTCCAGGATGCTTGGACATGGAGACTGTAGTAGTCTTACCCATAGCCTGCTTGCCCATGGCACATTGGTAGGTGTTTCTGGGGGACTGGTTATGATGAGGATAAGGAATCAAACCAGCGCAGACCCCCAGCAGCGTGAACGGCTCGATCTCCAAATGGGTCGTTTCCCTGAATAAAACAAATAGCATAGCTGGAATATTCAGAAGACTGAACCTGAATTAGTGGTTTTTTTTAAATTTTTTTATAGGGATGAATGATATATTGGCCACCAAATCGCTATCATCCGATATATATATATATTTATTAAAGCCGATAAATGATAGATTATTTCCTTCAGGTTTTGAATTGCTTGGAAAATGATTGGAATCACTTCAAAAAAGGAAAATACAGTTAAATATGTATTTATGTTATGGCTGATAATAAAATTATAACATTTTGTCTATGAAGTGAATTAAAAATAAAACCCTAAAATCCAGAAATATTATAGAATGTGTGTACAGTAAGTAATTTATGTACAATTAAATATCCAGTAGCTACTATTATTACAGTTATTACAATTTATAAAAAAAATACATTTTGAGGTGTGGTTCAAGTGTCCAAATACTTTTAAGGCCTGAATTATTGGGCTTATGAGTACTCACTTGCTGATCATGTGCTCATATAAAGCAATGTTACAGTCATTCTCCTCATTTACATCCAGATACTCCACCAGACTTTCATGAAGAAAGTCCTCAAATGTTCTACAGGGAAAAATGGGTGGTAGGAACACAATGAAAAGGCATGCATAAAGACAGTCTAAAATCTGCATACTGGACTCCCCATTCAAATGCAACTTTCAAATATTGATCGGCTTCAAACGCACCTGTAGCCCTGAGACAATTCCTCAATGTGTTTGTTCTTCACAGCTGGCTGTCCACTCTTCACAATGATGTAGGGTCTGCCAGAGCACACAGAATGCAACACAACATGTCTTTGATCAATATAAGGAAACTAACATCTGGTACTGGTTTTAAAAATTATTTGCATAATTTCGGGATCTAAAAAAAAAATACTTTTTTCTGGTACCTGCACAAACGGCCCCCATCAGAAGAAATATACACACAGCGGTCAGTCAAGTTAGTTGAGATCGACACAAACTCGTTTATAAAACCAGCTCTTCGCATTAGCCTGAAGGTGTAGACCAACTTCTGATGGTCTCTGATCACTCCAAGAATGTTACCTAGAAAAAGGACCCAATTTTTTTGTTTATAGTATAAAACTATAGTTTCATGCCTGATAAGATGCCTGTGTGCATTCACACACTAAAAAATAAACATAAAATATGGTTTACCATGAACTAATTAAGATTTACATGTGTGACAGCAGTATTAATGCACGTTCAAAGGAAAAGTTTTGGCTTGTTCGAGCAATATGAGAGACCCACTATGGTGCCACCCAGATGCATACACAGCCTCAATGTTGTGAGTCAATTTGTGGGCAAGTATGTTTGTGGATTAACTTGGGAGGGATTGTATTTATTTATGCATTGACACCTGCTGTGTTTGCTAATTAATTAGCCACAGCGGAGGCCTTTATAATTTGTAACTTATCAGCGCTGTGAAAAACATATACATGAATTAATTAATGGGGTGAGCTTTCTGTGACATGACATTAAAAGGTAATCAATGGCACACTCTTTTGTAGTCGTGGAATGGCAGAGGTTCATTTGAATATTATTCAAATGCCTGTGGTCTGTCTGTGTGCTTGAAAAAAAAAAAAGGGGAGAAGAACATGCTGTTTTGCTTTTGTTCTGCCTGTGTACAGCAGATACCATTGAGGAAGACGAGGAAGACCGTGGGGTAGGACAACTCCTCTCCACACAGAAGGTTGACGTCCTCCACTCCTAGGTTAAATGCTAGCTTGACGATGGGGCCGTCCTCCATGTCAGTGGTGATGTGGGTCATCAGAGCCAGATTCTTCACCAGACCACAAGCCTAGACAACAATTATACAGCCGTGAGAATAGAAGTTACTTTTATAAAGAAAATAAATTAGTGGTCAACCAATACAATTGATTTGATTGCATAAATGAATTGAAAAAAAATTAAGCAAAAAAAGCAGTTTCACTTCATGGAAAAGAGCAGTGTGAAAATTCTTCAAAATTTGGTGGTGTTTTGTAACACTGACCTCTCCTTCAGGTGTGTCTGAAGGGCACAGCATGCCCCACTGGGATGGCTGAAGGGAGCGGGGACCGCTAACCTTCCTGGTTTTCTCAAACTGAGAGGAGATCCTGGTCATCATGCCCAAGGCGGAGATGTAGGAGAGGCGGGAGAGAACCTGAGTCACACCCTGTCTGTCCATCTTAAACCTCTTTAGAGACCAGTTCCCCTGGAAGACACATTACACGCAATTAAAACATTTTTTTTTAAAGCTATACAGAAATATGTTTTTAAAAAGCAAAATCTAATAAAAAATAGAAAAGCACATAAAAATAAAGCTACAAATTAAAAAATACTTCAAAATATATCATAAAAGACACTATAACAGTATATAAATAACACTTAAGTAACATTGTGCTGACTTTGAATTAAATACACAACCAGTCAAAAGTTTAGACATAACTGACTGAATTTGCGTCTCATTATCTTAAAAATCTTCTAAAGACTCTTGATTAAATGGTTGAAACTGATGCAACTTTTTTTAAATCAAAACAGTGGTATGGATAGTGAAACAAACATAGAAACTCTTGCAATACTGTTTAAGTTCCTGATGTGTCTTGCCCTGTGCATTGGTGACTGCTGGACTGCTGATTGTCTGGACTCACAGTAGAGATAGCGTTAACCATGCCGTTGGTGATCTGGTCCTGTCTCATGTGCTTCACCACGTCAAACTGAGCTGCTCTCTGCTTGGGGATGATCTGGTCGGCGATCTTCTTCAGCTCTGAGTTAAACTTCTTAAACAGATCTTCAAACAGCAGGGACAGGAGCTTAAGGAACGCAGAAACATAAAGCGTTACAAATTGATTCCCCGAAATGAGGAAAAACCTGCACCGGTGTGTTATCTTGCAACACAACACTACATTATATCTGTATTCCAGTCATTAACAGCCTTTGAAATTACCACATAATTTATTTATTTTTTATTAACTCTATCTAGCTCTAAACCTCCCTCTCTCCGCCGTCTTATCCCAGATTTAATAAACAGGTGTTTTTATGCTCTGATAAATTTGACCCGGCCTTTCAGGCTTTTTTGTGTACTATATTTGCATCCGTGAAAATAAACATCCTCATCGAAAATTAATAAAGAAATTAAGCTTCCATGGCCCAGCTAGGCCAATTAGTTGAATGTCAGGGAATCGTAAATGAGGAGAAAAGAGATTGGAGGTGTTGGAAAGCGGGCATGTGTGTGTAAAGCCTTGCTGAAAGGGTTCCTGTCACTCACTAACTCCGAATTGCTCACACACTAATGTAAGCAAGCACGTACACACATAAACACACCCCACCTCGGAGCTGGTGGGGGGAAATTAAAGGACTTAAGACAGCGGTAATTACATTATCACAGTCGGGCTGGTGGATTAGCTCAATCGCTCCAGTCAAGGCGGCTATTCTTTTGTCATAGCCGGGCTAAATTATAATAAAGAGGAGAAATCCCTGAGTTTGGCTGGGCTGCAGTCGGGCGTTGCTGCCACATATCTCACCCACAACAAAAGCGGGACGGCTGGGAATGGAGAGAAAGGCAGAAGAATGGGGGCGCAGATGAAACAAAGCATTGGGAAAATAATGACGGTATTATAACGACAAGCAGAGAAGAAACAAAAGGGAAGGTGAGGGATTGGGCGCTAGCCAAGCCTGTATCTGCTGGTTTTGGCTTCTGATCAGTTTCATGAGAGGCCAACAGTGCGTCTAATGAGAGTAAAGACTGAGAAAGAGAGATCAGTTATGTTAGACAAGAGTCCAGAAAATGTTTGCTCGCAGAAGCGAGACGGCGCCCATATGCAGGTTGTAATATGAAATCATCCGTACAGGAGCGCCAATCTCAAAAGAGATACTGAACAAACGTTACGCGCTCTAATCTTTAGTTCAGCTCCCAAATACTGTCTGTGCCACGCAGGATAAAAACAGATAAATAAACAAGCATTATCATAATTAACGGCCTGAGCTTGGAGAGGCTGTCAGTCATTCTTAATAGAATTATAGGGGTGTGAATGGAAAAGGCAGACAGAGATGGAATAAAGGAGAGCGATGGATGGATGGATAAAGAGTGGCGCTGCACGTCATCGTACTTTCTTCATTCTAAAGCGAATATTTCATGAGCCTTGCGTTCATCTGCGCAAATACCAAGCGGTTGGAAACATCAGTCAGCTGAAGTTTGAGCAGGACCGTAATTTTTTTTTAAAGGAATCAGGACATGACACAGGCCAGAATCGAACCTATTGATCCCATATGAGCAGCAGAGCTCAATCAATGGACCAACCAAATGCCATTTCTGAACCCTTTGAACATAAAAACATTTCGAAGATCAGAAAATTTAATCACCATACACTAGTCTAATGTTCTAAATGTTTTAGATTTTGAAAAGTCTCTTATGCTCAACTAGGCTGATTATTTCCCCAATTAAAAATACAGTAACAACAGTAATATTGTGAAATATTATAACGATTTAGAATAACTGTTTTCTATTTTAATATAAATTAAAATGTAATTTATTCCAGTGATGCCAAAGCTGAATTTTCATCATCATTACTCCAGCCTTCACTGTCACGTGATCATTCAGAAATCATTTTAATATGCTGATTTGGTGCTCAAAAAACTTTTTTTAATATTATCTAATGAAACAGTTGTGCTGCTTCGGGAGTTTTTGATTAATAGCATTTATTTTAAATATAATTTTTCTCACAACAATGCCAAAGGAACAAAGTCTTTACTATCACTTTATCAATGTAATGTATCTTTTCTGAAGAACAGTATACATTTCTTTTAACCAAAACAAACAAAGGCTGCTGTGCAATTAAGGACATTTTGCATGTGTTGCTGAATGATTATGTACAGAAGTTATAGAAGACCTGTTATTAAAGAAGCAGATACCTGGCCAGCCAACTCCAGACGTTTGTTCCCATAGTAATCTCGATCGTCCACCTTGTTGTCCCCTTGAGCGAGAATCACTCTACGTACCATCACAGCGAGGTAGATACACTTAGCTCGAAAGTTAAACTCTTTTACCTGCGAGACAAACACATGACAGGTCCAAAAAACAGCTAACAAACTATTTATACTCTGATTTCAACTTCATATTCCATAATGAAGACAGTTAAAAGAAGAATGAAGGCATGGAGAAGATTATCAGAAGCCTGTTTGGATGTGGGGAGACCAATACGCTGATTTCACGCAGCCGTTATTTTGAAATCGAAAGCGAGGCTCCGGTGGGAAGAAAACCGGAAGTGTCGCCTTTAATCACAGGAGAGTTGTGAATGCGATGGCGTATTGTTGTGTTTAATGATGTTGTGTCAATTCTAAAAATGTACATACATTTCTTTCATACTTTAGACTATATACAGTGAAATTCATTTATAAATAAAATAATTTTTTTATATATAATTCAGAATGTAAAAACAGAAGCAGGAATTAACTATATACATATCCTATATTGAATATTAACATCCAATAGTGTAAATCGCGGCAGCAGCTTCAGGTTGGTAATCCAAGGCATTGTTGTTTATCTTTACTTCCGGGGTTCTTCCCACCGGAGCCTCACTTTCGATTTCAAAATGGCGGCTGCGTGAAATCAGCGTATAACTTTATGTTCAAGTTAATTTTAAAATGACGTACAGGTACATGGGTAAGGATGGTAGAAGCTAACAGCTCTCTGGCCTCCTCCATCTTGGTTTTCTTAGGGCCGCCCCACATGCGCTGACGCCTCACTTTATTACCAATGTATTTTAGTGCCTGAAAGGACACAAAAAATGCAAAAAGACAAGTAATTAAGATGCAACATTTACAATTTTCTTTAAAAAACATTTTCCATTCTCTTGTATTAGACTTGATGGCATTGCAGATTTGCATTTCAAAGTATGTTATGATGAATGAAGTTATAAAGAACGAAAAGCATAATGTTTTAGAGCCTCAATTAATAAGATTAAATGCATCAAATCAGACCGTTTAATCTGGAGTGACCGAGCCGGTGCAGGGTTCACTGGCTCTCTAAAGAGGTATCAGAGAACTGGAACCCTCCATTCTCTGCAGATACTTGCATACACACACACATACACCTGAGCCAGCAACTTGTTCTGCTCCAGAAGTCAAAGGTCACAAAGATTAGGCTTCTTCATTAGACCACCCACTTTGAAGCATGGAATGATGTGCAATTGAAGTACTGTTCCTTAAAGCTAAGCTAAAATTACTTAATGTTTCCAGTTTATTTTGTGAGAAATGCATTAGCTGCTACAATGTCAAAACTCTCTAAACAACTCAAAACATAAAAAAATAAAAAGTATTTTGTTCTTATCATATACTGTAGACTAACTTTTGTCATACAGGCTGTTTTTGAAAGAAGCCTCTTATGCTTAGATTTTATCAAAATACAGTAGAAAACCGTAATAGTGTGAAATATTGTTACTATTGTTATAAATAAATAATAAATGTTTTCTATTTAAACTTTTTTTTTTTAAGTAACTTATTCCTGTGATGACAAAGCTGAATCTTTAGCAGCTATTACTCTAGTCTTCAGTGACACATGATCCTGTGCTGCTTAAAGGGATACTCTACCGTTTTTTCATATTAAACTATGTTATTCCCTTAACTAAGACGAGTTGATACATATCTCTCTCGTCTCAGTGCGTGCACTAAATCCCTCTGTCTTGCGGCGAAACTTTGTTAGCCCAGTTCATTTAATATGGGCCAAGCAGAGAAGCTACCAAACACCTCCACGTTTTCCCTATTTAAATACAGTTACTCGCGAAGTGTAACTCGACCTAGGACGGTGACACAAAACAAAACGTTGCGCTTTTCTAAGCGTGTAAAATGGATAACTATATTGTATGGCGGAATACCATAGCAAGTGCTTGTAAGCACTTCGACTTCGGCGCAGTAATATCTTCACTCGTGAAAAATCCTCTCACCGGCCCCCGCTCCCTCTAGTGAAGATATTACTGCGCCAAGTCGAAGTGCTTACAAGCACTTGCTATGGTATTCCGCCATACAATATAGTTATCCATTTTACACGCTTAGAAAAGCGCAACGTTTTGTTTTGTGTCACCGTCCTAGGTCGAGTTACACTTCGCGAGTAACTGTATTTAAATAGGGAAAACGTGGAGGTGTTTGGTAGCTTCTCTGCTTGGCCCATATTAAATGAACTGGGCTAACAAAGTTTCGCCGCAAGACAGGGATTTAGTGCACGCACTGAGACGAGAGAGGTATGTATCAACTCGTCTTAGTTAAGGGAATAACATAGTTTAATATGAAAAAACGGTAGAGTATCCCTTTAATATTTTGTGAAAAATTTAAGTAGTATATATATATATATATATATATATATATATATATACATACATACATACACACACACACATATAAATAAATAAATAAATAAATAAATAAATAAAGGTACATAAATGTTATATATATTTATATTATACACACACACACGTATGCACTCTGGTCCAATATCACTTTAAGATGATCCAATTCATGTCTAAATGTAATAAGACTGCCCCTAGTGGTCATAAAACTAGTAAAAACTCTTGACTGATTCTCGGTCCTACTGACACATCTAATCTAATTGAGGTCTGTACACATGTAGGCTTATTAGTGGACCTTTGATGAGGCCCACACATTGTCACAACCACATAAACAGGCATTCACATCCGCTCAGACACAGGTTGCTAGGAAGCAGATATGGTCCTTGCTGACCCATTGTTGGGTGTTCTGATGAATAATACATCTCAGATTCAGCAAACTCTGCCTCAGCATTTGATAATACACCTCCAAAAAATGACTCACTAAAGTTGGACACTTGGTTGTTGAAAACTTTCAGGTTATAAACGATATTCAGTGATCTAATCTGTAGTAATTCTAGTAACATTTATGTTAGCACTGCTGTTTATGTATGATGCGATGCAAACCATTCTTTTAAATGATGGTAGAGATCTTGTCGGAGGTACCTGAGTTTGGGTGAATATTTGGGCCTTCTGGCACTCCTCCAAACTGGGAGCAAATGCAGCCATAACATGTTCCTCTGTGCCAATCATCTGAACTATCTCCTGATCACTCTCCACTCCCATGGCCTTGTGGACGACAAAAAGATTCATAGAGAATAAGGTACTTATTCAAGGTCATAGAAGAAACACACAGTATACACTTGTATATTTAAAGCAAAGAGATGAACTTTGTATTAACCATTTGAGCATGTAGGACTCTGCTCTGCTGTAAAGGTGAATATGGTGCCATAGGCCTCGATGACATTTATTTATGCTAATAGGGGACTGTGGGAACAGGACTGGGTGGATCACAGTACTTAAAGGTCTTCACCGTTTGGCACGGCTGCTGTGTTGCAAGGAAATCCTGGTGGAATGTGCTGTGGACAGACAAGTGCAAAGCAAACAAGCTCTACAGCCCATTTACTCCGCGCCCTGTCCCTAACCAATCAGACCCATATGTTTAGAGAGAGCCTGGGGTGAGGGAATTAGGTGGAACAGCCGTCATGGTACGAGACGGTTCTCTGATTTGAGCTGTAATTAAATATCGGTTTCAATTGTCAGGTGACAGGCAGTGTCAGTGAACAGAAGAAATGTCATTGAAATGCATAGAGAGGAAGACTAAACAGTTAAAATAGTAAATGTTTCAGGAAAGACTTGGTTTAGTCATTTATTTATGTCAGATGTATCATCAATTACACATTTGAATAGTTCAGAAATACTTATTAATGCTAATGGCAAGTAACAAAGTATATCTACAGTGAGTTCTCTCCGACATCTTAAAAAGACATTATAAAACGGATTTCTGCAGTCATGGATGCTGACCAGTCAATACATAATAATAATATAGTGTTTTTATATATCGCCTTTCCTGAGCTCAAGGACGCTTCACAAAGAGGTTCATCTTTGCTATAAGAAAGCGATAAGATGCAAGGCACCATTCTATTTTAAGAAAACAGTCACAGTTTAAGCTATCTGAAGCAAATTCATTAAGTGACATCCTTTCACAAGAGGATATATTAACTTTCAAAAGTCTGGTTTAATTTGATCAAATAAAAAAATACTGTAAGAACAGTGATATTGTGAGATATTACATATATTAAATTACATTTATTTTAATATATTTTAAGTGCAATTTATTCCTGTGATGGCAAAGCTGAATTTTCAGCATTTTTACTCCAGTCTTCAGGATCACATGATCCTTCAGAAACCATTCTTGAGAACCAATGTTCTAGATTGTCCTCATTGTCTGAAAAACATCTGAATATCTGAGTGAATTGTTCAGGAGCTGATTTGGTGCTCAAGAAAGAAACAAAGAAAGAAAGTTGTGCTTCTTAATATTTTTGATATAACCATGGTACATTTTTATAGGATTGTTTGATGAATAAAAAAGTTGAATTTTTTTTTTATTTGAAATAGACATTTTTTGTAACATTAGAAATGTCTTTAGTGTCACTTTTAATCAATTAAATGTATTCTTGCTAAATGAAGGGATTCGTTCGTAAAAAAAACAACAACAACAACAAACCACCACAAATATTTGAACCATACTGATATTAAATATTTTAGCAATGCGTTTAAATGTGTATTCTTTGTCAAAGCGCACCATCTGCTGGTTGGACACAGAATGCGGCCTTACGGCTAAGTAATGGACTGTGCAATGTGCAATGAGCTAAACCATGAGAACTGCAAAAAGTATACAGTTAATTCAACTTAGCAGACAAAGATACAAAACCATCATGCTCTAGTCTAAATCAAAGTCTTGAACCGATTTCTCACCTTAAAGATGATAGCGATAGGTGCGTCTTCAGAGAGGGTGTTGTGCTTTAGGTAAAAGCGTCCCTGTTTCACAATCATGTTGGTTCTGCTCTTTTTCTCATGCGTAGAGCTACAAACCAGAGAGAAAAAAAGAAAGATATATGAGCTCACAACTGGAGCTTTAGAGATTCAATTCTACTTAACATTTGAACATAAAACACTTTGAGCAAATATATCAATTAAAGTTGCTCTTTAAATCAAGATTATTATTATAACTTAATAATAAGAGCAAATTCCAGCACCTGGTGACAGAGGCTCCCACAGCACCTTTGCGATCTTGCTCCACAATGATGCGGTTCTTGGACAACTGTTCCTGAATGAGAATGACCTTTTCTTGCCCTTTCACAATAAAATAACCACCTGCACACAGACAAATCCTACTTATGCGCCATGACCTGATCCCACACATATGAGCTTCAGATAGGATTATCTGCATTATACTATGGCATGCAAACAATGAAATATCAGTGAGATTTAATGATAATCAACCTGGATCCAGGGGACATTCATTGAGCTTAGAGAACTCCAATTGGGTCTTTCCTGTCAAAACACAGTTGGAGCTTCGCAGCATTATTGGCATCCTATAAAAAAAAAGAGAAAGACATTTGAAATAAAAAAGGAAACGCATATTAAGAGGTGTATGCTAATCTTTCAGTAAGTGTATTTGTATTTATGTACCTTCCGATTGGGAGAGCATTGCGGATGATTCTCTGGCTGCCTCGGGTGTACTCTATATCCACAGTGATGGGGGCTGAGTATGTCATATCTCTCAGACGACACTAGTGGTCAAAAAGCAAAATCATCATGAGCAAATATTGCTGTCTAGAGCTCGTTCTCTTTTTTTACTTTCTTCAACAAACTTTTAAGTTAGCTTTGATTAAGAACAGTCATTAGGTCACAGGAAAACAAAGATGTTACCTCATGTGGTGCCACTGGTCTGGTTACATTAAAACTTTCTTCTACGTCAGGCATGCCAACGTAGATATTGAGATATCTAGGGACGGATGAGATGTAACAGGCAGTGTTGTTATTGTTAATAAAACTGTTAAAAATCATTTTCGGTAATTCTATTCACATTTCTGTCGTTTATTTCAAAAGCTGGTATTAAAATAAAACATATTAGGTGGATAAGATACAAAAAATTTGGCAAATAAAAAATAAGTTAAAGTACTAAAAAAATGTAAACTGAAATCATTTATTAGAGCTATATTAGGCCAGTCACGTTCATGAATTTTGTGCTGATGTTTTACTGTAATACAAATAATTGCAATTAACGATTTAATTATGTTTTGTTCATGTCACCTACAGTGTAAGCATAATATAATATAATATAACATGCAGGCTTATCAAACCCACAAACCTTCATTTCATATTATATTTGTGTACTTTACAAGTGTTTTTTTTATATTCTTTGGCAAAATATGATTGAAATTTAAACTGCACAATTATTGCAGTTCTCAAATAATTGTAATTTCATTGAATAACAACAATTAGGCAATTAATCAATAATCGAGACAGGATTTATAAGAAATATAAAATATAGAAATATAAGCTATAGAAAAAAACATTATATATATTAAAAACAAAATGTTCTAATAGCAAAAGTATAAAAATAATACTAATATAACACGTGTTAAAAATGTGAAAAAATGTCAAATGTGCAAAAAAGTCTAATTGAACAATATCCTCACTTTAGATACCACATTGGGTCGGCATCACTCGTGATCTTCTCGTTCGCCTTCATGATCTTTTTTATCTGGAGAGATAAGTAGACATTTGTTTATGCTACTTAAGCTTTTTTAAACCAATTAAGGAAACGGATAATAAACTTATTGCATTTACAAAATATGTGCAGAACACTGGTATATCCTTAAATAAATCAACAAACCTCCACATTGATGAAGTAATTGAAGGAATCAATGTGCTGCTTTACTAAGCCTTTAACCTAAAAGAATAAAATAAAATATTACATAAATATGACCTTGGCTTAGAGGCTGTAAACATAATATCATCATTCAACATAAATCTTGCTGCTAAGAATGTATGATATGTATAAGAATGTGCATATATAGATTTTGGCAAATTACAAACATTTTTCTTTTCAACATAAAGATTTTATATATATTTTTTTTTTAAATCAGCTATTTTACAATCAAACAAGTTATTATTTTTTTGTGGTGTGACAGATTAAACCCAAATATGTAGTCTCAATTAACGTGGTCATTAAAATTTCTTGAATAATAATGATCAAAGTAGATGTAGTAAATGAAGTGTAATGTAATTTTAAACTATTTATTCTTTAAAATATCACAGCATGTCTCAGAGCTGTCATTACTTGACACGCGCCAGATGCAGTCAGATCATATCTTTCTTATGTTTAATTTGTAATGATAGTTGTTATAGTAAGGCTGACAACATAATTTTATAATTTTACCTTCAAAAAGGCTGGAAGCAGCTTCCACTTTTCCTGCAGTATAGAAGGGGACAGATGAATTACCTTGCAATGTCTCTCATTCATATATCTAACAAATATACTAACGTTTGCTCTTTGTGAAATAGCACTCACTCACCTCCACAGTGTGTACGGGAGCAGCGAGCTGCTGGGGAGTCATCTCCCCAAACTCCTCCTGCAGCATTTCTGCTATTAACTGAGATAGCAATGAACTTGAGAAATATAATACAAGTTAGGAAACCATCATACACGCCGCAATCTCTCTGCAAAGTGCAAAAACACTCTGAACGGAAGTTTGCGCTACACGTGAAAGTGTGAGGTGTAACATGAAAATCAGACCGGGGAGGAACGCAATGCGCACAAGTGTATTCCGACTCATGTCCACGGTTTATTTTTATTTTTTATAACGTACATGTGACAATATGTATAAAATAATACACAAATACAAAAGGATAGTTGTCAAATAACATGCAAAACATTTTTTTAAATTAAGATTTTAAGTCTGATACCAAACTTAAAAGCCTGGATTCAACATTTTTATTAAACGATTATTAAACCATAATCTACTAAAGCACAAAATGCTCTTCTGAAGCATGTTCATCTGGTTTTCCAAAAACTTTTTTAATTCATCCGAGTGTTCAGGTGCTGCTGTTATTAAAGCAAAATATGGACAGATCCAAAAAAATATATATAATGTATTCAGCTTTTAATTAAATTTTTTGTTTTGAATGGAAAAATGCTAAATAGAAGCCTTTTCACTAGTGGTTTTAAACGTTTTAAACCTTTGGAGTTTGGACCCATTGTGAATATTTGGTGTATATAGATGGGGTAACTGGTCACCATATTTTTAATAATATATTTTGAATCACATTGTTTATTTTGATTTATTTTTGTATGCTTTACTGTTTGCAGTTAACTTAAATAGTGCTGTGGTGTGACAAATGAATTTCATAAATATGAGGCCATGAATCTGTATGTGTAACAATTATGCAATAATTATAAGTTGTTTATAGCATGTTTTTAAGGTTGGCATGATACAGAAGTTGCGATTATCTTTAATTCACCATTGTGACGTATATCGTAGAGATAGTCGAATAAATAAATGTAATGAGTTCTGCAAATAAACAAACACAAGTGGATCAAGAAATTCTTTTTAATGTGAAAGCTCTATTTTCCGTAACCAACTATGTATATAACAGCAGTCGTGGTCAAAATAGGCAAACAGAAAAACTCTAAATGAGAATACTGTTGTTTGTTAAAGGAACACGCCGACTTTTTGGGACTTTAGCTAATTCACCGTATCCCCCAGAGTTCGATAAGTCCATACATACCCTTTTCATCTCTGTGCGTGCTGTAACTCTGTCTGACGCACCCACCGCTAGCCTAGCTTAGCACAAAGACTGGAGGTAAACGGCTCCAGCTAGCATACTTCTCCCAATAAGTGACAAAATAACGCCAACATTTTCCTATTTACATGTTGTGATTTGTAGAGTCACAGCGTGCACAAATAACAATGTCACATGAGACACAGACATCTTCTAACCGTATACATATTGGGAACTATATTCTCAGAAGGCGAAGCACTGCTACACTTATTGGGAGCAGTATGCTAGCTGGAGCCGTTTACCTCCAGTCTTTGTGCTAAGCTAGGCTAGCGGTGGGTGCGTCAGAAAGAGTTACGGCACACACAGAGATGAAAAGGATATGTATGGACTTATCGAACTCTGGGGGATACAGTGAATAAGCTAAAGTCCCAAAGTCAGTGTGTTCCTTTAACATATTAGTAAACAAGCATCTAAATTGAAGACTTCTCCAATACAAAACAAATATCTACGCATTTAAAATTACAATGTGCCTTTAAAAACTAACTTTAAAAAATGTAAAAAAAAATCTGAAAAGCTATTGTCAGTACACAGTATGTGGGATTTATACGTGTCTGTTGTTGCTGCTAATCAGCTTGGGATAAGCGGTCCCGATAGAGCGGCCATGTCTGTGCACCACCATCTCCAGCTGGTACTCATCCAGATTGACCACAGCTGTGGTGGTCTTCTCAGTGGACGTGAGGAACAGGATGGTAAAGATTGCCATCTCGAACTCAGGACTCACACCAACAAAGGCGCTGGCCACTGGCTTGACCAAACCATGCCAGCTGAACTGCACGTTCAAGACATGATCATCATCTTCAGGCTGCGTGGATGAAAAACAAACACACATTCAGCAAAGTCTGCACACAGAACAATCAATTATTATCTATCGTTGTGTTATCTTCGTATTTATTGATGAAAGAAGTACCGCATTATTGTCCTTGGCTTTGTAACCCTTGTAATCAAGAAGATCCTGCTTCTCTTGCAGGTAAAACTGGACCCAGTTGTGAAGACCCATGATTTCTCTGCCAAATTTGGTTTCCCCAACAAACACATGCTCAAATCCACTGGAATCCTCCCTTTTGGAAGAAAGAAAGTGATGCATTTTATAAATAGAGCAGATAGGGAATAAAAGATAGACATTTTTCATGTTACACTGGTGTATGTTGCTCACCCTCCATTTCTGTCTCTATGATAAAGGCGGAACCACATGTAGTACAACTGACTCTTAAACTGTCTCCGATCTGAGCGTGATTTCCCCTTGCCGATCAGGTACCGGTGGGCACGCTGAGGGAGTAAAACACCATTCATATAAAACTGAACTAATGACCCCAGAATCATAATACGCCCTTCCACACTCTTTTCCTCTTGGCATAATAAGCAGCGGTCAAGAACAGGGGCCGGTTGCATAAACCTCTAAGACTAGTCTTACAAGTTAGACATCAATTTATTTTCTTTAAGATGGTTCATAGCTTTTTTAAATCAGTTACATAAAATAGTTAGCCTATTTTGATAACGAAAAGAAAACTAAGACTGACTGCCCCTGACTAACTGCTAGTAGGTCATACTAGAACTTAAGACACTGTCTTAACATTATGGCTATGTTTATGCAACCGGCCACAGGGTGTGGCAGGCAACAACCACAATATTTTGGTTAGCAACGAGAAAAAAGTTAACTTGTCTTTACATGTAGTACTTTAAATACTTTTCATTTTTTTGTTATTGCCTTGAGAAACAAGAGGAGGAGATTTCTTATTTGGTTAAGGGTGTAATTTGAGTCATACTGTACCTTCATGACTGCGGTATCTAAGATAGCATCCAGAAAGGAGTTATTTTCGGTCACCTCCTCTGTGGTCACCCTCTCTGCCACACCAGTGGACCTCTCATAGTTGTCCAAAAGCTTCATGAAACCTGTTGAGAGATGAGAAAAATCACAGAAGACCAGTTTTGGTTGGTGAAAACAATTTAATTTCTGGTCATTTTGGTGGTTAGGTATCATATTCATACACATGTAAATGGAAGAAATGTAAACCTTCTTTTACTTTATTCCTTTGTGATTTTGTGAGAATTTTTAAAGGGTTAGTTCATCCAAAAATGAAAATTGATTAACCCCCTGGAGCCGGCGTATGGATTACTTTTATTATGGATGGATCCGCTTTTTTGGGCTTCAAAATCTAGGGTCAAACTCACTCCATTATAAAGCTTGGAAGAGCCAGGATATTTTTTAATATAACTCTGATTGTGTTTGGCTGATTGTGAAGTCATATACACCTAGGATGGCTTGAGGGTGAGTAAATTACAAGAGGATTTTCATTTTGGGGTGAACTAACCCTTAAAGTCTCAAGTACTTCAAAATTAAAGCAAAAAGACAGAAAATGTATGATCCTCAAGGTCGAAATGTTTACTTTTTTGTATGTTAATAATTGTGCCTTACGGAACTGGAATGCTCCATGTCTTGTGTTGTAAATGTGAAAATGTGTAATAATAAAAATTGCATCATGTATATTTTGCTATCCTATTCAACCTCATAAATCCAAAATATGTGAAGTGATTTAAATTTATATGCATGAGGGTTTTAAAATATCATTTCAGATTCAAATTTTTCTGATAAAGTGTTGCATCAATCAAGTAATATATGAGTGGTTTCCCAGGGAAAATATGCCCTAACCCAAACTCCACCAAAAGAAGGGACTGAATGCAACATTGAACATTCCACCAATCAACTTTAAGATTAACTGCCTGCCTAAACATGCAACTCTTGGTGTGTCTCTGTTAAATGTTTTAGCACAGCTGCATGGAAAAATCCTTCTTTTTTTGCAAACTGACAAAATGATTAAAGGGGGTTAAGAATCTTTTTTCTTTAGGTGTTGGATTTTTACAAAAGAAACGTACGTGCATAAGTGGTAATGCCGTCCAATTTGGCCTCATCGACACTGGAAAACAGTGGGGATGAGGCATGGTCTGCCGCACTTGTGCTTCCCTGTGCTATGTAACCAGCTTTGCCCTAAAAGAAATGTTAGATTTTTTTAATGTAATACATGATTGGTCACTATACTTAATATTGTGGGACATTAAAAAATACTGATACCTGTAGTGTGATGTTGTAATCAGTTCCAGGCTTCAGGCGATTCACGTCCAGCTTCCAGAGCTCATTGAAAATATTCGAAAGCTCCTGGTTGACATTTTGACTGAGAGTGTAGAGGAAAAAAAAAGTGAATTGTCTAAAACTTGTATAAACAGTTATCAGGTGTAGTGCATTGCATTCATGTATACAGGTCAAATTGGAAAATAGTTTACCTTGCCGCATCACTGAAATTAAACAGTGCCAACAGCACAATAATCCATCCATAATCATACCTGCAACATACAAACATAAGAATGTAGTGTGTGTGATTATATGTGTATATACATATGTATGTATGAATATAGTATATTTGTGTATAGTATATTTCATGCCTGCTACCTACTTATATGGACATAAAATATGCAATGATATAATTTAAGTTTATACAACTTAACCTGCTGGTTTACAGTAAAGAGAAATGCAATATCAAATCGCAAAATAACTGTAATAACTGTAAAATACTGTAAATAACAATAAACACATGAACTTACAAACATAAATGCGACTTAAGAGGTCTCCAAAACAAGGTATTAAAAATCACAACGTTACACTGAATGACCTTCTGTAAAACTATTCTGCTTATTAAAATGCTCTTTAAAGACATACAAGTGTATATGCAAAACATAAAGTGTTCAACATACCCTCTGCGCATGGTTGTTGCTTTGATGCGCGTGCACAGATGAACGCGAACTTGTGTAGTTTTCCTCTTTTGTTGAAGGTCTTATATAAGTGACCACTGACGATTATCTCATGACTGAATACACCCCAATACGTTGACTGACTGAGTCAAACCATTTGCATCGAAAAAGAATAAAGGAGTAGATTGAAAATGTACACCAAAACAACAAATGGGCGGGGCTTAGGATAAGTTGTCTGTGATTGGTCAAGAAGGGTAGACACCGTGTTTTTCACATACTAATTTATTTTCTCTGCACTGGTCGGGACCATAGACTGTAAAAAGGGTCGGGACGGATTTTGATTTAATCATTTTCACGGAGACAACAAAGAACAATTTGTATATCAGATAATTCAGATAACGATTCATTTCAGTGCAAAACATATATTCAGTAGGACAAAGGGTAGGAAGCACACAGGAAAAAGTCAACATTTTTGACATGAAGTACAAGGACTGATTCATTTCATCAGTTTATTTCTAAAAACTGAAAGCAAAAACAGGATACTATATAACCTGATTCAAAACCTGACTTTGAAAGCATGGTGAAAGCAAGTTATATCAATTTTGATTTATGATCAAATGGAAAGAACACGGACTCATTATAAAATGCTAGCAAGCAACTGTACAGACTGTCCAACAGATGGCGCTGTTTATCAACTTTAAACAGTTCCTTACACAAAATAGCTTAAAAATGTAATAGTTTAAAGCATGTAATAGTTACTGTATTTGCTTTTTGTTTTTTTGTTTTAAAAGAAGAAAAAAAAGAAAAAAAGCCTAATTTATATTTTAGAAAAGAAAAATCGCTATGGGAACTATAGTATTTATTTTGGCAGCAATGTTACTCTTAGTAAAATAGTTTGCTTGTAAATGTATGCAAGAATGTGCATTCAAAGTGAATCATACATACTTCATTATTTTAAGAAATTCTGCTCTACCAAGTCACATATAGAATTTACTAATTGACACGAGAATAACAAACAAAGCCTGGATGCTTTCACTGTTTTATTCACCTTTGAAAACGAGCAAAAGTCAACGAAGTACAAACATGTAACTTTGAAATTGTTATGAGTGGCACTATATTTTAAATATATTTTTCAGCTGCTTACAATTTTGTGCACATGCCAGTATTGCATTAAAGATTCATTCATGCTACATGATAGCATTTCCATAAAAGAGAACATTATTGCTATCCTTAAAGTACTGCAGCAGTGTAAAAATAATTCACAATGAACTTTCATTAAAGTAACAAATATTTTATCCAAATGAGACTTAAATAACATGCAAACCTTTACAAACTGGATGTAAAATATATTGTACAGAGTTTTGCATGCAAATGTGTGAAACATGTGCAGTAATGATGCATGTACTGGCTTTATAAATTGTACAGGTAAAAAAAAAAAAATCCAACATTTATGTTTAAGACTGGACCTAGAGCTTTCATTTCAAATATTGATGATACATGCTAGTTTCATTATTGGCAATGTAAAACTTCAATCTATCAACAATTTAATAAAATATATCTTTGATTTTGACTGAAAGTGTCATTGTGCTCTTCTGCCACCATAACTGGCACAAACCTGTCACAGATTTTATTTCAAACCAGCAAACTACAGTAGGACTGCTTTTCATATCATATCGATCCACAAAAATGACCACTGACAATCTGATTAAAAAACAGGGCAGACATTCTTCCATCTACCTTCGGGAGACATATTAATTCAACAAAATGTTCTTGAAAGGCAATTGAAATACTTTAAAATGGTGTTTTGATGAGTTGACGTGGCTGTGATTGATATATTTGGCATTCAGATGTGTGTGTGGAGGTGTTGGCAGAGGAATTGGCACAGTCACTTCCGATTAAAGCAGCAGCACTAGGGGTGAGACGGTCCCTGCAGTGCCCTCACACGTTGGAGTCATCATCCTTTAAGCTGGCATTGGGAAATGGCGTGGAGATCTCCTTGAAGAATTCATCCTCCTTCAGCATACTCTGAGTACAAAACACATCACACACAGTTTAGGCTCAAGAACACACACACACACACACACACACACACACACACACACACACACACACACACACACACACACACACACACACACACACACACACACACACACACACACACACACACACACACACACACACACACACACACACACACACACACACACACACACATATACATACATATAAAGCAGCAAATGAGATCAGATGTGCAGCTGCTTGTTACCGTTAAGTTGTTGATGCCCTCAGAGAAAGCGCCGATCTGCCTTACTGTCCCCTCAGAGTCATCCATCTGGATCAAAAACAATGCAAAGAAGAACAAAGCCATAAAGGTGTTAGTGATTACATTAATTCATTATCTTTAATTATTCAATTAAGATTCTTGACTATCGATTTATCAACTCAGCATACAATACCGATAATGCAATACAATAAAGTTTGGAATAATTAAAGATAAAAGTTTTTTTTTTAAGTCTCTTATGCTCACCAAGGCTGCATTTATTTAATCAAAACTACAGTAAAACAGTAATATTGTGAAATATTATTGTAATTTGAAATGACTGTTTTCTATTGTAATATATTTTAAAATATATAAAATGTATTCCTGTGATGGCAAAGCTGGATTTTCAGTCTTCAGTGTCACATGATCCTTCAGAAATCATTCTAATATGCTCAATAATTATTGATGCTCAATTATTATCAGTGTTACATATCTCTGTTTTTGTTGCTTAATACTTCTGTGAAAAATTTCAGGATTCTTTAATGAATAGTTCAAACAGCATTCATTTGAAATAGAAATCTTCAGTATTATTTTAAATGTTTTTACTGTCACTTTTGATCAAATTAATGCGTCCTTGCTGAATAAAAGTATTAATTTCTAAAAAAAAAAAAAAAAACATCTTACATCATCATCATGGTTTTCACAAATACATAAAGCAGCATGAAAGTTTTCAACATTGATTATAAGAATATGTTTCTTGAGCAGCAAATCAGAATATTAGAATGATTTCTGAAGGATCATGTGACACTGGAAACTGTAATGATGCTGAAAATTCAGCTTTGCATTATTACAGGAATAAATTCTTACATTTATTTAATTCATCTTAAAATGCATTTAAACAGAAAACGTTATTTTATTTTAAACTGTAATAATATTTTAAATATGACTGTTTTTACTGTATTTTTTTATCAAATAAATGTTGTTTCGGTGAGCATAAGAGGTTTCCTTCAAAGACATTAAAAGAAGCACTTTATTATTTATAAATTTATATTAAATAATTAAAATATTGTAGTTAAAATGACACATTATTCAATGAGTCTTCCATGTGTTTTGCAGTATTTAATGTTAACAATGATAAATTCCAGATTTTTTTTTTTTCAATGTTCATCCTGACCACCGGACATCATGCACCCACAAGCTTCTATCACTACCTGGTCGAATCGATCTAGGTCATCATCATAGATCTGGAGCTCCATGCCTCTGTAGCCCTTCTGGAAGCTGCGTCCTTTGGGCATCTCCACATCCATGGGACAGACATACTCTTCATTGTCCTCTTGCTTCTTCTTCCTACCAAACCCCCCAAACGCCAGCTTGTGCGGCTAAAATTGACACAGACACAAACGTATGTTTATACTCCAATTTTAATGAATCACATGCCAGTTCTGCAGTAAATAGCCTGGAGATGTTGTGCATCATACCTTGACTTTAGCCGTGGCAGTGAGTAAGATGTAGTCTGGGTTCTCTAGACACTCCTGTTTGTGTTGCTGGGCCTCAGAACCCACCAGCAGGTTAAAGTGAGTGGCCAGATGCCTCCGCAGCAGTGTCTTATTGGGGGGAATATTTAGCAGCAGAGCCATCGTCTCCACATTAAAGCGAGGTTCCAGCACCTGAAACAAAGAAAAAAAAAAAGACAACCATTTGATCCATCATTTGAATATTGGTAAGTTTCATTAAAAAAAGCAAAATTTTGAGCAATTTGAGACTACATCTGGATCGGATTCAGAACGATGATCAAAACACAGATGGAGTAGATCGAGTCCATCAACACCTCTAAAGCTTCACAGTCCTATAGCTCATCCTGGGTCGACAATTCATTCAGTAACATTAGGCAGTTTTGATTTATAGGCTATTTAATGTTGGTGATTGCGTTATTTTACATACGGTATGCATATGATTACATAAGATATTGTTCGTTTCTGCATCTTCTTCGCATGTGTTTTGATCAGGAGACGCGTAATAGCGCCCCTTTACCGTATAACAAGGATTTCCAGAAAATTCTGTCAACGGCGGGGAACGGTTGTTTCACAAATGATGGAAATTTCCATCAATGGCGGGGAAAGAGTTAATCGCTGTTTTCTCACTGCAGTCATTTTTGTTTTTTATTTTGTTATTGAAAAGAAAGCACAGCACATATTTACATATTCACCTAAACGGGTTGCGATGTTCGCTAAAAGTATACCGATGCAAAGGAATTTCGAATTTCTTATTACCCCTGAGCAAAGAATGAAAAAGAACTTTGCTGGGAATATATATTGGGGCATTAAGGGATAGTTCACCTAAAAATGACAAATTCTGTCATCATTTAATCACCCTTATGCTGTTTCAAACCTGTATGAGTTTCTTTCTTCTGTTGAACACAAAAGAAGATATTTTGAAGAAGGTTAATCAAACTGTTGACGGTAGCCATTGACTTCCATAGTGGGAAAAAAATACTATGGATGTCAATGGCTACCGTCAACCAAAATTCTTCAAAATATCTTCTTTTGTGATCAGCAGAAGAAAGAAACTCATACAGGTTTAGAACAACTTGAGGGTAAGTAGTTTCATTTTTGGGTGAACTATCCCTTTAAGGGGTACAGTGTTCATAGATCAACTCTTGCAGGCTTTTAACTTACACATTTTCTCTTATGAGTAAAGCTTTAACCATTTCAATCAATAATCTAAACGAGTACATAGACTTTTCTCACCATCAGTCCTCCATGTACTCCACTGCCCCTCAGATTGGGCGCATATTCAGCCAGGTCAACGGACCGCAGCCACTCCATCACACGGTGGTTGGTCCATTGAGAGACCTCAGCAGGACTTATGTTGTTCTGAAATGATGGTGAGCATAAGGAATGCTAGTACAAGTGCAAAAATAACAGGATAGCCCAAATTAGAGTTTAGTCTCTCTTCCTACCTCATCTGAAGGTCGTCGCCGTAGACAGTTGGGGTCATAGTTGTTGAGCCGGAGCACCTGGATGGCTCTCTTAATACTGAGGTGATGTAAAACACTGCCCACTTTCAGAGATAACAGGTCATCCTGTTTAGCGGGAGAAGAAAAACATTACTAAAATGCTACCACACCTTTCTATGAAAGCTGATGCTACTCAACAAACCGAACAACTTGTTTCTTATTACAATACCATTTAAAAGTTTAGGGGTAGTAAAGTTATATTTATTTATGAATTAATACATTTATTCAGTTAGGACACATTATAATGTTATTAAAAAAAATCCATTTCAATTAAAATTGCGGTTCTCTTGAACTTTATATTCCTCAAAGAAAAGAAAAACAAAAATCACATTTTCCACAAAAATATTAACCAGTAAAACTGTTTTCAACCTTGATGATAATAGGAAACATCTTATTGAGCACCAAATCGGCATATTTGAATGATTTCTGAAGGATCATGTGACACTGAAGACTGGAGTAATGCCATCACAGGAATAAATTACATTTTAAAATATATAAAAAATAGAAAACAGTCATTTTAAAATGTGTAAAAATATTTCATTACATTACAGTTTTTGCTGTATTTTTGATCAAATCAATGCAGCATTGCTGAGCATAAGAGACCTCTATCAAAAACATTTGAAAAATCCTACCCACCCCAAACTTTTGAAAGGCGGCGTATGTTAAAAGCTAGTTTAACCTTTCATTTAATGATTAAAACCTTATGAAATGATTGAGAAAAAGACTAACCACAGTCATATAGTGAAGCATCCGCCCATCCACACGTCCCTCGTCAAACTGAGTCTTGTACTGCGGGAGGCCGATATCATCAAGCCACCCTAGAACAGAAGGAAAGAGGTAGCAACTCAAAAACAGTTCAATCAGTTATTAATCAATCAAGAAAATGATTCAATCTGAGTGTTAACCTTAATTTAACCATCATTTAACCAACCAATCTATGATACTGTGGATAAATAAACATCAATTCCTTACTTGTCACCCAGTGGTAGTCTAGTTTGCCCTTGTTGTCATCTTCCTCTGAGCCCAGTGCCTGCAGGGCCAGCTGGAGTTTCTTCCTGTGGAGAGGGTGTTTTATTCCCATCTCCTGCATAGAGAGGGCAGAACAGTCCTTAAACATGAACTTCAGAAGGAAAACTTATTATTACGAGGTTTAAACGTGGTCTCAGAAGTTTGGACTCCACTATATGCTCTCATCCTGATACTGAGTAAGAACTCACTCTTTCCAGATCCTGCTGGGATGCCTGCAGGAGCGTCTGGCCGGAGGAGACCCACTGCCTTGCCAAGCTCACGTACAACCCCAGTCCCTGCTCCTGCATCCAATCACACACCTGCTCCCGGGACCAGCGTGCAAACGGAGCATCCAACTCGCTGGAAAACACAAACAAGCACATCTCACACAGCATGTACTACTAAAATGTGACTCTGACAACAAAATAAATGAGTTTTTAATGAGGAACTGAACCAATAAATCAACAACTATGCATATGAACCCGTCAACAAGGTGTCTTTACCAACAGCAGATCTTTCCAATTTGAGGAGGTGCTCTATCCTGTGTCGCTGTGAATACTGACCTGTTGGTGTTCTGCAGGTCACGTGACCAGCCCAGCCTGGGCCCAGCTGTGGCTCTGACTCCACCCCGTTTAAACTCACTCTCTGATAGGTTATCATCCAGGTTGAATGTGGTTGATTGACTTCTTTTGAGTCTTCAAAGAAGAGGAGAAAGTCATTTTTATCAAGTTCATCTCAAACTGATGTGGGTTAACTAAGCAGATTACAGATTTATTGATACTACATGCTTTAAATGACAGTTTGACAAAAGTTTTTCCACATTTATCTAAAAAAAAACTAACAACAACAACACAAACACATATATACTGTATGTTTATACTGTATACACATTAAAATATACATTTATTTTGCTACAATTAGGGTGTTGTTTATAAAAAAGGTTACTTAGACGTTTAAAGAAAATCAGAACAACATATTTATTTTTTATTAATATTCAATTTAAGTAATAATGAAAATTGCAATAAAATAATACTTTAAATAAAACAGATAAATATTTGTCTACTATTATAGTATTTATTTATATTTTGAGTTAGCTTTTCTTTTTAATTTAATTTTAGATTTTATTAATTTTGTTATGTGCATGTCATTAGTTTTTTTTAAAATTATATTTAGCTTAAACTTATTTTCATTTAGTTACCAAGGCAACATGTCTAATTTTTTTTTGTGTAATCTAATATTAATACTTTATTTTATTTCAGCGCTTTATTTTATTGCTTTTCCTCAAATGAACAAAAACTACTTTTAATAGTTTTAGTTAACGACACTTCTAGGATATGAAATATGCTGGATGTCCAAAACATCCAATACTGCACCTCCGTTTCATACTCACTTTCCAAAGAGTGCTTTGATTCCTTTAGACTTTTTCTTGCCCTCCGGAGAAATGGGGAGAGTGTGTGTGCTGTCACTGTCAGCTGACCTCTGCGGCATGCCTGCCAGATCCAGATGGTCAGTGCCGTCCCTCTCCGTCTCAGCTGTGCAAACAAACACACACACAAGACCTGTTGTCACCACAGCACAACACATTACCCACAATGCCATGGTTAGTCGAGCATCAAATAAACTGAGGATTATGGGAAGGAAGAAAAAACAAGGCAGTTGTTCAGTTGGAGACCAGAGCAGTAAAAATGTCATGAATAACAGGAAGTTCAAAAGAAATAAAGCCCAAAAATTACAGCGTATTCCTTGAACTACTGGAATCAGCATCACGGGGCAAGACTGCAGATGACTTCTCGTCTGGACTGAAGAACAACTGGATGGGGTTTATTTTAGGAGTGGAACCACGGAACAAATTCACATGCTGACATGCAAGTTAACACAATGAAAGTAATAACATCTCTGTAGTTGAATGGGACTAAATGCAGCCTGAACGAACATTCGTACAGTAGTCTAGATGTGAAGGGCACATATAGAGCTGTGAGAATGTGGTCTGAATATTTGAGTGCTGGGTAATGTGGTCACAAAATAACATGTGATGAGGACAGAACCTCCATATTCTTCATCTTGAAGGGCTCACGCTGGTTACCACAAGAGCTCAATGTTTAAACACGTCTATTTAGACTATTATTTTGACAAAGAGGACTTAAAAAAACAATTATCATTACCTCATTTAATATCATCTCCTGCTATGAAGTAAAGAAATGAAAATAAACCAACTTGAGCCCTAAATTGCTTATTTTCAGAAAGACAGACTTTTTCAAATAAAGCTTGAATGAAACTAAAATAAACTATGTGGTCCCTTTTACAATATGTTAGAGATCACAATCATTTTCAAAATCATTAAAATACTTGTTGGATCTCTATATTCATATAGCAACTTATTTTTATTATTCGTTTATTTGTCAGGGACAATGCAGCGCACATTATTACAAACATAATTATCACGTCAAAACCATCACAATATGTGTAGATGTGTTGCATAAAAGGTTTCTAGCCAATAGGCTAATTTGCAACCCCTATTGAACTGAACAATGTAATTACTCAAGCACCCTTGAGTCTCAAGTATGACATTAAATTTGGTTAAAAAGGGACCTAACCTATTATGCTTTTTTTGTGTAATGTTGCTGTTTGAGCATGAAAAAGGTCTGCAAAGTTACAAAGTAAAAAGTCCACTCCAAAGAGTTATTCTGTATATCAGTAAGAATGGTTTCTGAACTCCTTCTGAACTGTTTCTTCTGGGAAGTGCACATCACAATATTTCTCATTTACATAATTCCCGCCCAACGTATACACAATAAAGGGGCAACAATATAAAATGTGAGAAATAATGTGTTTTTTGAACATTCAAGTATGAAAAACTAGTAGACCCCAAAAGCAAAAATCAAGCCTTTATAAAAGCACTTCATATGACCTCTATAATAGCAGAAGCAGTGATTATGTTTGATATGGTACAAAATGGTCAGAGAGCCAATAGATTATTATGTTTGGAAAAACAAAATGCATTGCGTTGAAGGATTTTTCCTTGAAGGGAAAGAAAGAAATAAAAACACACCCAAGTTCTGCTTTGTCTTTCTCCGGAGAGGCCATACAGCAGGTCTAGCCAATAAAAGAGTGTCTGTACTACTACTAAAACAGATGCATACATACAGTACCAGGCATATGTTTGACTCGTGAACTTTTTAGTCTAAAAGTGAAAAGTCTGTATGTCCAAACGATTGTCTGCTACTGTACATACAAACAGAGCACAGTTTTTCCAAAGTTATTGTCGCTTTTTTGATCACAGTGAAACTTTAGCAGACCAAGGGCATATTTATCTAGAAGTAAGATAGTCTCACCTAAATTAGGGGCACTAGCAGTCCTCTTCCCTCCCTTGATCTTGAAGAATCCCCGTCCAAAGGAAGATCTCATTTTCCTGCTGCCGAAGCTGTCATCCTCAGCCGTTCGAGAAGAGCATGGGGATTTGGGTGGTAGAGTTGTAATCTTGTTGAACTCATCAAAAGATTTGCTCTAAAAGAACAGGAAGAAAACATTTCAGAAACCTCAAATAATTTCATGTATGTAATAAAAAAATTGGTTCTGTTAATAATAGAATAGAATAACCTCTGCTGGCCTATGATCTACTGCTAAAGACCTCTAGAATTAAAAATGGCTAAATAGAAATTGTTTATCTTACTTTATATCCTCACAATTACATTGCAAGTATTCAATATATTTCCTATCCCTAATGAAAACTAATAAGGCTTTTTCATTTTAAATTTTTCTCAAGTCAAGTCTCGAGTAAGCTGAAATTCACCTTTTCACTGGCTTTTCCATCGAGGTTGTCCTGGCTTCCTGATTTAGTGACCTCTGATGTTCTAAAACATGAAAAGACATTGTTACCATCACTATTTCCAACATACAGATGTTCATAAGTGGCATCTTCTAGTTATCAAACCACCATGTTAAGGTGTCAGACACACAATTTGTTTCACAATAATAGTGGCATTTCAGGTTACCCAAAATCTGGCATTTCAAAATGTGCCATTGTTGTAACCCAACTCCACCAGACACGCATACTCACTCGGGACTCTCATGTAATGGGGTCTCCTGTGATTGTGTTGGCTCCTGACACTCTTTATCACTACAAAGGACAAACACACAAGCATTGGGATGCAGAGGTGCTGGCAAAGCATGATGGGTAAGCAGTGAGGTGAGGTGTATAGACAGACATACACTGATGTGCTAAAAGTGAGAAAGTGACACTATAAAACCCCATAGAATGATGAGATAGCTTGAAGAAGGTGATCGTCATGAACTCTGATATAGATAATAGACAAAAGGCATTTCAAAGGACGGAAGGAGGATGCTATCATAAAAACACAAGAAAGGAAAAGGTGCAACATGGAGAATGGGATGCTTAGCTAGTAGGCTGTAACATAGATGGGATGCTTCGGGATGTAAACCTACAGCCACAGCTTTGATATGAACGAATGTTTGCTTGTCCAGAGTTTGTCAGATGATGAGCCTGCATGAAAAAACAACCTCAGCAGACACAATGTGTGTTTTAATGTACTGATCTGAGATTGTACCTTGATGACTGCATGTGTTCCAGTACTGAATCGCTGTCTGCTTTGTCTGGGGATGGTACTGTGAACGATGGCACTTGGAATGTACTGACAAATGTAGCCGCCTACATATGAAGAGAATATGCAAAGGAAAATTCACAACAGTAAATTCTCTACAACAGTATTTTTTCAAAATGCAGACCCACGGAGGTCCACCTCAAACAACCTTTCAAGCATAAAAATACAATATTTTATATAAATATAATTTAATTAAATTATTTTGATTGAGCGTTTTTATTAAGGATTTTTTTGTTTTGCATTTTGACCATTTTTATGACAAAGTACATTTTACCCTATTACATATTCTGATTGAGTCTCTAATGAGTTCTCATTACTGTAATGCAGTAAAAACATCACTAATATTTTTTCTATTTTTACATCAGTACTACAGTATGTACACCTTTCATAATATATAAATAATTTACTATTAAAATAATGCATTTCTTTTTGTATTAAAGAGAGTGGTTATTGTTCAAAAAAACTATTAAAATAATTTTCATTAATTGAAAAAAATCTGAAATAAAATAAAATATAAATCTGAGAAATTTTTTTTAATGAAAGTTAGAACTCTAAAAACAAACTAATAAAAATGGCAAAAGCACATAAAATTACTAAAACAAATTTAAATTTAAATTAAACTCAAAATATAAAAATAAAAGCTAATTAAATATTAATAAATACAATAATAGTATATAAATAACACTAAAATAACACTGATTACAGGAATGTCAAATTTCATTAACATAAGTTTTGGGAGTCCTTGGTTCAAAAAATTTGAGAAATCCTACTGCATACGTCTCATTCCAATGATCCATCGCTTCTGAACAGTAATATCTGAAGACATAGTCACTCCATGATAATCTATCTGATACTCAGCTCGTCAGTGACAGTATGAGCCAGCTACATGTATTACAAGTGTTCAGTTGTGCTTTTAGCCTAAAAAAACACCAACAACACAACTTTGCTGAACTGTCAATCAGCCTGTGTTGCTCTAAATTAAGAACATTATAGGTTGCAGGAACTTGCAGTGCAGTGATTTCATATTAGGCACGGCAAAACAAAATATTATATGCAGATTAACAACCAAAAGTGAATGGTATAACCTCGAGGGATATTCTATATGAAATTTGTACCTCATTTTGACCCCTCACAGCGACTTCCTCTGTGTAAGCGAGCAGAGACTTCTCCGTGTCCATGGAAACGGAGAGGGGGGTGGACATGGAGAGGGAGCTGTCGCTATTGCTCTCATCACTGTCTCCGTCTTTGACCTTATCTGATGAAAAAGACAGGAGAAGAGGGAGATCAGATCATTAGCTAGGGAACACGCCACTCAGCACCATAAGAACAAATACAGCCTGTCACTTAACAACAGCATGTTAAGGGATTTAACTAATTGGGTGAATCTCTAGAAAATATATCAAGGTCACATTCATAATACAGTATTATATAATAAAGTGTAATGTAATATAGTATAGCATAGTATAGTACTATAATAATATAATATAATATAATATAATATAATAAATATACTATATTATAATTAATATAATGGGCCCTATTTTAACGATATAAGCGCATGGTCTAAAGCGCACAGCGCAAGTTCACTTGAGGCGTGTCCAAATCCACTTTTGCTGGCGCATGGTCTTAAAGGGTTGTCCCTATTCTCTTAATGAGTAATGGGTGTGTTAAACCAATCAGAGTCTCATCTCCCATTCCCTTTAAATGCCAGTTGCGCTTGCGCCATGGCAGATTCGCTATTTACATGACGGAATATGATAGTGGAAAGACCGATCGCGTCTCCAGAGCGATAACGGAACAGCTCGTGTGCGAGGTAAAAGTGCGCAAGCAGACCATCTACGGGACAAGCCGGATTCCACCATATCTTTACGTACACAATAATAATCTTTTACATTGTAATCCTTTTATTTTTTATATTTGACATGTTTGTGTGCTGCTGTGTGTCCCTGTGTGTTCAATAAGCAGAGTGTACGCGCGTTGTGGACCCGCCTATAGCCGCACATTACTAACGCGCTCTTTAAATAACAAAAAAAGAATATTGCGCCATTGACTTTAGACCAGGTTTCAGTTGGTCAATGGCGCAGTCTATTTATGTTGCCTCAAAATAGCAACATGCCAACAAAGCACCAGAACACACCTCGTTTTCAGACCAGCAGCCCATGGGCGCACATGCATTTGCTATTTAAACAACGTGGCGCAGGACGTGAAAATGATAACTGCGTCGGACTGAAACTAGCAAAAAAGCTGGGTGTAAGATAGGGCCCAATGTAGTTTAATCTAGAAAACATGTCAAGGTCACATTCATAATACAGTATTAAATAATAAAGTATAATATAATGTTATATAATATAATTTTCCCCTGATATTATGATTTGTTCCCCCTGTAAAGGAAAGTCCCCATGGTGTTTCTCTTTACTGTAATAGAGTAATATAAAAACGTCAACTTAAAAAAAAAAAAAAGAGACAAACATTTTAAATGTTGCTTTGTCAACTAACTGTAATACATTAATACTAAATTACTCGCACTAAAACTATAATAAAAATAAAAGCTAAATATAAATGTTTAAAAACAAAACCTAATAAAATAACAGAAGTACACGACAAAATTCCTAAACTTAAACTAAATTTTAAATTCAAATAAAAACTCAATATACAAAAACCTATTTCAAACCATTAATAAATAGTATATAAATAATATAAAAATAACACAGAGTGATAAATGCACTTCATTCACATCCCTTTGGAATAGTTTTTATTAAAAGTTAGTAAAATAAATCACCTTTTCTCCCCTGAGCTGACATGACCATCTCTTGCACTTTCTTGTAACGCATCAGTGACTGTCGCAACTCTTCAATCTTGCGATCCTACACAAAGCATCATTATCAGCATTAAATGTTAAGATTTTCAAAAGCAATGGGAAACTTCTGACCCAAAACTACCTTCTCCTCATTTGCCGCCATCAACGACTCCATTGCTTTCTTCATCCTCTGTACTTCCATATCTGCAAAGCACAGGCTTAGTTAACTAAAGACCATTTCATAACACTAAAGGGCAAAGAAACATTAGGCCTCAGACATTTAGCATCACATAAACTGTAGACAGACACATTGAGCTGAAATACAACAGTGACCTTCTGTGATAAATATGAGAAATGTACATAACAGAAGCGAGGAGGAGCTTGTTGGGATTAAACGTGAGAGTATACAGCCACAGATAAGGGTGGACGTCCAGCCTGTGAGGTCATGAGGAGTGTGAACAAGGGTTACGGTCAGCTGCTGATAATGGAGGGAAGAGAGGAAGTGAGGTGAAGAAACTAGCTTTGGGGAACAGGAGGTGTTACAGTAGGAGGTGACAGGCAAGAAACAAACAGACAATCATGTAAATGTGACATGCCAGATGGCGACCACAATCTGACTCTTGTCAGGGCTACAACATAAGAAAGGAATGATATATATTACTCGTTTCCTGGATCTAAAATATAACTTTTTGCCACACCTGCCAATGACCGGTGACTTAAGAAAATTTACCAGCCATAAATATTATTACTTATTTTTGACAGTAATGACACCAAAATTTTAGATACCAGTGAAAATTCACAATTTTCAGGTACAGAATTGTAATCAAAATGTAAAATAACACTAAATAGTCTTCACCGTATAAATTAAACTATAAATTAGATTAATGCTTATTAAAGTTTAAAAAGTTATACAGACATGAGCAGTGAGTGATTTACTCTTAATAATCCTCCTAAAGCAGGATTATTAGGATGCTGTCACTTTAAGACCTGCACGGATCCTGTATACTGTACACTGATACTGTACACATGCGTTTTCTTTCTCAATTATTTACATTCACTTAAAGGGATGGTTCGGAGTAAAATCAACCTAGGATCCTTTGCACCATGACCTCGAGCCAAACACCTCCCCCAGAAGCCTTTTTTTCTCTTGGTTGAACATTATTAAAGTTAGAGCTTATTTAGAGATATCAGCCGTATGGCTTAGTGCAGGCGCTAATGGATCCTAGGCTGTATCTCGTAAATTACCCCACTAATAATGCCCAGAATGGTACCAAACTTCTATAGTAGTACAAATAGGTTCTGTACTCATAAAACGTGGCATTGGAAAGTTTTTAAGTACATCAGGAGTTTATTTAAATAACACTTGCCTGATGGCTAATGCTACCGCTAACCCGGACGTTTATTTATTTATTTTTCGAAGTGTTGACAACTTAGTGTTAACTAATAATTGTTGCAAACTGGTACTACCAACAAAATATTAGTGCATTCCTGGAACTGGGTGTCGTTACACTACATCATTATGCATCACTTTCTGCCAGGACCTTTACATGCTTTTCCATAATCACTGAAGTGACCTCGACGTGTGGGTTAGCAGTAGCATTAGTCATCAGGCAAGTGTTATTTAAATAAACTCCTGATGTACTTACAAACTTTCTAATGCCTCGTTTTATGAGTACAGAACCTATTTGTACTACTGTAGAAGTTTGGTACCATTCTGGGCATTATTAGTGGGGTAATTTACAAGATACAGCCTAGGATCCATTAGCGCCTGCACTAAGCCATACGGCTGATATCTCTAAATAAGCTCTAACTTGAATAATGTTCGACCAAGGGAAAAAAGGCTTCTGGGGGGGGGTGTTTGGCTCGAGGTCATGGTGCAAAGGACCAGTGATGGGAATAACGGCGTTATAAATAAACGGCGTTACTAACGGCGTTATTTTTTTCAGTAACGAGTAATCAAACTAATTACTGCTTCCTCCATTACAACGCCGTTACCGTTACTGTCAATAAAAATGCGGCGTTACTATAATTGAGCTCACTGAAGCGGTTTTCATCCGAGTAGGCTCTCTCTCAGCCATAGGAGCTGCAAAGTTTTTTCTCTGGTGTTGTGAGTGTTTATGAGGCGCGGGACTCGACAAAAGCGAGGCGAATGCCGCGAGCGTGCTCGACAGTGCGCGAGAGAGACCGAGTGTGTCCGAGAACGTGCTCGACAGTGCGCGAGAGAGACCGAATGTGTCCGAGAACGCGCTCGACAGTGCGCGAGAGAGACCGAGTGTGTCCGAGAACGTGCTCGACAGTGCGCGAGAGAGACCGAATGTGTCCGAGAACGCGCTCGACAGTGCGCGAGAGAGACCGAGTGTGTCCGAGAACGCACTCGACAGTGCGCGACAGAGACCGAATGTGTCCGAGCATAAATACTTTATTTATAAATAAATTACACATATCAGCATTTGAATAATCTCTGTAGCATATGGTATCATATGCAATATTTTAATTAGTTTATATAACATAAACTCCAAAATAACCTGCAGGGAACGTTCAAACATATTTGTTTGACGGTTGTGAGCTCCTGTGGCAAACACGACTAATTTGGCTAAAATAACCTCTGATGATGACGTTCTCTGTAGGTTATAAAAATAAACCCCTCAAAAGATTATATTGTATTATTATTATTTATGTTGATACATTGTTCAGTATTATATTGAGAGCACTTTTTGTTAAACTTACTATTGTGAGGAAGAAAATACTTGAAGTAGGCTATACAGAATGTCTACCAGTTGTAAAGGTGTGTGAGTTTTATCATTTTAATTATATGCACCAGTGTATGTGTATGTATATTTTTATTAGGCTACTATTTATTTATTTTTGGTACATTTCTTAAGAAGCATAATTTATTTTTAGACTTATTTGTTGGCCAGTTGTGGTCTGTGCAATAAATATTAAAAGTTCTAAACCATATTGTTTTATTGTTGCACTATAGTAATGATAATATTTTAATATTTAAGTTAGGCTACGTTCACACTGCAGGCTGAAACGACCCAATTCCGATTTTTTTGCCCCTATGCGACCTGTATTTGATCTTTTCATGACAGTCTGAACGACACAGATCCGATCTTTTCAAATGCGACCCAGGCCACTTGGGTATGTGGTCCCAAATCCGATACATATCCGATCTTTTGAAATGCGACTTCAGTCTGAACGGCCAGGTCGCATGTATCCGACCCGCACGTCATTGATACGCGGAAAACGTCATAATTCTGCGTTGAAGTAGTCGTCGGTTTGAAAACGGACTGCATATTCGTCGAGCTGAGGTAAATCTGCCGAACGGGTCGACCTCGACGAGCCCGTTAATAATAAAAAAAAAAATCCCACGGCCATTATATATACGTTATGTTAACTTATTTGTGCTGAATCTGATATTAGATAGGTCAGCGGCTGCTGTCTGGCTCTTGTGTAACGGTCGCTGCGCGTGCTCGTGTGTGTGTGTGTGTGTGTGTGTGTGTGTGTGTGTGTGAGAGAGAATCACAGTTAAAGTTTAGCTACTTGCCTACTTCCGCAAACAACAAGTGACGTCGTTGACCGTTGAGTACTCTTCTGCGCATGCGGGTCACTTCTGGGTCATTTCACGTTCACACAGGAGATCACAAAAGGTCGCATTTAATTGGAAATGTGAACGGCCTTGCAAAAAAATCGAATTTTTTCAAAAAATCGGAATTGAGCATTTAGCCCTGCAGTGTGAACGTAGCCTTAATAGGTGTCTCTCACATTGTCCCACAGCAACATTTAAATAGTGTAGATTAGTGTACAATGTTTTATAATAATAAGATGTTCTATTTAGTGTCAATTTCATTCATTTAACATTTCATATTGGGGGTATCCAAGAAATTTCTTATATTTAAACTTTTTTTTTTTTTTTTAAGTAACTCAATAGTTACTTTCCCTGGTAATTAGTTACTTTTGTAATGATGTAATTCAGTTACTAACGCAGTTACTTTTTGTGAGAAGTAACTAGTAACTATAACTAATTACTTTTTTTAAGTAACTTACCCAACACTGCAAAGGACCCTAGGTTGATTTTACTCCGAACCATCCCTTTAAGACACAACCGACTATGTTAACTAGGATACACTGTGTGAATGTGTTCTTTCAAGCGCAAGAAGTGGTGAAAAAGAGCTCAATTCAGTATTTGTGCAGATTTCTGGGGACGTGCTTCAAATGTTGAGGCACAGAAAACTTCCCACAGTGTGCGAGTAATGAATTGAGATCCCTTTCGCATCTTCTTGCACTTGAATATTTAAATTGGCAAGGATTTAACTTTTGTGGCGATGCAACACTGACCCGCCAACTGTTCTGAGTGTCGTTTGTTCATGTTCTTATACAACATTGCATTGTTAGAATTCATAAAAATGTTACCGGCCATTAACACCGTTTCATATACTCGCCAACTCCAATTTTTACTCGCATTTGGCGCTTGGCGAGTGTTAATTGCAGGCACTTTCCTATACCTAATAACTGCTATTTTTAAATCCATTAACTTCCTGTAAGTCTGTAATTTGCACTGCTTTGTGTCATAGAAAAGCAAGCTTCATGAGTACCATGCCCAAACATGCAGGCACAGGAAGTAGAGGACTAAGAGGACAAAAATAGTACAAAGATTAAAAAATGAAAAAGGGTGAATGTGTAGAAGGTAGACATGTGTCCCCTTACGTTTCTCTTTGAGCCTCTTTTTTAATGTTTCCTCAGTATGGAAAACTGTTTAAGACAGAGTAATGATATTAAATGTATTCTGTTATTGGACCAATAAAGTGCTATGCATAACAAGTTACATAGAAAAAAAAACATAAAAGCAGAACAATAAATAAAGTCTAAATAGACCAATAAAAGCAAATGTCAAGCAAAATAAAAAGTAAAAATCTAAACAAAAACAAAAAAACTAAGGAAAAACCCCCCGAAATAAAACAATAAAATAGCAACAACAAAAATAAAAGTAAAAAAAAAAAAAAAAATTATGCATGTAATAAAAACAGATTAAGTTTATCTACTCCAGTTTTTGTTTTAAATGAGTCAATACAGCATCACAGATCCAGCATAATGACAAGACAAAACTGAAGGGCATGTTGGGACAGGCAACGCTGTGATTATGTTACATGACCCACCTCTCTCTGTGCCGTCTAGGCCTGCAGGCGTTGGGGATCTGGACCCCGTCTCATCCTGCAGCCTCCTCAGATCACCATCTCTCCCATCAAGCTGCCTTCTCAATGTAACAAGCTCCTCCTGAACATTAAAACACACAGACCTCACAACGCTGAATCCAAAGCCTGGACCACCAACAAAGTTAACAGGTTAAAAGCCCAGTAACATCAAACCATGCAGTTACTAATTACTATAAGAGAGTTCAGCACACGGCACATGCAAAATAAAAGTTCTGTCTGATGTATAATTTTTTGGGGATCAGAGACAGATATAATAATACTTGTAATATAAACAAATATTATTATCATTATTAATATTAAAGGCCCCATGACATGAAAATTTCACTTTATGAGGTTTTTTAACATTAATATGAGTTCCCCTAGCCTGCCTATGGTCCCCCAGTGGCTAGACATTTTGATGGGTGTAAACCAAGCCCTGGGTATTTTTGAGAAAATGAAAGCTCAGACGGGCAAATCTAGAATCTTCCCTTTATGTCGTCATAAGGGGAAAGGTCACCTCCCCTTTCTCTTCTTTGCCCGCAAAGAGAATTTGGCCCGCCCATGAGAAAATGAGCTGCGCGAGCACCATATTGTTTTTTCCTCGAGAGACATCATGGCTTGCAAACGAGCGAAGCATGGCAGTTGCTCAGTGTTTGGATGTATAAATTAACACAAAAGTATTTTTTTAGGTCCTTCATCCGAGCCTCTGAAGAACAAGTGGGTTATGTGAATTTCTGATGTGTAATTGTTCAAGTTCAGATAGATAATCTTTCTCTCAAAATCGTTCAATACTGTTTATGCATCAGTAAACCGTTTCTCTTGGTAGGATGAAAATAATCGTATTTAAACTGTGATTAAAATATATACAGAAAGCGATCAAAGAACAATCCCTTTCCAATCGCCCAAGCTGTCAATCACACAGCGTGAGTTTATCTGGACACTTGCCAAAACTCGTTATGAAATCAATGACGCTGTTACGCTGCACAACGAAGCTCTTACTGTACTCAATCAATGCTCATCACTGCAACCTTTTATGTGATGGGAATAGATCTAAATACTTTAAAAACTTCTCACGATTCGTTAATCCCGATAGCTGTAATAGTAAAAGCGTATAATAGCTGTAATAGTAAAAGTTTTCGAGAGAGTTCCACATGTAATGCTAGATATTTCATATGCAAGCATGTCAGCCAATCACAGCAGTGGGCGTTTACACTGAAGTCTCACAGCAGACACGCACCTTCAAACAGAGTGTTCAAATCAGAGGCTAAAATCAGGCAAGGAAAAATGCCTTTTATTTCTAAATTATTCATTTTTTATCTTAAAAACATACTTACATTATAAGGGCACCCCAGGAAACATTATAAAATAATAAAATAATGGACCTAATGTCATGGGACCTTTAATACTGATATTTATATTAATAATATGTATTATTATAAATAATAATAATATTTTTCATAAAATATGACATATTACTGACATAAAACCAGACAAAATTTCTGAAATTAAAACACTTTATACAAAATGTACACTTTTACTGTTAAAATATGTTAATTGGCCAAGCATGCAAGGTTATTGGATTATCTCGCATCACAAAATAGCAAAGTGTTGACTCAAATCAGTCTACAACTAATCAGGATCACATTCAAGAACTTCATTCAAGAGTTCAAAGCATTGCCAAGGTGGGTGAGACGTTTATAACACACACAAAAAATAAATAGAGTAGCACATTTATGCAAACCTCACACTGAGCTTTTTGAAGCGTGTGGCTTAACAGTATGCTACAGTAGGAAGTAGCGACAGAAATAGCTTCTCCTGCATTATAAAGCAGTCTGAAATTTAGCCCTCTCAGCTTAAACATCACGTAGAGCCTCACACTAAAGCATACTTGTGGTTAATTAAACATGCTGAGATCTTATACTGGTGCCACTGCTTGGAGAAGAGGGCAGATTTAAAGAGCAGCTTTCAAACCATGATGAGAACTTTGTCTGTACCCTTTAAATGGTGTATAATGGAGGGCTATGGAGCTACTATAGAGCTCTCAAGACGATTAAAAGTTTAATTCTGTAATGATATGAGAGAATACACTCAACAGTGGCCCTGGAATGTATTTGGACTGAAATAAACACTGAATATTGTATTGTTAATAAAAAACTTTTTAAAGAATGGCCACTGCATATGAGTAAATGCTTAAACTTTAAACTGAAGGCTTCAATAAAAGTGCCTGAAAGCAAAGTTACAGTGCAACAATAAGTAAATAAAAGGTCTTTGGGTCACAACCACAAGCAGTAACCACCCTGAGGTATGCCGACCTTAAGTTCCTGGATTTTTTGTTCCTTCATCTGTTTCTCATACTGCATCTGGCCCATTTTGAGTTTCAGGCTAGAGAGTTTAGCCATTAGCGACTAGCGGCAGAGAGGTTAGCCAAGGAGGAAAAGGAAAATAGATAACTTAAAGATAACAAGAATAGTGACAGGTTATGCAAGAGAGACAAGAGCAGTAGAGAAAACCCTACCCAAGCTTAAAAATGAAAACATCAAGTACTGTTTTAACTAGTAAGAAACTAGTATTGAAACTCACCTTAGTGGATTTCAATTTCTTTTCATTCTGTAACCGTTCACTTTCCATCTCAGAAATGCGATATCTCAGTTCATTAATCTCCAAAATCAAACCCTAAAAAGAAAGAAGTCTTTAAAGTGCAAACAATCTCCATTTTTAATATGAATTTAATAATGTGAAATTAACTATTAAATTAATAAATAATAGGTTTACGACGTTAAACTCTATTGACTGCATAAATGCTGTTGATTACCATCAAAATAAAATAACTATTTACACAATTTCACACAGTTTCAGTAACGGAGGGAAGCTAATGCATGGAACCTAATAATAATAATATTAATAACGCCCTTCTTAATGCATACAGATTATCAAAGCCATATTCCCATTCATGAAGCTTCAAAGATGAGCCTTTTCTCATGTTTGAAATGGTTTGTTAAGCAAACAGACGTATTCAATCTTTAGAAATGCTTTACGAGCAAAAAACAAGAATCTAGTGACAAGCTTCCATTCAACACTCAGGCCTTTTCAAGCTCTTTGTCAGGATGTCTAGCATTCAGCCATGGATTTATGATTCAATAAACAACAGAACAGCCTCCAGTTGTAAACACTCAGTGAATGCTCCAAAAAAAAAAAGATACATCCACCTTGAGCAGTGATCCGGAAAACTCAGAATACATTTAATGTATAAAAATGTAGTGAATATATTTCAATAGAAAAAAGTCATTTTTAATTGTAATAATATTTCACAATTTTACCATTTTTACCGTAATTTATCATCAAATAAATGCAGCCTGGTTGAGCATAGGACACTTTCAAAAACATTTGAACAATAGTATACATTGAGTAATTCAGACTACAGCAATTCTGGTAATTCTTCAAAATCTAGAAAGACATATCATAGACCCAGTCTTAACAGAATAAAAAAGGACATTTTGGCAAACAAACTGGAGTCTTGCTGAGACAGTAAATTATGTGGCAGCAAAATAACACAGGAAAAGCCAGAAATAATTTATATCTTTGAAAAATGTGTTTATCCTAGACCAAACACGCTTGCCAATTTAGTGCACAGTTTAAACAATAAATAATTTATCTCTCTGTTCAAGAATATTCTAGGAATAATGGATGGCACAATCACAGAAAATTGGACTGAAGGGGAAAGCATGTCAACAAGGAGACAAAACTGGTCTTATACACACACAGCTGCAGAGACTAAACCTTCTAAACCTTCAAAACCTCTTGTTTTTCTCCATTGTTGCATGTTTTCCGACTCAAACATTCTTGTGAATTTTGATAACACCCCTTCCTAAAGTCCCTCAAGTAGCTAAACTTTCAACAAACAAAAAGTATGGTCGAGTTTCCAGCTTATTTGGACCAAGAAACGCCCACTTTGACATGAAGTCTATTTGTGAACGACATGTAAAGCAGCCAGCCTTAGTTCTTTTTTTTTTTGCCGTTTAGGGGCAGGTTTATCTGAAACCACCATTGTGGAAAACCATTCCAATGGATCCCAACACCCCTCTTGCTGAGGACCATTCCTACTCCCATATATCCAGTGTGACCTAGTCCTTTGTGGTAATGACTAGTTTCTAGAGAGAAAAGTGGCCACCCAAACCAATTTTGGAGAGGAAATGGTATCTGGTAAAGGGTGTTTTTGCATTTGCCATTTTGCCCAGACAGAAAACAAAACAGAGAACAGTTAAAAGCCCAACATTCCAGTGTACTGGAACAGACCTCTGTCCCGGAACATGACGTGATTGGTAGATGTCCGAGCACTAACAGAGTGCATTGTTGAATGCATGTATTTCTGCTACAGGCTTGTACAGAAACAAAAGGTTGGCTATACTACTAAATCACGATTCTAAACAAACATTCATGTCATCTTTCCAGCAAACTGCAATATGTTAAAGCGGTCAAAACAAAAGGGCTCTGTGCACCAACGGCGGAATGACAAATTAACCAATGACTAGAATTACAATTAAAGCACAGCCACTGACATTTTCAAACAAAGACATCATTACACAATTATTTCTCTCATGCATGTATGCATGTTTCTTACCTCACTCTCTCCGAATCGATCATCAAAATCAAGTCTATGTTTCTCCATGGTTGTTAACTTCAGTTTCAAGTTGGAAACCTCAGCCATCAGCTCCAGCTTCTGAGTCTCAAGGGCTGATCGGCATAAGAGTTCCTAGAAAAAAAAGAGTTTAAAAATGAACATACTACAGCATGAGTCGTAGAAATGTATTTTTATGGACTTTTTGCTTGTATCTCGACAGTAAAGAAGTAAATGAAAACTATATGCTGAAAATAAGCTTCACCATAGGGCTGGGCGATATGGCCAAACAATTATCTTAATAAACTTTTTCATATCAGTCGATATCGATAATTATCACGATAAATGTCGTATCTTTATTTTAAAAACAGATTTTTACTCCTAAATGAAAGTAGTAGAAACCAGAAAGTTAATTGTGGTTTTAAACTACTCTTTATTGTCATAACATGACAAACATTTCAAGTGTTGTAAATATTTCTTAACAAAATAAATATCTTGTTTCTGCATGTGCTAAGGGGTGATATTGTTTTAAGTCATGAACCAGGTTTGTGTTGTCAGACTTTGACATGCATCTTCAGCAAAGTTTGCAGTGCAGGCTGCAATATTAATAATATTACATGTTGGTCTCTTAGAAATGCACATATGACAGTAGCTTGAGTTAACGGTAGTAGTAGCATGAGATAGGATGCGGATGTAAATGTATGTTCATTAACAAAAACAGTAACAACCTAATTTTTCTATGGTAAAATTGTAATATTCTGACTGTTTGAGTTTTATTCAAATTAACCATTGGTCTTCCAAAGTAGCATACATTTAGATCATGATAACCACAGTTAAAACCACGCTTATTGCACCTCACTACCAAGGTAAAATGTAACTATATGGTTTCTATGGTATTTGTATGAAAAACAGTAGCCTAAATACATTCAGTATAAATGCACAAATGCTATAGCTTAATCACAAAAAATACTATAATTTTATTCTATTCGTCATTTAATACACAACTACATCAATAATACAATAAAACTTGATATAAATATCCCACATTTCTGCCACAATACCATGGTGCAATCCATGGTAAATGATGGTGATTTGTAGATTAAAAAACCCTTCTGACTGCATCGTTTGTGCACAGTGTTTCTCCTGTTTTTCAGCGCTGTTTGATCTGGCTTTAAACTAGTTTAAATCACAGACATTTGTTTTCTTCGCTGAAAAGCGCTTCTCACTGGATATCACAGCACTGTTCAGTGGTCGCGTAACCGAGACCGATAGTAAGCTCGCGCTGCAATTCCATTAGAACTTTGAGCCGAGCGGATAAATTGTCCGTGTATCGTTTTATCGAGGACATTTATATTGCGATAATTATTGTTATGGTTTTATCACCCAGCCCTACTTCACCATGCAAAACGCACATGTAACCAACCACCAGACCATGTCACCAATAAACAAGGAATATCTTTAAACCTACCTGTTGTAACATTTCTTCAGTGGCATTTAGTTTCTCACGGTGTTCATCAAGGCACAGGTCTAGGTCCCTTATTTTTTCTCCCTGTGCCTCCACTTGATCAGTCAAAACACTCACCTTTAAAGAATGACGAGCATTTAACTTAGGCATTATTTGTCTGCTTATCTCCACAATCGTTCAACATTTGGAATCAATAAGAGTATATTTTATTAAGAAATGTATCATTTAATTCAGCAAGAATGCATTAAATTGATCAAAAGTGACAGCAGACATGTGTAATGTTACAAAAGATGTCCACCAAATTAATGCTTTTGAACTTTCTCATCATCAAAGAATCCTGAAAAAAAATGTTTTTCCTCAAAAATATTAAAACAACTGTTTTTAACAAATAATAAGAAGAAGAAATGCTTCTTGGGCACCAAATCACCATATTAGAATTAGAAGATTGGAGTAATGGCTGCTGAAAAGCAGCTTTGCCTTAAAATAAATAACATTTTAAAATATATACAAATTTAAAACAGTTATTTAAAACTGTAATAATACTTTACAATATGAATATATTTTTGATCAAATAAATGCAGTCTTGGTGAGCCTTTCAAAAACATTTTTAAAATCTTATCGACCCCAAACTTTGAAATGTGCTGTATGTCAATATAAAGTTACCTGAAGCACAAGGGATTCTTTATCACTTTCAAGACGATTAAGTCTGTCCTGGTAAACATCACCGGTGATTGAAATGTGTCCATTTGACTGTAAGAAAAAAAATATTAGAAAAAGATTATATTATAAAAGACTTTTGGAATCCAACCTGAGATGTCTTGAAACAATCGGAGTTAACTTTAAGTTTCTTTTCAAAGTCAGTGATACTAAGAAAAACAGGGTCACTTGATATTCAAGGTTTTCATGCACCATTTATTGTGCCAACAAAGTTAACATTGGGTCAACGAACATAATACTACATGTAAACTGACTAAATATGGTATTATGTGTTGACTTTCACTTGGCAGTTGTTCAATCTGTCTCAAGCCACACAAGAATAATGTTTTTGAATTGCCGTAACTAATACCTTAAGGCAATGACAAAACTTAACTGCAGAGTCCTAATTATGAATAGAACTAATGCACATGATACTGTAATAGCTCAATTAATAAGTTCCAACACTAGTATTACGTCAGAATGAAAATGGTCAGCCTAGGTCTAGCAATACCAGCATGAAAATACTTCTAATAGGCACAAACCAACACATAGCGTATTTGACTATCATTGAAAATAGACTACATGCTTTTTGACTACTATAAATATAGGAAGTATAAATAACCATGCGCTTCCCTACAACATGGCAACACATAGTATGTTAGCTCATGTTCACACAGTAGACACGGTGAATTCCAGAGTTCTGGAATGTGGCGTACGCACCAGGTGACCATGCAGCCACTCCACCAGACTGTCTGCGGTAGAGTCTGGGATCTGACAACGCAAGCCCTCTCTCTCCTCAGTGTCCATGAGCTCCAGAACACCCCTCAGGTCCTCCAGTAAGTTCAGGGCTCGCAAGCTGCCCATGAAGGGCGATGTTGGGGACTGACAATCAAAGATGCCATTGGAGTAGTCCACAGCCTTGGAGCCTGAATGTCAACGACAAGGCAATAAATAAGAGTGGTGAATGGGGATTTGATTTTATGTATGTCAAAGTGAACTTTTAGAGGGTTTCTACTTAAACACCAGCATAGCCATATCACAAACATTGATACCATGGAGTTGATCACATTTTATTCAGACAATATTACGTGCAAGCAAATTGGTGGAGCTCCACAATATACATTAAATGCTCAGGAGAGTCAGGCAATACATGAATAACTGAATCTTTTACAATAGTTAACATTTAGCACAATGAGAAATCACTATAGAAGACAATTATCATGGACTGTGGGGTAAAAGATAGCATGACCTTATAATAAAACATGCTGCGGGTGAATAACCACTCAAGTCTTGAAAGCAGAACCAGGTCAGAGTAAATGCTTTAATTGCTGAAACCTCAGGAAATCATGTGATTAGACAGGCGACTCCAACTTGAAATGTCAGCCTTATAATAAACCAGTGATGAATTACTTCATATGCCATGCCAAAACATTTGGTCAGCCTACTAATATCAGTTTAATCTTACTCTGTAAAGGTTTCATGAAATTGAGTCTGAGATTTTCTTTGTACCACTGCAGAATATTTCCATTCCGGAAAGAATGAACAAATTCACCAACGTGAAGTGAATTATTTTGTCAGATTTAAATGTGTAGGGACAGTTGCATTTGGAATAGATGTTTCATTTAAAAAATTTTATGTTTAATACAAATATTAAAAAGCTTTACCCGCTATGATACCATCCATTTGCTCCAAGGCGGCTGCCAACATGTCACTGGCATCAGACATCATCTTGTTCAACACTGTTAATCCTGTATAAAGGGAAAATAGCAGAACAAATTTTACAGTCGACACTAGACAGTATAAACTGCATTTAAGTCATCTCTAAATGCATTAATAGAAACCTTCTGACGGCTTAGGGACAGAATGAGACAGAAAGCGATGCGAATGTGCTGCTGGTTTGAGATATGATTAATGTTTTTAAACTCTCAGGAAAGTATTACATGGACACAAAAAATTTCAGTTGTTGGTGAATTTAACAGAATCTAGAGCCATATAGGATGAACAGAATAACATTCTGTATACAGAGGCCGAATACACAGACAAATATGAACTAGAGTTGTTTTAGTATTATTTATATTATAGAATTTATTCATATTCTTTAGTTTTAGTAATTTTAGTATAAGTTTTAGCCTAGTTATTTTATGTGCTTTTGTCATGTTTATTTGTCTTAATTTTTTTTATTTCTATTTAGCTTTAATTTTATTTTGGTTTTAGTAATTATAATACTATTTAGCTTTATTATTTTATTAGTTTGTTTTTTAAACAGTTCTATTTAGGTTTTATTTTATTTGTAGTTTAGTTTGTGTTTTAGTCATTTAGTTCTTCAACTTCAACTTATTTTAATTTAGTTAGTTGCCAAAGCAACATTTCTACAAAAATAAATAAAAAAAATAAATAATTCTTTTTATATAGTATTTTATTTCAACTTTATTTATATTTATGATTTGCAATAGCTTTAACACTGATGTGAGCACAGAAACTATTTTGCATGAGGTTTTATGGTTGAATAACAAAAATATCAATGCCGACTAACACGAGCGCTTATCGAAATGTCTATATTTCTCAACCTTCCCAATGATGTTTGTATCTAAAAGCGTATTTATCTGAAACAGGTCTCCCTATGGTGGTTCCAGAGAGCAAAACACATCCTTTGGGTGAAAGGTTAGCTGGTTCTCAGCTCTCTGCTGTTCCCTGGGTAACGCAGTCGAGCTCCAACCATTAGCCACAGATTTTAAAGAATAACTGAGCCATTTATTTCAATTATTGGCACAGTGCTTGTGCTGCTGCAGGGGACACTGGGTACTTTGTTGGGGGACTAGCGGGGACACATTGTTAGGCCCTTTTGGCTCATGGCCCGGGAATACAGCGGCGGCATTCTCTCAGTTTTAATCCTCAAAACAAGGAGGTGAAGAGACACCCTGTCATGTTCTGATATCCCATCCACCAGTGTTGTTAAAGCTCTCTGCCGTAATGCACAAACATAACAGGCCAACGGTTAATATATACAGATCAAAAAGTACGCAATATGTGCTATAAAAGGCCCGTTTACCCCAAGAACGATAACTATAAACTCTTTAAAGTAGGAGGGATTCTGATTGGATGTTTTTATCGTTCATCAGTTGGGAAAAAATCGTTCTGAAAGTGATTCCAACGATATCATTTCTCTGTGTCATTATCGTTATAGTCGTGCTGTGGACTCTGCTATTCTTTTATATTTAGAATGATTTTTAAAACTATATCTTTATCATTATTGTTATAGTTATTGACCTTGGAGTGAAAGGGCCTTAAGTGGGAGTTTTTATGCATAGTTGCAAAACTAAACAAAAAAACAAAAATTGTATCTTAAAAATTAGTATCCTGTCGCTATGGTTTCAGACATTACACAAGGCCACTGCAAGTTAGAAAAGGGGACTGAGGTTACCCATCCGAACCATCTGCTGATATGAGAGCCTCACTTGTTAGTAAATAAGCTCTTCAATCCCAAACACACTGACTGTGTGAACATAGCCATTCTGTCAAAAGAAAAGTGGATCAAGCAAAGTCAAAGTTTTCAAAGATGCTATAAAAAAATCAAGGAGTCAACTAATGCGCCATGTAAAAAGTTCAGTTGTTAAAATAATTGTCTGATTTAAGACTAAAGTCCAAACTATTATGGAGTTTCAATCGGTTAACTTAACCGTTTATGTAAATAACAAATCAAAAACGTGTGTAGAGACTCATGTTATGTCTAGAAAAGCTGTGCTATCCAAACATCACATGTTCCCACAGTGAGATTTGGTGCAATTTTTCCAGCACGCTTCTAAACAATTCTGTCTATCTACATTAATATCATCATGTAGTGTTATTTTAGTGTCGTCAAGATACTATTATAGTTTGTATTCTATATCCTTTTCATTTTCATTTTAGTTTTAGTCATTTTGGGTTTTATTTTAAAATTTTGATATTATTTACAAAATTATATTAGGTATAATATATATTATTATTGTTTTTATTAATATTTTGAATTAGTTTTTATTTTATTTTCCCTTTTAATTCTAAAGTTTTAGTAATTTTGTGTTTTTAAAAATCTATATATAGAGATATGTTATTTTAGCACATCAAGTTAAACTAAACCAAAATGAGAAATGTTGCCACAGCAAGTAGCTGAAATAATATATGTTTTATATATATATATATATATATATATATATATATATAATATATAATATAATATAATATATAATATATATATAATATTTTTTTTTTTTTTTTCATGTTTCATGTTCATGTTTATTTCAAAATTCAGGCAACAACTTTTTCTTATGGGTTTTGTTTTAGTTTCAGTTCATTATAATAATTCTGCTATAGAGCTTGCATCATTACAACCAAGATTGTTGTGAGCTAACAACCACGCAGCATAGACTCAAGCACAAGCTAAGCACAGGTTGCTTTGCATTGCAGAATTTTGCATGACTGGAATTTCCTCTCATGGCGGGAAAACGGTGGCTTCCAGCCTGCAAAAAGCATGAACCTTTATGAACCTCATATTTCCTCTCAGAATCGGATGAAGACAAACAGAAATATCAAGACTCTAGGTTCAGATCGAACAACAAGACTATTTATGCATGTGCAAAACACTAGTTTAAAACCACAGACAAAGGACAATCATGAAGTAAGTGTTTCAACGATGCTTGGAACAAATCTGAGGAGAAATCATGCCAATAATGACATTAAGTGGGACGAAACTATAACGAAGCCTGTCGTTTGTTTGGAAACATTTTCCTAGACTCACAGAACACAAGTATGTAGGAGCAATAGTCAAAAGGAAGCAGTCAACTCTGTTTTTGGAAAGTAAATATTAGCATTTTTATGTTTTTCTTGAAATGGGCTCAAGATGGCACAGAATAAAAAGTTATGAATATGAGCATGAGAGTGAGAATAAGGGGAAAGAAATTCTAATGGCCTTTCAAATCCATCAGTCGGGCACCTAAGGGGGCATTGTGTGTATGAACTTTATCCACGCCACACACTCTGTTTGAGCCGCATTAGCTACTATTCCTCTCTGAAGCGCTCTGACTGACTGACAGAAAAACCTCTGCTGGCACATGCTGGAGAAAAATAGCAGCCTTCGGGTCATTCATCTCAACAGAAATAAAAGCATTTATGGCAGGCGAGCCGTGTAAGCCAGCAAACTTGCCTCAAGTCAAGCTAAAGCAAGCATAGAAGCATGCTGGAGAGTCATGGGAAAGACATTTTTAATGGACCCATAAGCACATGCTCATCTGATAAATAAATATGCATGCCAAGCTTTCTAGTAAATGCTGATATAATATCTGGATCAAGAAAATTCTTACAAATTCTGTACTATTTCTGCTAAATTAATTAGAAACCCTAATAACAAAGCAATGTATAGAATTAAAAATGTATATTCATTTAGCGATTTGGTAAAGATTACATTTAACGTTCAGTGTTATTTAATTATTGTTTTTAGAGATTCATTTTAGTGTTAGATGATAGAAAAGGTAATCTAAATGTAAAAATAGGTGAAATTAGAATGCACAATTAAATATTCAATATCAAGCAATAATAAAAATATATATATTTTAAAAAATCTCCAACATTGGCAGAAAATAATAGATATGTTAATGATAAATGTTAAATCATGCTTCTTTTTTTTTAAATGTGACAGTACAATAGTTTACATTTCAAATAAATTATGTTCTTTTGAACTTTTTATTCATAAAAAAAAAATTCTCAAAAAATGTATCAGTTTCCACAAAAATATTAACTGTTGACCATACGAAGAAATGTTTCTTGAGCAGCAAATCAGCATTTTAGAATGATTTCTGAAGGATCATGTGACACTGAAGACTTTTTAAATTGTAATAATATTGCACAATATTTACTGTATTTTTCTTTGGTGAGCATATGAGACTTCTTCCAACAGCTTTAAAAAATCTGACTGACCCAAAACTTTTGTAAAATATTGAGCATCATATATAGTTCAAAGAATACCATGGTACATACATGTTCTACACAACAAAAACATGGTATTGCCATGATACATTCCTTTTTTTCTTTCAATTAATAGTGTTTTTGTCACATTGATGGTGCGAGTATATGTTTTTCTACATCTTTCGTCTGTACAAAGGTTTCACATCTATGAAAAAAGCAATCACACGTAATTGCTGCATTTGAGCCAAGCTGAGAGTTATAAAAGATGTTTGGGTCCCGTGCAAGAACTAGAGAAACACAGATGTGCACAAGCCTTCAGTCCAGCCTTTGCATGTAGGAGGAGGACAGCCCCTGGTTACAACAGGCTCCTTTTCTTAGATATATCAGAAATAGAAACAGAATGGAACATAAAAAATTTTGAAATCCACTTTTACATATTTGTGGCTATACTGGGGCGTCACTAAGCAGAGTTTTATACATAAGCTGCCAATGAAACACCACCGCTGACTGGGCTCACACGCTCAACCCATCTAAAGGGACACCCATCTGACACTGATATGAAAGCCAAGCCAAGGCGTTGTCGTAGAATATGATGCATCATACTTCACATAACCGCATGGAACAGAGAGGGGATGTCTGTCTGTAGTCAAGGCGTTCCATGTGCTATCTATAGGTAACAGTAAAAATATAAAAGAATGCACAGATGTGTCTGCAAAATGCAAATATCAAAGCCTCACATGCACTCATGTGATTTAGCCCTTCAAGATGGTAAAAGAATTTAGTTGCACAACAGAAAAGAGATGGTGTGATGAAAGCTGCAGAGTCGGACTTACTTTGGGCTACAAGCACAAGAATCAAACAACAAATAAGAACATCACCTGCAAATGATGCGCTTTGAAGTCTTTCAATGGAGACATTTACTGTAAACATCACACCAATTTGACAGATGTGTGACTGACATGGATTCAGAAAATGGCATTATCAGAGCAATTACAAGGACAAGGTTTAAAGTTAAGTCACTGCAGAGACAATTTATCCACACTCCTAAGGTTCCAAAAGGGTTTTGTTTTTTTGCAGTGATGCCATAGAATAATTGTGGGTTTCCCAAAGAACCTTACAGTCAACAGTTCTTAAAAAAAAAACTTTTTTCATAGTTTTAAAAATGTGCAATAATCTAAAGAAACTTTTTCCACTATAAATAACCTTTTGTGGAATGAAAATGTTCCATATATGTTCTCCATGGTACCAGAGCGCAGGTCAATTTATTTCTGAAAGTCTATTTCAATAGCTAAAATTATTTATTTTTTAAACTCCTTTATTGAAAGGATACAGCTAAATTTCATGACTGCCCCAGTTGCAGAACATGTCACATATCACAATTGAACTGGTCTTTAAACAGTCTATTATAGGTTTTCTAGTAAATTTCAAACATAGAACAAACCACAAAAATCACGAAACTGAATGTGAAAAACAAAAATTCTAAACACTGTTTTGGTCAACAAATAATTAATTGTTGAGAATGCAGTTAAATCTTTTAATTAAAATATATAATCTTATACTACTACACAAGTAAAAACTACACAACACACCTTTGTTATTGACTTGACTCAAAACCATATAGGCACTGATATATCCCCTTTAACTTTCACCCATCACAAAAGTTCATTTTAATAGAGGAAAATGTTTCTGTAGACTGCATAGCTAAAAAGTGACATGTTCTGTATGTTTTTTTCAGTCCAGATCACAGGTGAGGATGAAGTAAAGGAAACTCGTGTAACAGCAGCTCTTGTTCTTCTGTGGCTACGTGGAATGTGTGAATCACTTCTTCACAAACACAACCGCTACCTACAGTTCTGCTCTTCAAATCATACCTTATGTTTCTTAATATTTCTTAAATAGTTTAAAATATGCCTTGTGTTTTGTGTTAAGTATTGTACAATACCTCTAAACATCTCTTTAGCGATCCAGTTTTCTGAATTTAACCTCATGCACATGTACATAAATGCTGTTTGTAATCAATCCCTTAGGCTATGGAAATATTACTACTTGTGAAGACATGATAATATAATAGCATAACCACCGCACAAAACTAACTTATGAAATTTTCTGTCATGTACTTTTAACAACGACGAAAAAAAAAAGATTTTGACACAATTACAAGCAAGTTTGCTACTCAAGCAAGTTTAGAAAAGCAAGTAAATTCACAGAGAACAAATACTTGTAAATTATTCTGACAAAAAGTATGTTGAGATTGCTTACCAAATTTTGGACTGCCGTCTAAAGTATGAAAATGTAATCTTTTCCTTGTTTTTTTTACGGGATTTGCTCTTTCCGTAGTTGGTGTTCCCACCTCGCCAGCGCCATGTCGACAATGGAAGTGGGAATGTGGGACGTCATAGGCAGGGAACATCCTACTACGGCGAAGGCTTGTTGCTTAATATTCATAAGCCACGTCTTTACCATTGGATGGTCATCGAGCAACCTAATTAATATTCACTAAACAGTTTTTCGCCATAAGTCTGCTATCATACTGCGTCACCGCTATCTAATTAATATTCACAATGAGCCTTCGCCATAGTATAGCATTAATAACGTATAACGTGTATGTTTGCGTTGGCAATACTTCTGAGGCTATTGTGAAAATGTCAACACAAATATGGTGAATCATGCCAAAAAAATAAAATAAAAAGATAAACTTTTGACCACGTTTGAAGTGTTTTTCATAAATCAACTGCTAAGTTGTATCTCTCTGCCAAGAGATTTCAGATTCTGTGTAACTTGTGAGAAAAGTAGAAGAGTAATGCGCAGAACACAATTCATTGTAGAATACTGACCATATAGGGAGCTGAAGCTGTGATAGCAAGTCATAATAAAAATTAAAAAAACGATTGCATGAAAAAATTCCTCTAATGCAAATATAAAATGGCACAAAATAATCTGATTATTTTTAATAATTATTGATATGTCAAATTATTTTAGTATTTTGTAATCAATAAGTAATAAATGTTTTACTTACGCAACTTAAGGAGGTGAGACTGAGACTCATGGTTGCGTCCGAAATCGCATCTCTTGAGTAGGTACTTATTTTGAATAAGTAATTACTTCACAACAAAAAGAGTAAATTCTTTAGTATGAATGTAATCTGGACGTACTACATCCGCCATGTTGTTATCATGTGACCTACCAGAGTCAGTTGCATTGCTTCACTGCCATTCATAAATAAAAAAAATTAAATAAAAAAAAGCCATTCATAAATCCTCTCCCGTGGCCTCATGGGATAGTAAAGTGTCCATCGTATGCACACTTCAGAATAAGAAGTAGGTCATCCAGGTATTTTTGCCTAACTTTGTACGAGTGTGAATTCGGACATAGCCTACTTCTTTTGTCACATAGGCCTACTGTTTGGGTATGGGTTATGGGTATGGGATTTGGGATTTGGGATGCAGCCTAGTCAAGTTAAAAGCTGCAAGTAAAAAAAAATAAAAGTAACTTGTGATGGGCAGTGACGTATTTATTCTGAAAACAGCCTTATAAGAACCTAATAAAACGAATATTTTTGTTATTTAGATGTCCTATGTAAATTCACATTGAAAAAAGATTTACATTGTGATTTGCTAAAAAAAAATATTTGGTGTTTGTTCATCCATTATTTCATTATTGGAAAAAAAATTACATAAACATGTAATATACATCTAATATTAGAATTAAAACTTGAGTGTCATTGATTGTGTTCATTTAGGTCTACATTAATTCAAACTAAATATACTGAATAATGCATGAACTTCTCATCTTTAAGGCATTCCCAAAACAGTCCCATCACATTCAATGCTGTACCAACAGCCACGACCTCCTTAATGTTAATAGTCCCACAGTTTTATACTGCGTGGCCTTTGAGAGTCCTCTCCATCTTCACTATGCTTGGATCACACTCCAGCATCTCTCTGATCCATTCATCTTTCAGCGCACCTTCAATGAATTCATCTTGGCTGATTATGGCTATAGAAACGGAAAGACAAAGAATGAACATAACTTTCTGTAAACTGTAATTTGCGCTGGTACAGTTCAGTGCTTTGGATTTTAAGAGTGGTCGAAATGACTTGGGGTACTTTAGATAGCAATGTACCATTATTATCTTTGTCCAGCCGTAAAAATATCCTATTGGTGCACTCTTCAGCAGTGAGCGGGTTAGGCTTGGTCAGTGATGCTGCGACGCTCATCTTGTACACAGCCTGAGAACAGCATTTCATTCTGATTATATATTGCCCTCTAGTGGAGCAATCCGGAATCGAGTAAACAAACACCATGGAATTCGATTTGATGGTAAAAATCAAATTAGAATAGCAAGTAATAGAGTTGAACTATAATCACTTACTTGCATGATTTCAAGCATCTCTGACCGTGTGATGGCTCCATCTTTGTCTTTGTCGTAGAGTTTGAAGGACCAGCGCAGTTTCTCCACCGTTGTGCCCTCGATCAACATGCTGATAGCCGTCACATATTCTCTGAAGTCCACAACTCCATCCTGTTATATGGCAATCATAATCACACTTTTTAAACAAATAGCGAGAAAGTGTGGAGAAAAAACACATTTCTGTCATGATTTGGGACTAATCTTAAGAATCAAACTCTCTTAAAGTGATATTTTAGCATAAGAGTAGCCTACTGCAGAACACAATTGTAGATGTTCATAACATAACATGTTTGTTTTTTGTTTTTGTTTTTTTCAACATGTGTTCAAATACTTTTTTGGGTCCACTTTTCTGACAAACATGAACCATCTTATTCATTTTTTAAAAATCTGTTCTGTAAAAAAGGAACAAGGGTCAGTAGAGTGTCATGCATGTCTCAGTCAACATGCATGTTTTGTAAAGGCAGTGTGAAAAATGATTCCACTTAAAACACCAGGCTTAAAACATCAGATGTGTCAGGCCTCAAAGCTTATTTGGTTTTGAGCTGTGTAATACCCCATTGTTATCTAGCGTGCGGAATATCTGCTCTGCATACTCCGCTGACTCTTTTCCCACGGTTCCATTGCAGAAGTGACGTCGGAACTCATGGAGAGTGATCAGTCCACTGGGACACTCATTCAGGAATTTCCTGCCAGACATAAGCACATAGTGGACACATTTTATAAAATATTTAGAAATATATATATATATATATATTTTTATCTGAAGAGGTATTTATAAAGCTAAAGGTATAACAGTGTAATTTAAAACTAAACTGATATTAAAAAGTTTTTATCTTAAACCACTGATTAATATTTATTGACTTGAGACACGTTTTATACAACATTTAGGCCTGGTTTCACAGACAGGGTTTAGATTAAGTCAGGATTTGACATTAGTTCAATTAGGACATTTAAAGGGATAGTTCGCCCACAAATGTAAATCTTTCATTAATTACTCACCCTCATGTTGTTCCAAACCCATAAGACTTTCGTTTATTTTCAGAACACAAATTAAGATATTTTTAATGAAATCTGAGCGATATCTGACCCTTCATTGACAGTCCACACAACTACCACTTTACGCTTCAAAAAGTTCATAAAGAGATCGTAAAACTAATCCATTTGAATCGAGTGGTTTCGTCCAAATTTTATGAAGAGACGAGATCGCTTTTATATGATGAACAGATTGAATTTAGGCTTTTATTCACATATTGATCAGCGAACATAAACATGACCCTTAAAAAACAAGTTTATTCAAGTGTGCTATTACTAGTATACTTCTTATAAACTAAAAATAAGAAAGTGTACTTCAGTCTACATTTTATGTAGGCCTTCTCAGAAATATACTTTTAGAATATATACTAGCTGGCCTGGAACAAAGATACAAATTAGATTAAAAAAAAAAAATCCCTTTTTTCATCACCCCTAGGCCTAGGCCCTAGCCAAGGGAGAAGTATAAAATCCAGATGTGGACAAAGTAGGCAGACACAACTTCGTTACTTGAGTGAAAGTACAGATACTACTGGTCAAATATTACTTGTTTTTAAAAGTATCAAAAGTAAAAAGTAAATGTCAATGCATTATTTTATTTCACAAATTTATTTCTAGAACTTCTAGAATGTGAGATTGAATAAGTGCACTCAATAACGTCCACAATGGTTTCGGACACCCAAATGGCTGTTCCCTCAAATAGTGCCCTATTTAAAGGTGCTCTAAGTAACTTTTTTACCTTAACTGAACAGCTTCGGAGTCATTGGAATGGTTATATTACTTATTTCGGGTTGAATGGTGGTCGTTTCGCACCCCCCTGGTGCCCGTGAGCGGAAAATCCGCACTTGCCGGCGGGCCGCCGGCCGCCGCGTCAGGAAGTCTCGCGTGATATCAGGTGGTCTCGCGATGTAAACAATTGCTTTACGGCCAAAAGAAATCTGCTAAAATGCTGTCATTATTGCGCTCCCTCACGCTGTTCGAACCCGAATGAAGACATTTTAAAGAATGTCCCATCTGCTTTGATGTCGTTGATCTACTAGCCTCTGGTGTCTGAGAATCGCCAACGAGTTTTTACAACAGTGTTGTCAAATATATATTCCGAAGCTGTGGGGGGAGCTCTAGAGAGAAACCTGCGAACAAAAAGCGAGAATACAGCGAAGAAATCCCGAAACTACTGAGCCCTGCTTTAAAGTTTTTTGGCTTTCGTATGAATATGTTAGCCTTAAGGCCTATTTATACTTCTGCGTCGAACTGCCGCCGTAGCTACGTCGTAGGCTGTGTGTAGCGCGCGTACCCTTCGGCGTACCTCATTATACTTCTGCGTCGGACCTACGCCGGAGCCTATACGCCGTAGGCAACGTGTTGGTTTTAATGTATACTTCTGCGTTGTTGTCCGCGTTGACGCGCACCTAGGGAGCATGTGAAACCCTGAGGGAGGGGTTCTGGCAGACCAATCACAGCGCTTGCGTCCGCGTAGAATTGACGCGTTGTTACAGTACGCGCGCTACACACAGCCTACGACGTACAGGCAGTCATGGCCTAGTGGTTAGGGAGTTGAACTGGTAACCCAAAGGTTGCTGGTTCGATTCCAGAACCGGTGGGAAATGACTGAGGTGCCCTTGAGCAAGGCACCTAACCCCTAATTGCTCCCCGGGCGCCACACAAAGGCTGCCCGCTGCTCTGGGTGTGTGTATCCACATTTGCAGTGTGTGTGTGTTAACTACTCACTACTCTGCTCCGAATGTGTGTGCATTAACTTGGATGGGTTAAATGCAGAGGTAAAATTCCAAGTATGGGTTACCATACTTGGCCGTCACGTGTCACTTTCACTTTCACTTTCACTATTTAAAGGTGCTCTAAGTAACTTTTTTACCTTAACTGAACAGCTTCGGAGTCATTGGAATGGTTATATTACTTATTTCGGGTTGAATGGGGGTCGTTTCGCACCCCCCTGGTGCCCGTGTGCACCAAAACAATGACAAAATTCGCATTTAGAAGACCAAACCCAACGTTGAAAATGAATATCACGTTGATGTCAGAATCCAACGCCAGATTGACGTAAATCTCCAACGTTGGACAGACGTTGTATTGTGGTTGAAAATGTAAAACGGGTTGACGTCAGAAACCAACATCAGTCGGGTTCTGACGTCAAACCGACTTTCATTTCCAACCAAAATGCAACCCCTGCAACCACCATCATCCACTGACTGAGGTTACTACTTTCTACTCAAGGACCTTGACAGAAATGTAGTGGAGTAAAAAGTACGATATTTGTCTTTAAAATGTAGGCTAATGAAGTTAAAGTAAAAAGTTTCCAGAAAAAATAATCCTTAAGTAAAGTAACGTTAGCCTACAGATAGCCTACTCAAAAGGTGTATTTAAGAACAATAGCCTACTCAAGTAAATGTACTTTGTTACTGTCCACCTCTGTTAAAATCTATATCATTTGACGTTTATAATGTGAGGTGATCTTCACAAATATCAGGGGAATTTGACAATAATCAGATTCAAGGGTTTAACCACCCCAAGTATATACTCACAGATTACAAAATGCGTCTGTTGTTATCTTCTGTTCTGAGCAATTCTGAGATGTGTATGAAGTCGGCGGTCTTATGCTTCATATTTAATAGAGCTCCATATGTTCGCTCTTGATGAGGAGGAGCTTAATATGATCGCTATAGCTAATGCTAATCTTTTTTTCGTTTTTTAAATGGCGCGATTATGAATCTTCTGAAAGAGTAGGCTACAGACTGATCAACACACATCTGAAGAAGCAGCAGAAACAAGCAATAGAAGCATTGCTTAATATGGAATTACTCTGACTGAATCTGATCCGGATGTAGTCTTTGACAAAACACAATATTCTCATCTTTTTGTTCAATATGTTGCTTTTAATTTAAAAAAATAAATAAAACTAACCCACACTCAAGTGTTGATAGAAATGCATGAAGCTAGAATAAAATTAAAATAAAATAAATCACAGACACTCTTTCTTGACATAGGCTATTGCATGTTCAAATATTTAAAAAATAAATAAAAAAAATGCTGGTTGGGAAAGAGTTAAAGGTATATTCCAGTTAAAGGTATAAATACCAAAAAAGGAACATATTAGTAGGCTATACTTAAAGTGCAGAAATAATATTTAAATTGTAAACTACAAGTTTACCTAACCCTTTCATGCATGAATTATGATAACCTCAGTCAGGATTTTTTTCCTATGTGTTTTTATTGCTCTTAGGGCATGAAAAACAAGAATTGATTTTAATTTTAATTTTTTTAACAAATTTTTCAAAGAGATCTTCAGATGTCCACTTGAGTGGACAGCATGCGGTTATGGTTTAAACTGAAGATATACTGTATTAAATATAAGACAATAATCAAACAGATAAAGTATGTGAATTTAACAAACTAATCAATAAAATTATATTAAATCATGTGAAAACGATAAAATATATACAAAAAATATAAATGCAAAATATTGCAAAGGCTTCATACAACTTCATACAAGTTGCACTTCGCGTATCTTTGATATCAGAACATGAGGACGTGATTCCATCAGAATTTTCTACAGCCTGTCAAGGTACAACTGTGGAAACCACTCAGATGCTCCCTCCAGTGCACCAGAGTATGGAGATTTACCCTTATTAGCTGATAATTCTGATTATGTTCAAGATGGACATGCACATTTCTATCATAGCCCTCCTCTGAGAAAACCTAGCGATACGTTTTTTCAATCTCATCTGAAATGATCAGTGTTGGGGGTAATGCATTACAAGTAACATGCATAACCCATTCAGATTACTTTTTTGATGTTACAAGTAAAGTAATGTGTTACAAGTAACATGCATTACCTAATCAGATTACTTTTTGATCTAACAAGTAATTAGCTACAAGTAATGTGCATTACCTAATCAGTTTACTTTCTGATGTACCAAGTAAAGCTTGGTAAGCTTGCATTACCAAGTAAAGAAAGGCATTACAAGTCACATGCATTATGTAATCAGATTACTTTTTGATGTTATGAGTAAAGAAATGCATTACAATAACGCACATTACGTAATCAGATTACTTTTTGATGTTATGAGTAAAGAAACGCATTACAAGTAACATGCATTACGTAATCAGATTACTTTTTGATCTAACAAGCAAAGTAATGCATTACAAGTGTCATACATTATGTAATCACATGACTTTTTTCGATGTCAATGAAAATTACATTCTAATAATACAAATACATGTATTTACAGTAAAAAAAGTCACTGCAGATTAAGTTTTTAAGTTTCAAAAACAATATTCACATTATAATTATGAATTGTAGCTGAAATATAGCAATTGATGCATGATGTCCACTACAGTGGACATGTGATTAATCAGAGTTTTCTCTCAATCTAAAATCAAAACTTGGAAAATTTTACTGTGATATGACTCATTAGATATTGCTTGATGCTGCAATATTTTTTTTTTACCTACAAGAGTCTCGTAGGATAGAAGGAATGGGTGGATATTCCGGAGCAACTTGGCATGTCTGGCTGACCCTTGGCCATCAGGGGGAAAAAATCGAAACACAAAGGCTTGCCACTTGGTTGCAATTTATAGGATGATGCACCAGGGTCCAATGAAGAGGCTGATGTGCAACTTTGCCATAAAAACCCGTGCAAATTCAAGAAAATGCTTTTTTAATAGCTGTCCACTGTAGTGACCACTATGCGTGAAAGGGCTAAAGAAAACTTACAAGTAGGCCCATACAATTCTTGTCTATTACAATAGCAGTATTAAACTACTAAACCAGTAGTAGCCTACTGGTCCTGGAGTATAGCCTACTTCAGATGAAAGTGTACTTTCATTTACAAAAATATGTGGAACAAGTATTTATCTAAACTGTCAGTAGTATAGGCCTATCTATAAGTTCACTTGTAGTATAGTTGCAGTACAAAAAAAAAGCCATTAATATATATATCCAATGTAAAATAGTAATTACTAAGACACTTAATAACTTTAAGACGCTGTGTTCTGTCAGCATGATTTCTAGAACACAGCAACATTATGAATGATTATTAAAAAAGCAATTGTCTTATGCACATCATGAACTGAAATGTTCCAGGAAAAAGACTGGCTAAAGGTCAAAATTACAAGCAGATGACCTACTTATACTGAGATGGAGTTTATTTGATTTTACAGTCATGGTTGGCATTTTATGGCCTATAATAAAAAATCTCCAGTATAGCATTACCCATTCTTGACACATTTTACAGCTGTGTAATTACTCTCCAATAATAAAGTCCCAGAATGGGGTCGGGGTTGTCTTGTATAAAAGCATCTCAGATGACATGAACCCATGCTTACGTATCCTATTTTTCCCTAAAGACCAGCTGCTGTCATAGTAGTCACCTAGTTAATATTTTGCACACTTACCTGAACCATTCATAAAGCTCGGTGACGTAGGTACCACCTTTTCTGCAGGGTAAGGTTGCAGTCTGTCCCATCTTCATCAGTGCAACAAAATCAACAACGGCAGAGGCGCATATATAGCAAAGCCCAGCTTACTTCTCTCTTAATTAATCATTCTTACCAAGACCCTTCTGCATCTGTGAAATTAAACTAAAGTAATCTCCCCACAGGAGGGCAACAGGCAGGTGAGTGACACAAATGAATTATCTCAAAGACACATTACATGAGTGACACTTGAAATCCACTAGCTTCTCCAGCAGCAGTTGAGGATTATGCAGAACATTACATAAAACATTGTTTGAATCTCCATATTTTCCTTTGACGCATCAAGCGTCAGTTGCTTGTGAGCGGACTTGTTCTGGTGACCTAGTTAACAAATAGTAAAAACCATTTTGTGCTTGTTGCTGAGAAAGCTTGTGAATATTCTCAGAAAAGTGGACGGGGACGAAGACCATCAAAGATGCTCACGGAAGATTGTGGTTGATCTAGATTCATCATTTGAGTCAGCATTGTTCTCGCAATACGCTCAACCGCTTAAGAAGTGCGAAGGTGAAATTTGAATGTGCTATTGATTTCCTATCTGAAAATTGGAATTTGAATTGGGATGACCGGAAGAAGAATTTCCTGAAAAGTAATTCAAAGAAATTGGAGGAAAGTCATTAGTTAAGTTCTGATCCAATTTATTCCCTAAGAATGCAATAATAAACTAATATTTACACATTATTTACGTATTAATTTTAAACTATTATTAACATTTTAAATGATTAAATAATTTTAATTAAGTTCAACCCTAAATAAATAAATCTAGGAGTAGAAAATTAATATTTGCATCAAAATATGATATATTGAGCAAGTATGGACATGTTTCCCCCTAACACCATGCAAATGATCAATCAAACGCTGAAAAAAATGACCATCCAGAAAATGCTTAATACCCTTGAACTGAAGAACACTCTTTCTGGAGTCTCTTCGTAGCTTTTTGTTGAACTTTTTAAATCAAACTTTACAATTAAGAACTGAAAATTGCAATCGTTTTCATTTTGTAAGAAAAATAAAATAAAAAGTTTGGGGACAGTAATAAAAAATAAAAAAGTTTTTGTAAGCAGTCTCTAATGCCCATCAAGGTTGCATTTATTTGATAAAAAATACAATAAAAACAGTAATATTGTGGAACATTATTAGATTTTGAAACAACTTTTCTACCATAATATACAGTATTTTAAAATGTAATTTCTGTGATATCAAAGCTGAAGTTTCAGCATCATTAGTGTCACATGATCCTTCAGAAATCAAATATGCTGATTTGATGCTCAAGAAACTCTTATTATTCTCAATGCTGAAAACAATTGTTACTTAATATTTTTGTAGAAACTGATACATTGTTTTGCAGGATTCTTTGATGAATAGAAATTAGCCTACATTGATAAAATGATATGTAACAAACATTTTTACAGTCACTTTTGATCAATTGAATGCATCCTCGCTGAATAAAAGTATTAACTGCTTTCAAAAAAACATCTTACTAACACTTACTTTTGAGCAGTAGTGTTTAAACATACAAGCAAGTGTGCTAATGCAAAATTTAAAAGGTATTTTCAACACATGACAAACCAACACAGATGTACAGGAAACTAATGTTGTTTATTTAAGAATCTTTTTACATGTCAATCTGGAGAGACAGATTCTCCGCTACTAACCAGACTTGTTGACAGCAGCAGCGATGGCATCATACCAATGCTTGATAACAAACAGAGGAGAAGGAAATAAGCAAAAGACAAAAAGGGCCCTCCCTGGACGAGGCCCCTGGACAGAGCGACGAGGCGCACGCATGCAGATCTGGTGGCTTGACCCAACGGCTGCTCCCCGACTGAGATATTCACGGAAATGATGAACAGTCTTCAGAGTATCCAAACCCATTTCATCACACACTCAACAATCAAAGAGAAACAGAACAACGTACAAGTCTTTCACTGTCTTGTAAGGCAAAAACCTTTATCCAATACCATTAGACAGCTAACAGAACAACAAAAGAAGAAAAGAAAAGCAAAGGGTACACAAAAAGGCATGCATGAATGTACTGGAACAATATAAAATCAAGAAATTCTACATAAAGAGAGAGATCTGAAATTAGAACAAAAGCGACAGAAAAGGTCTGTGGTTTAAACTCATGTACAGTACTTGATTTCTGCCGAGTGCAACAGCAGAACGACAGTCCAAACAGAACATAGTCACGTTAAAAAACAGTTACGCTAAGTGGGGGAGTGGATAGTAATAAAAATCACAATTGTCATTTTACCTCTTTTAGGACCAGCCTGCAGTTATGGCTCAACGCTCGTACATTGGGACGAACAAAGCAGCTGTTCCTGTGCCTAAGGCTGTAACCGCCCCATCAAAACATGGCCATCTTACAAGAACTGTGATTGGCTAACACATCTAACCACCTGTATGACAAGCACTTACAGTTGATCCCATGAAATTTCAGTCAGGTTTAAGGAAATTACACTTTTGTATTTCAGGGCAATACGGTACGTTTACAAAGCCAAGCGTTGGGTGAGCAATGGATCGCGGCAAGACTTATTTTCACAATATAAACCCATTACGTTCACATCATCTAGCGGGATTTCATTTCCGCTGGATGGGCTGGGTGGGTTCCTCCCTTCAAGTAAGCTCTTGGCAGCATGTGGCAGAGCAGACAATGATATGAAGACATTTTTAAAAGCAGCTCACACCATAGTCACAGAATCACAAGACATCTGACAGCACAGGGCAGCTGAGCGTTAAGGGTACTTGAAATATGTCTATATGGGGTCAAATTGCTTTGGTATAATTGGTCAAAATCGGCCATTTCCATCACCAGGTCATGAGACTCCTGTGGCACATATGCACCGTCACAGTAAAGCAGTACAGTACGCTGACCGCCTGATTTAAAGGTCACCAGAAACAAGGGAAGCAAAATTTGGGAAGAAAATGTGCAAAGTCGGATACAAAGCCAGGCTGAAATGTGAATTCACTGAGCTGAACGATTACCCGAGAGAAACTGTTTTGGAAAATATTTGTTACAAGAGAGTGCGAAACATAGAAAGAGCAAGACAGAGAGAGAATCAGTATCCCGAGGATGTGCATATGCAAATAAGAACTCAATTATAATATAAAAAACAGGGAATTGTTATAAGAAAGGGAATCATTCAATCATTTTAACAGCCTATAAAGGTCATTTGCCCAAAATGAGGTGTCATGTTTTCGAGGCTGAAATCTGCCGTGGACATTGTCCTTTGATAGATCTATTCAAAGATTAATGTAATACCATTTAAAAACTGTAAAAACATGTTCTTAGGTCTCTTGCCTTAGGTTAAAGTAAGAGTACGGCCAAAAATTACATTTCCATGACTTTCTTGTTGTTCTAAAAGAGTTTTCTTTTTTTCCAAATGGCTGATATACAGTATACGACTTTAAATCTGAACAGATTTTAAATTACTAGGCATCATACAACAAGAACTCAGAGCAAACAACGTCATACATTGACCGACTGAGGATCACACTCTACGAACGTAAATCAGGGCAAAAGTTGTATAGTGTATTCCAGCCTTAAGATAAGGTAAAACGCAACCCTGAAACCAAGAAAATGTCACAAATGAGATCTACAGAGGTGGAAGTTGTATTTAAATTAGCGTACAGATCTTATGGACTATACTTCTATGATTATTTTTAGTCCGCATTTAAGCTTGACAGCCCCTGGTCACAATCGACTTTCATTACTTGGGGAAAAAAAAGTGCTGTTAACATTCTTCTAATTCTAAACTTGTCCCATAAAAGAAAGTCACACAGGTTTGAAAAAGACATGAGGGTGAGTAAATTATTATAGATGGTCATTTTATGGTTAATTATACTTTTTAAAGTAGGTTACCATCATGACTTCATGGTTGGATTTATAATAAATCTTGGCTTGAAGCAAGAAGAAGTTGCGACCATCTCTCCCCATTACTCTATTGTTGAGTTTTACACTATACAAAGTGATTGTTAGTATTTTGAAGTTTAGTAGAAATAAATGTATTCCCATAATTACATTATGGGATATAATTCTAAAATACAAAGTTTAAACAATCACCTACTAAATGCTTCTCACATAAGCATGTTATACCTCTTTGCACATAACTGAACAAGACCTAATGAAAGAATGAAGCCAAGAACAAAGTTTAAGTTTGAACACATCTTTACACAAGTGTCTAAAAAGTTGTACTTGGCTGATCCGACAAAGGATTTTGAGACGGGGTTTCCATGAATTGTTCCCTGAGAGACCCTGCCCTTATTTGCGGACAACTTTGTCCAATTTCCAATCACCATTTTACTGGTTGCTGATCTCCATCCAGGCATTCCTTCAGAACAGAAGATCTAATTATACACCTGAAGGGGAGAAAACTGGGAACATTTTCCCAGATCCTCTATATCTATAATACAGCTTACTCACTGGGCCCATCAGTAAAAAAAAGTTGTCCCAGGCCCTGTGAATTGTAGTGACGGCCCTATTTCAAGAGTAGCGTAGCCCTGGCAGGTCAGACTAAGGTCTGACAGAAAAGCACACATTCGCACACAGATTTGTAGACTAGAGAGGAAAAAAACAAAACAAATGTCAGGCCTAACGGTGATCCTCAAACATCCAATTTTTCCACACAGTATTTTCAAGTAGTTCTGTTTTACAAATAACCACAAGCGCTCACCAATACCCCTCCCAATTGTTCCACTGTTGTTCATCATGAAACATTGAATTCAAGACAATTTATGCTCTAAAAGGGAAAATTAACTACCAGGCTTCCCTTGCCAAAGGAATCCTATGTCGTTTGTTTATATATATATTATATATATACACACACGCACATATATATAAAAAAAAAAAATCAGTCCAGCTTTGCCTCAAAGCATCCATGTACAGTTCAAGTGTTGATTGACTAAGGAAACTATTTTGAAATCCTTACGCCACTGGATCACAGTGAAGCATTTTAGTTCTTGCCTTATGGCTTGGCTGAGGCATGTGTTCCTCAACATGGCAAAACAGGCCAATAACGTCTCTCCTTTCTGATCCTTGCCAAGGGGTAAGAGTGACCTCAGAGCTGAGATGAAGAAATGCACACCAGACCACATAAAACCTGGTCCTGTTGCTTAAGGTACTCAGCTTAAGGTACTCCGAGAGATCCACCATCCAAGGCCAGCCACATTAGATAACCTGCCACGCAGCTTGTCCATACGCATTTAAAAACACTAATAAATTAAAAACATATAAGTCAAAGAATTGTTGAAGGCTGGCTGCCTAGTGAAAATTAATGGATGGTTAATTTTAAAAAGCTCCAGATAAGACGGGTCTTAAAAAACAAAAAAAATTGAGCTGTGTGTTCACAGAGACCAGTGCATCTCGTTAAAGTCCACGGCTTCACCCAGGTTGGCATCGGTCTCCAGTAAGCTCATAATGACTGCCATGGCTGCCTCATCAGTGCTTAGAGCGGCCAACCCAGGAACTCCCTCAAGATCCAACTGAGAGCTTCCCTCTGGAGGACAGACACAGAGGAAGAGAATGGAAAAAAACTGAGTGCCATATTTTATTTGGTTAAAGCAAAGTATTGCACAGTATCTTTAGCGCAACATAATTTCAAAAAGATTTCCACACTTATTTCTAAAAACAAAAGGGACAAAACATCTACATTTTATAAGAACAACTGTAAAACAAAAAAGTATTGATTTTAGTTTTTAATGAATTTGTCTTTAGTCAACAGCATAGATTTAAAATTTGGCCCAATTATCATTCATCTTCCATGACAAAAAGATTTATCAGCGTTTTACTAATGATTCATCAAATATATATATATATTTGATACCAAATAATATTAATAATAAACATGATTCTCATAGCTTGCCTGGCCAAGGTCACGAGTTAATTTCTTAGCAAAAACTGATACAATGTCTATCATGATGAATAAATTGCTTTGGATAAAAGCATCTGGCAAATGCATAAATGTAATTCATATTACTGTATTATGAGAATCAATATGAATGAGAATAAACAAAACAAAACTACATAATGTGAAACAAAAAGCTGTTTTAAAAAACAGGCTTAATTTTCTTTTTACAAAACAATCCTCCCCCATCCAGGAAAAACCCAGACATGTTCTTGACAAGCTATAATATCTTTAGTACCACATGACTAAATGCAATATAGTGCTTTTATCTACCCATGAGATTTTCACCCGTTGTGAAGGGCCCACCCCGCGCTTCATCCTCTGAGCTTGATTTGCCAGGCATCTCCACGTCTGTTGCTTCCCCATTTGGCACCTTACAGCATGAGGAGTACAGTTGTGTTAGAATGCAATAAAGCACAAAATCATTTCTAAACACACAGACAGTTGTTCGGCAGACTCACGTTGCTGCTGGCCTGCGCAAGGGCCAGTGGAGACTTGTCCTGCAGTACACTGAACGGACTTGTATTGCCGCTGGATGGTGAGGAGTTCATCCTTAAGAAAACAGCGTGACATCAGAATTCAAAGATCTTTTCTTTAGGGATGTGCGGAACTGCATATTATCAAAACTGACTAATTGACGCAGTGCTTCCAAGTATCTTTTACCATGCAAACTGCCTGGCAACAACAGATAAAGTACAGTACGCCAAAACACTGCTGCTAAAAAAATCAAAAGTCAAATCTGATTTATTTTATTTTATATTAAATACAGAAGGAAAACTTAAACTAATTGACCTTACAATTTAAGTAATTTGTTGGATAACTAGTTTACATTCAATCCATTTGCAATTTTCATTGCTTGTAATATTTCACTGTAAATCACGTATAATAATAATAATAATGGAAAGGAATCTACATAATTGGTTTACCTATTATAGTCCATTATCTCATTAGCGATTTGGGTCCCTATGCATCCAGCGTAAATCATGCCTGATGCACTGGAGATCCCTGGGATGATTGGAAATTGTTGAGACTTCTTGGCATCATCTACAAAACAAAACACAAAAATTACTATCGGACCAGAGTCAGATATGTTTAAAGTTAATAATAACAGAGGCTTGCGAAACACAGGGGGGGAAAAATGCTGTTTGCGTCTGTCTTGGTAATGTCCTCTGAGCAGCTTTTTTTATGCATGCAAAGGGCATACAACTACAGTTAAAAAAAACACAAAAAAAAGCAAAGCAACAAAAAAAATAATAACCTAACAACAAAACAAATGGAGATGCATCTATCTAAAAAGGTGACTGGCTCTTTTAACTGGAAGACTAGACTTCCATTCATACAGCTGGCACGTTGAATAACCCATTTGTATTTCTATTTGTCTCTTTTCCCTTGTGTATGATCTTGCAATCCAATATGTAAATTATAGGCACACGCCTAGAAACTAACCATATTGACAACATTGGTAGATCTTAATACTCACCCTCCGAGGCCTTGGAACTGCTAGGCTGTTCGGCTTTATCCCCTGATCCACCTGGATTACTTTTACCGCTGAGTCAGGTGGAAAAAGAGTCGATAATAATCTGTTATCTCATCGATCTCAGAATTTGGCTTCGACAGGTTGAATCATGACATCGATACTGAGTAAAAGCAAAAAAGGGTACTTACGATATAACTGTGTTGGTTGACACTATGTATTCTACTTCTTTGGTCCAGGGATTTATAAAACTAAACCACTGACTTTGTAAAGTAACGAAAGAGCCATATTTCGTTTTGAACTTATAGCAATTTGTCTCAATCTTTTCTTTACTCCTCAGCACTGTAAAAAGGAAGCAACCAAAATGACACATTAAAGGGATAGTGCACCCAAAAATAAAATTTTATGTCATTTACTCACAAAATTCCAATTCCATATGACTTTTTATTTCTGATAGAACACAAATATAATGTTGAATGTACAGATCACTAATTTGCATATAATGAAAGTAAATGGAGATCCAGGCTGTCAAAGCTCCAAAAAGCAGTCAATTTAACCCTCATTTTATATTTTGAGGAACTTGACGGGCCCTCATTCACTTTCCTTATTTGGACGAGTGGTCAGTACCATCAACATATACAGGATTGGATTTACACGAGTGCAAGTAAACAATGACCGTTTTTCTTTTTTTGTACTTGCACATGCATGCATGTAATCCAATATAAATCTACGAGGATCTCTCTGAGGCACTGGCCATGCGTATCTGCCATTGAAAGCTGTTCTAATGTTCTTTAGAAGTAAGACTAATGATTAATGATGGATGATGAGGATTTGGCTACTCGTGTCCTTCTCTGTTCTAGGCAATCTGCCCAGATTCTTGGAAAATACTTTCAGGAAACTCTGTTTACAGCTCCACTGTTCCTAATAGTAAGAATCTAGACGCACTGTACCTTTTCTGTGTCTATCCGCCAAATGAGGCAGGTCGTCCAGGTGGAAGTATTCATAGCAGGATGTGCCTAGCAGCTCCTGGGGTAAGTAACCTAGAATAATGGTGGCTCTGTGTGCATAATACAAATGGATAAATACTTGCTAAATACTTTCCCCTGTCACAACATGCAGAGGCAACTGTGAGTAAACCATTGACAGGTTGATTTCCCAGAGAAAGTGTAAACACTGTGGCACTATCAAAACTTCGAATCTCGGCTATCCTTACATGACAGCAGTGCTGTGAGTCTGGGGCGGGACTATTTGCATTTCCGACCAATTGCAGATGATGTTTACAAAAATAAATAAAAAAATACATAAATAAAAGACGGTTTCAAAGCATTCATTATATTTGGTACACCAGAAATTATACAGTTCATCTTAAATTATCAGCTTCAATTATCATTGAACGATTTTCAAACTTGAGCAGATTAAAAAGCGAAAAAACTGGAATGATTTTTTTTCATAATTATTCTTATTATATAAAAGTATTTGTATTATATATTTATTATATTTTAATTTGTATTATTTTTTATTATATTTTAAATAATTTACATAGATTACTGAAAAATACTGTGAAGTATACTATTAGGAAAAATGGTTTATGATTTACTCAAATTTTCTCTGCTAGTAAATTTCACAAATAATTGCAAACAAACGGCAAGTAACATTGAATTAAGTATGAAATTTTGTAGTAGAAAGACTATTTTCTTGTAAATCATACTCCAATAATCCTTTTTTTACAACTTCAAAAAAACATTTTTTACAGTGTAGTTACTCCCCAACGTTACAACTAAATATAGTTGTCTCCCTTTAACAAGTGCCAAACTAATACAAGTTTTGATAAGAAAACACATGTCGCCCTCTAGTGAGAATGTCGTGTCCACGTAAAGTCAACTTACTACTGAATAAATGAAGGTAATTACATACTGTGAGGCTATTTTTGTGCAAACGACTATGATTCCAAGTAAAAAAAACAAAAAAGAAAAAAAAAACATTTCGTTTTACCCTAAAACGAGGGTAAACTAACCGTTGATCCACAAAGGTGAATTTGCCATCCATGGCGTAGCGGGTGACAAATTCGGTGGGCTTGACCTTGATCTCTCCGTTGGCCTGCGGGAGGGTGTGGGGGTGCACACGGCCCACTGCTACCAGGCAACTGAAGTGTGAGCTCTCTTTGTCAACCTCGGCCTCCCCCTCCGTGCCCAGCTGGCGTGTGGGCCAGACACGCATGTATCCCGTGCAGTGCACGGTGCAGTACCGCTGGGACTCTGATGGGGCAGCCAATCAACACGAATCAATTTACAGGTGAGCTGTGAGCCAAATGTTCCACCATATGTTGTTAAAGAGGGTCACAAGGTGCACGTTTCCTTCCCTTTTCGATTTGCTCTATTTAATCTAAAAACGTGTGGTGAAAAACATGTTTTTTTTGTTTTTTTTGTACTGTGCCAAAAGTGACACTAAGCTTAAATATAAGCTTTTGCTTAACATGTTGAACAAATTGTGTTTTTGAAAAAATAGTTGATAATGCATGTTTAATGCATAAAAATAATCAATGCATAGCTTTACGGGGCTGTCTGAATGACTAGTCAACTAACTGCTTGGGCCAGTTTGGAAAAGACTATGCTCACCAAGAACAGAAACATCAATGCTATCCAAGTCCAGACATCACAGCACAACACTTTCCAAAGTGAAGTCACTATCCAACTATCCAAGTTTGTAGGGATACAGCTGTCGGAATAAAATCCCACAAGCTGTGCTCACACTACTGCATGTGGCGAGAAGAAAGAAGAAAAGATGACGTGTGTAATGGAGTAAATATGCAGGCCACGTCATCAACACGTCACAAAATGACCACTTGGATAACTGGTTCTCAGCAAGAACAGAGACATGAAGATGTTTTCCGCTCATATGCGGTCTGAAGTCAAGGAAATTGAAACTTTATTTTAATTTCTACTATTTCTTTTTTTTTTTACAGAGCAATCACAAAACACTTTAGTAATGTGTTTCAACACAGTCGATTAGCTTCATGAACACAAGTCTCTTCTGATTCATTTAATGTCATCTCTGGATTTAGAAAACTACCTTTAACAACTTGACTGTAAAATTGTAATTCTACTGACCTTTCTTTTTTGAGGCACCAGCCTGAAAGTCCTTCTCCTCTTTAATGCTAACTTTATTGTACTTCATTCGGCAGAAGAATGAGCGCCGGGCTCCAGAGCACAGCCGAGCCGCTCCGACAGGTAGATCAGCCTGTACCTGCAACCCCGCTACACACACACACACACACACACACACACACACACACGAGAGAGTTGGATTGGTTAAAGGAATGCTTCCCCAAAAAATTTGTGTTCTGTTATCATTTACTCACCCTCATGTTGTTCCAAATCCTTACAAAAAAGCAATCCTGTTTTCTTTACAAAAAGCAATTTTATGGCTTCGAAGGGCTTCAAATGCAGCCCATGGGTCATATGGACTACTTTTAATTGTGCTTTTTTGCCAGGATCCAGGTTTGAAACATGTGGGAAGGTAATAAACGAATAATAAACTAACACTTTAAACACTCATGAGAGACTTCTTTCCAAAACAACTTTTAAATGGTAGTGTTTACTTTGTTTATTAAAGGTAGGGTAGGTAATCCTGTTCAGAAACACTTTTTTTTATACTGGGTGAAATGGTCCTTCCATCCTGATAGTAGTCAATACATTATGTGTTTAGAAAAAGGAATGAAAAAAATCAGACCTCTGTAGCAGCTGCAGGACAGTAAAAACTCTGACCAATCACTGCCATTCGGTGCGAATGTAAAGAACCAATCAGATGCCTTCATGTCTCGTGCCCGCCCCGAGCCCCACTGCGCGCGCTGCCCTGCGTGCACTCATCACATGTCACCGTTCCCGGAAATATTCAGCTCAAAGCACCTGCATATGCAGTCAGCGAAGGCAAACAAGGCAAAAACTACTTCCTCGGACCCTGCCCGCACTCTTGAACGACCTCCTCTGCTTCGCCCTCAACCCCGGACCTGTCCTCGAGCCGACGATGCGGTACTTGTCTCCGGACTCGGAGTGTACGTTAGTCTTCATTAGAGTCAACAATGTTTTCATCATGGAAACTCTTACATGCAAAACACTGTATATGTTATGAATCTTACACGAAATTCACCTTCATCACAGTGTAACTGATGGTAATGGAAAAACGTGTATCAATGCAACCTGTTTTTAGTTTTGCCTTATAAATATAGCTCGTTACCGAATGAAACTTTACCATTATCGATATGCTAGCTTGATAGTGAGTACTAAAATAAATCTCATTTGTTTATATTCATAGTGATAAAGTTAGGTATTTTATTACATGTGATTCTGACATGATGTCACTGTATGTACTGCGCTCCTTCCTCTCCACTCGTCTCAGGTAATAAATGCGTCTTGTTCCAGCTGAGCCTGAGCATTTGGCGTCGCGCGTTCATGTGTTTTGGGGGCGTGGCTTTGGAAGGAGCTCAGAAGGGAGGGGGTGGAGTGAATGGAAATAATGAGCTGTGTTTATTGCAGATTAAAAGGTCTACAGTCACTCGATTTTTATATTTTCTTTTTCAGAGTACTTATATTTTAATTATGTATTGGTATATAAAGACAGTTTAAACAAATTTGGAATGTTTTTTTTTTAGAAAAAGGATTACCTACCCTACCTTTAAGCAGGTTGAACACAGTGTATACGGAAAGACATAAAACTGTATAAGCACGGAAAAACATAAAACTGTCTAAGCACGTAAAGACATAAAACTGTTTAAGCACTTAAAAGCATTAAGGAAGCATGTATACTTGACACATAACATTTATACGGCTTAAGGCTATGTTCACACTTAGCGTCTTTTTTGACAAGAAAAAGTTGACAACGGCGTTTTTTTAGCAAAAAAAAACGCTGGCAGCGTTCGGTTACAAATAGCAGCCGAGCGCGTCTTTTGTGGCTGGCGCATATACTGACGCGTCTTGACCATGCGTCAACATACGACGAAAAGGGTACCCCCATAACGTCCATATGTGACGATTCGGGTTATGGGTAGGTTTAGGTATGCGTTAGGGTACCGCTAGGAGGCGCTGCTGGTGCGCTTCTGTCTGCGTCTCATATTGACGTTAAAGGGGTACCCTTTTCGTCGTATGTTGACGCATGGTCAAGACGCGTCAGTATATGACGTTTTGGGGTGAGACCGGGCTGCTATAACAAGAGCTGCAACAGTAGCCTAGTGCTGTGTGATGCAAAAAATGTCAAGAAAGAGAAAGTTGGCTCTTGCGTTGGCTTTTGAAGTTACCGGGGAGGAGAATGTCGGTTCACAAAGACGTTTGTGGGTGCACGACAGACAGTTGTTCTTGTTGTTATGGAAACGACAGGTCTCGCTACTCGCTTGTCATTGGTCAGCTGTCAAAAAGGCGCTTGACGTAGGGCGTTCTTTTCAGAAAAGTTGAACTTTTTTCAACTTAAAAAGACGCTCTGAGCTGCAGAAAAAGACGCCGGCGGTGGCGTCTAAAAAAGCGCTCAGGACTTTTTTGAAAAAACGGTTTACTCCATAGGGTTATAATGTAGAACAGACGCTGGCAGTTTGAAAAAAGACGCTAAGTGTGAACATAGCCTAAATATGCTTACTTTTGGCATCTATGAGGCGCTCCCGTGGGTAGAGTTCAGAGGCAGACAGCTGTTCCTTCACTTTTCCAATGTCCTTTGGATGAACATAATCAAACAGGCTCTGTCCAATTAACTCAGTCTGGGGAGAAAAATATTCAAATGAGCCATGATCTGACTAATATATTCTGCTAACAGTTCACAATATCATCAGCTTAACTGTTATCATCAGGTAAACTAATGATTTTTTTTTTTTTTAACGGTCCTCAAAATACTTCAAATATTATACCACCAGTAAAATGTTTGGACATTCTAGACTGATTTATGTTACTTGTGACCTCATAAAACCCTTTAAACAAAAATCTTATGCTTAAAGGATTGAAATTGTTTTTATAGACATATGTGCACAGGATTGAATTCCAATTTAGCGACTTTTTTCAGATCTCTGTAGCAACTTATTTCTTCTTCAAAATAGCGACTAGCAACAAATCTAGCAAATTTTTGGACTGCTATCATACTCGTTCCATTGTCTGACAGAAAATATGTAAATAAGAACAGCTGTATTGGACATTTGGTGGCCATATATTATATAAAAATTACAGTATGTGAGCACTGAGAGAAAACCGATGTAAAAAATACGATGTAAACTGCAGACAGTTGGTGAATTACGTCATCTGGTGACATTTAGTGATTTTTTTGAGCGGCCTTTAGCTACTTTCAATTGAAAATACTTGGCAAATAGTTGCTCTTTTTAGAGTCAAATTCTCCTACCCGACAGTAGTTCAGGATTTTTGAAACAGATTCTGAGAAGAAGACAATTTTTCCACGATCACAGCCAACCACAAAGAGAAATCCATCCGCAGCCTGGACAAGAGAGGGAGAGATCGCTTGAGTTTAACGTTGTCATTTCGCAATTGCAAACAGTCAAAATGTCCTTCCACCCACATTATCAATATTTGCTGTGATATTTCTTCTCCTATAGTATGCATATTCAAGACATAGGCACAATTGTAGGATTTACCCTTAGGACAAGGTGCTTGAGCTCATCATCTGGGAGGAATGCAGGTTTGTAATTGGCTTCTGCAAAGGAGTTGGTCGCTCCTAAAAACAGGACTCCATTACACCACTGTATGACCATGTTTGTTATGCTTTAATTACGTATTCATGAGGAAAAATACATTTTTAAGCTCAATATTAATCTTTGTGCATGCTAGTCTACATAGAAAAGCTAATTGTAAAGACAGGTGTCTAGGTACCTTTGAGTGATTTGAGGTGCTGGACAGCCATTCGTAACACAGTGAGCTTGTCAAGCTTTCGGGACATGGGGTTACAGGTGGGAATCATTGCTGCCAACTCGTCAATCAAGTTATTCATCTTATCTCGCCGTCGTTTCTCGATCTGACTGTGAGGTTCCCTAAAAGACGACATTATGTCGTAAGTACCAAGATACTCAACGTTGCTGAAATATAACGTCAATAAACTACTTAAGTCTTTGAGTTTCATTGGGACTTGAAACTGCAAATAAAAAGGGGAACAAATAAATAAATAAATAAAGGGAGAAAAATAAAGGGGGTAAATGAGAATAAATAAAGTACAAACAAATAAATAATCCCCATAAATATTTAGAGACAATAAGTACCTGATGCACTTAATTTTTAAGTGCTGGTCGTCTCCTTCTGATCTATAAAAACAAAATAATAAAAGGCATACAGACGTTAAAAATAAAGAATAAAATTGTGGATCAGGGCGAGTCATACTTGGTATCGATAATTGGCACAATACCTTTCCTGATCATCCTCCATATCCTCGTCTAGATTTGATGCAGATTTTGTTTCTCTGGAAAGAAAGTGGTGAGATGAGTAAAGTGACTCATGAAATGCTGCCGTGATTCAAATAGGACATTATACACAGACCACGCACTTCCCTTCCCAACACATCTCGGCTCATTCAGAAAAGCAGGACGGGGGACAACAGGCCAAACAAGAGGATGTTAGTCATACAAATCAGCCCAATATCTCACACCCACATATATACTCTTTCTAGACACTAGTGGCTGGGGGGTATGGCATATATATAGTCATTTATGTGGGAAGCACAGTTTTTTACAAAAAAATAAAACATAAAAATAGAGAATAATGCAAAAATCAAAGAGGCAGAGGCAAGTTAATATATTGTTAGGCAAATCCCAAAAGATCAGCTATTTACAGCTTTAGTACACCTTCTCAATTTGCCAAATTAATAGAATTAAACAGATATGCAAGTATGTACAAGTGACCAATCAGAATTAAGAGACAGAACTATCTATTTGTATTCATGTTATAAAGTTATACAATATGAAGATGTTTTTGCACTGTTGCCATATTAATTAACTTATGAACAAACATTACTTTTGCTTTGTGTCTATCAACTTCCTAATAAACAAATAAACTATACAAAGGAGATAAATAGAGTTAAATAATAAAAATAAAAAATGTTTAGGAATAAATTACACTACCATTCAAAGAAAGAAGTCTCTTATGCTCATCAAAGCTGCATTTATTTGATCAAAAATACAGCAAAACAGTAATATTGTGAAATACTATTATAAATTAAAATAACTTTTTAATAAATAATTAAAATGTCATTTATTCCTGTGATGGCAAAGATAAATGCTCAGCATCATTATTAGTCTTCAGGGTCACATGATCCTTCAGAAATCATGCTAATATGCTGATTTTATTATTACAGCTGAAACTGCTTAATTCTTTTGTGAAAACCATGATAATTTATTTTATTTTTTTCAGGAATCCTTGATGAATAGAAAGTTCAAAAGAACAGCATTTACTTATTATAAATGAAATTATAAATGTCACATTTGATAAAAATAATAATAATCTGTGCTCCTTGCTGGATAAAAGTATTAATTTCTTTCAAAATAAAACAACTTCTAAAAAATGGTGTATATAAAATTAATCATTGGAGTAATTTTATTATTTAAAAAAGGCAATACCATACTGTTATTTACATTGTTAATATACAAAACATTGCATCTTTCATTTTATTTTACTGCGAAAATAACAATATTGTGATATGCACAGTTACTGTCATATTTTTGTCAAAGCACTAGTCACTACTAGTAAAAACAAATAAAAAAATATTAAAAAATTTACTTACGGGATGTCCATGCTGCCTTTCCGTTTCCTGGGCAGCTCCATGCCTGAGGCCATGCCGATGACTGAGGTGGGGGTCATCAAACCAGACAGAGAGACGGAGAGGCCCTGGGGTTCCTCTAATGCATCTCCTGCCATTAGTGGGAGGGATTTATTTTAGTAAAGTGACAAAAAGAAACGTGCCAAAACATTGTGAAGTAGGCAGGACTGCAAAGTTCAACTACGTGCTACATATTGGAACCAGGGCACCGTGGAATACATTTCATAACAGATTTTTATGTGAATTCAGAATGATACTTTTTTCCTGTGTGGCGACCTAAATAATAAACAGGACATTTTTATCTTGTGAAAGCAGTCACAAGAAAAACAAAACAAAACAAACATTTTTAGAGAGTAATCTTAAAACCCAGAAACCCAGAAAGTTCAGAGAGAACTACTTGCTGTATTGAGGCAAGCCGACCATAAGCACAATACAGACAACCTACTTCACCACCGCTAGAACTTACATCACTCCTTCCTTTATGCTCATCTATCGGCCCATTTAGACAATGAAACATCAATTCTTATACGGTCTTTGGCCTCCTGTACAAACAAGGCTTCAAAACCAGAAGCCTTTATGGCCGTGTATCTAGGTTTATTTACATTACATCCAGTCTGAGGACAAAACACCATACAGTCATTGAGTTCAAACAGATTTAGCTTCTGGGTTTTGGCAAAAAATAAATTAAAAAAAAGGTTTTTTTTTTTCACTCAGCAGTATTTAGTTACTCTTTCAAATGAAGGCACTGGAATCTGATGGAAAAAAAATCTCTTAACGTCAATAGATACCATTTCAGTTTTGTTTTCTATTTATCGAAAGAAAAAAAATCCATGGCTAACTGGCCTAGTGTGATTATTAAAATGTAGAAAAGTGCAATTTAAACAAATATGTTCAAAGTTAAAGGGTAAGTACTCCACACAAACTCTAGCAGGTGATAAGATAAGAGTCTTTGTCATTGCACATCAGGTATACAATGAAATTGCAGTGCATAATAAATATATAAACATTAAAAAGAAAAAAAGAGTGGTTTGGTTCACGACATGATTTTGCGGAGTTGAAATGCATTGTGAATTCAAAGTGCACCAGCTTCTCTTTACTTTTTCACCACATTATCACTAAACAAATCAAATAACACAACTGGGGAACCAAAGGGGATGACAACATTTCACAAGAATGGAAAGCATATTGAAAACAACAAACATAGGCCTAAATCTTTTTTACCAAACTCAAAGTAAAGAAATGTAAACAGAAATGTTACTACTATATTATAAAATTCAATAATGATAATAAATTGTGTAATTATCATTATTATTATTATTATTATTATTATGACAATCAATAATAATTACTTTAATCGAATTATGACAATCAATAATAATTACTTTAAATCAAAAAAATATATATTATTGAAAAAATAACAACAACTAGCCTAGTCCATGATGAAGTAAAGTTACAAAGAGAAAAAACTCACTTCACATGAGGGCGGTTCATTTCAGTTCATATCGCAATCATAATATTTGTTGGAATAACTGCAGTGTGACTTTTTTAAAAATCAAACTCTGCAGCACTTCCTGCCACCAAGGGACATAATGAAGCTGTATTCACCATCTGTTATAGCCATTGACCACCAAAATCCATTCACAAACTCCCAGCGAGTAGAGCAACTTATTCATGAACAGGCTTTCACAGTGCAATCTGTTTTTCCCGCCTGCTTCACCTGTTCCTTTAAGCCTCTAAGACCAACAGACACACTCGTCCTCGGGCATGTGTACAGTACGGGCGACAATGGCACGGGCCAGGCCAAACACAGCTTGTGGCCCTGGCTCCTATATTTAACAGTCCTCTGCAAGCCTTGTGACCTAAATAGACATTAACAGATCGGCAACAACCTGATTTTTAATTCTGTGCGCTGGAGTGAAGATCTGCGGTGGGATTATTTGGTTTTATGAGGCCGTACCCAACAATGAAGAGCTCCGTCTTTCACTGGCTCATGATATTATCTGGACTCCACTGACCTGCATTTAGATGCTAGCGCTCATGACAACTGCGTGATGTCATTTGCACAAGAGAAAGGCCATTTCACTGACTCACTATTCACACTGATGTGAAGATTTTCAAGGACCATTCAAACGAATACACATGCATGCATACATACAGTACAGGCCAAAAGTTTGGAAACATTACTATTGTATAACTATGTTTTTGAAAGAAGTTTCTTCTGCTCATCAAGCCTGCATTTATTTGATCAAAAATACAGAAAAAACTGTAATATTGTGAAATATTATTACAACTTAAAATAATAGTTTTATATTTGAATATACTTTAAAAAATTATTTATTCCGGTGATGCAAAGCTGAATTTTCAGGATCATTACTCCAGTCTATCACATGATCCTTTAGAAATCATTCTAATATGATGATTCATTATCAAAGTTGGAAACAGTTCTGCTGCTTAATATTTTTTTCATAAACTGTGATACTTTTTTAGGATACTTTGTTGAATAATTTTTTTTTTTTGAAGTAAAAAAAAAAAGAAGCCATTTAAAAAAAAATTGAAATCTTTTGTAACAACAATATACACTACTGGTCAGTAATTTTTTTCTTTTCTTTTTTTGAAATAAATCAATACTTTTATTCAGCAAGGATGTGTTAAATTGATTAAAAAAAGTGATAGTAAAGAAGATTTATATTATTAGAAAATATTTTTTTATTTTGAATAAATGCAGTTCTTTTTAACCTTTTATTCATCAAATATACTAGGCAGCAGAACTGTTTCCAACACTCATAATAAATCAGAATATTAGAATGATTTCTAAAGGATCATGTGATAGACTGGATGTCACATGTGACACTGAAGACTGGAGTAATGATCCTGAAAATTCAGCTTTGCACCACAGGAATAAATTATTTTTTAAAGGATATTCAAATAGAAAACTATTATTTTAAGTTGTAATAATATTTCACAATATTACTGTTTTTTTCTGTATTTTTGATCAAATAAATGCAGGCTTGATGAGCAGAAGAAACTTCTTTCAAAAACATTAAAAATAGTAATGTTTCCAAACTTTTGGCCTGTACTGTACATGCATGCATGTGCGTAGGAATGGAACAATCATATTCCAAAGTAGTAAGTATTCAACCTCAAAACGAAGAACATCACTCAACATATTAACCTTACCTGCTTCGTTCTCAAAACAAATCCATTGTAAGTGTAATTATACTCTTTAAAAGCATTAAAAGCAATACACACCCACATATTGAAAAAGTGTCTCAGTAGTCAAGTCAGTACTAGATAGTCCAACTAAATTACTTGAAAAAACGGTTACTGTGAAAAATCACAAAGAAAAATGATCATGTCATAAGGTGAGGTAATTATTCATTAGCCTATACTTTACGCTGTGACCATAGAGTTGCATGAGAAACATGTCCAAACTCAATTTATTTACTTCAACCATTGTGCAAAGAAATGTGACAAAAGTGCATGAAAGTAGGACAGGGAATCGATTTTAGCACACTTTTGGCACCACACCTTGGTATTTTGCGCTTCATCAACCTGAGTTAAGCATTTAAGTGACAGTTCAGCTAAATGTTTGACAGGTAAACACATGGTTCTATAATAACTACTGTTGACGCATTGTCATTTGTTAGCTGATCATAGTGTTTTGCAAAAACTTTAAATATGTCAACATGGTAGTGATGTATGTATGTCTCGAGACCGGTCTTGAGACCACTTTTACGTGGTCTCGGTCTTGACGGTCTTTGGTCTTGGTCTCGGACCTCTCGGTCTTGTCTAGGTCTCGCTGTCTCAGACCGACATAGTGGTCGGAGAATTTAGCAATACAATACTACAATATCCACGACGACACAACGTTCGATAATGCAACATTATTATCCGCAACGGAATGGATTGAAGCGCGCGTCCGAGTGAAAGTTCGGCGTGTGCGCGAGCCACACCAGAAAACACTTTATCCGCGCCACTGATCGCGGCGGCAACGGGCACTTTGATCACTTGAATTAAAAAACACATATCAGTGACATGATGGGTTTTAACTTCATTCAGGAGATTTTGAGTAACTGCACAACGGACAGATGACTTTGAGCGCACCGCCAACGGTGTGTGTGTGTGTGTGTGTAACCATAGCGACAAAACGACTACTTAAGCCTATAATTTCGTTTTTAAAAATTGAATTATGTATTTAAAAGTTGCAGAATGGATTCATTTGGAGACTCCGAAATCGGCAGAGATAGGCAGGCATTTGCTTAGATGAATTTGTGACTTTGATATCTCTCTGTGTGTGTGTGTTGTTTGATTACAGTATTGTATTTAAGATGGTGTTAGACTAAATAAATGGTCTTTTAAATATCATCTGCATATCTCCGTTGTGTTGACTAAACATTAGGCCTAATCCAAGTTTATAATTTTGTATCTTTAATTTGATGTTACGATTTCATCTACACATTAAGTATAATTTCAATTGGTTACATATTTCTCATTCTTTAGACAGTTGTTGGAGGAGCAAGATGGTGTTGGAGGTGTTTGATGTTTTGTCAGATGAACCATCAGTACCAGTCATGTCAGTCCTCAACAGTACTCAAAAGTTAAGGGAGTCTCAATCCTCTAATAGTGCAGTAACAGCCGTCATGCAATTGCTACACATAGTTGATCTCACCCAGTCTGCAAAAACATTTACAGTGAGCTCACAGTCACACACATGACATGGTCTGTCTCTGTATTGTTCTGCCTGTGTAGTTGAAGTAATACCGTCTAATATGTATTGAATGTAAACTGCGGCTGAACCCTAGTATGCTGCTGTTCTTGAATTCATACAAGTTGCTTAGCTTCAACACTAGTCTGTTTTTTTTCCCCTCCGGTCTCGACTTGGTCTCGGTCTTGGTCTCGACTTGGTCTTGGTCTTGACTTGGTCTGTCTTGGTCTTGGTCTTGTCTTGGTCTCGATACCCTCTGGTCTTGGTAGTGTCTTGGTCTCGGTTTAGGCGGTCTTGACTACAAGTCTACAACATGGTTAAGTTATCTAGCTGGCTGGCATCTTTGAGGTTTTGCGAGTGAAGAATGATTTGTGATTCGCGGCCTGAGCTTAGACAGGTCATAACATCGTGTTATCAGCTCTCTCATCTTTAAGTTGGGTATCACAATAACTTGCGCTGCCAAATCAGCTTTTCATTTTAAATCAATATATCACTCGTGACACAAAAACGTAAGTAATCCCAAAAATAAATCACAGCAGGGTGATCAGAACCCCGACATGAAACAGAGGGTATGGAACATTGTTTCCGCCAATGCATTGTTATTATTTTTCTTCTCGTAATTACGTGATATAAACTCGCAATTCTGACTTTTTGTCTCAGAGTTGTGTGATATACTGTAAAGTTGCAATTACGAGTTATAAAGTCAGAATTGAAAGATATTAATTTGCAATTCTGAGCAAAAAAACATTATTTTAATCTCAGAATTGGACTTTCTATCTTGCAATTCTGAAGTTATATCACGCAATTCTGACTTTATAAATCGGAAAAAACTCACTTCACATGAGGTGATCATAGTATTTGTGAAAAAAAACTTTGGTATGACTTTTTTTTTTTTACCTGCCACCAAGGGACATTATGAAGCTGTATTTGTCATCTGTTATAGCCATTGACCACCAAAATCCATTCACAAACTCCCTGTGAGCAGAGCAACTTATTCATGAACAGGCTTTCACAGTGCAATCTGTTTTTCCACCTGCTTCACCTGTTGCGTTAAGCCTCTAAGACCAACAGACACAATTGTGAGAGAAGAAAAGTCAGAATTGAGAGATAAAAAGTCACTGTGGCAGAGGGGTCTGCTATCAACCTGAATGGATTTATTTTGTAGATTACTCCACTTATTAAATGGCTACTTGCCAAAAACAACTAAATAAATAAATATATGAAATATATATAATGAAATATTGATTAAATAAACAGACATCTTGCAATTATTAGTTGTGTGAGGTTTAAGCTTAAAAAGAAAAGCTATGGTTACTGATAAACTGTGAAATTGACAAATGGTTTAGTGCCTTATTAAAATGTAACAACAAATGATTGATTATTTAGATCAGGGTTTCTCAAACTCGGTCCTGGAGGGCCACTGTCCTGCACAGTTTAGCTCCAACCCTGACAAACACACCTAGCTGTGAGTTTCTACTTTCTAGTGATCCTGAAGACATTCGCTGCGTCCCAATTCGCCTACTTATACTACGCCCTATAAGTATGTACTCTTTTTGTGAAGAAAAAGTACATACTTTTGAGTGTGTAGCAAAAGAGTAGGCAAGCTTTGGGACATACTATTTCGTCATTTTAACGGACAGATCTGTCGCGTGCATCCTGTCACCGCAAACTGCCCTGTCAATCATCTTGTCACAGTTAAAATCCTCCATTCAATCTAATTTAATTTCCTACCGTTTCAGAGAGAAATGTATTTGCACGTTTATCTGCCAGTCATGGGTCTTTCATGCGGAGACTCTCCTCATGTGTTTGCAATTTGAATATAATGATGCATTTAAAAGTTAATGGCTAAAACGTATCTTTACAAAAGTTCACAATGCATCTGCAGATGAAATATAATGTAGACAACGAATAAAAATTCGTCAGGTTAGATACTGATAATGAATCACTCAAACCCCTTTATCTAAACCTCTCTACATAACCGGGATTGTTCCTGCTGACAATCATGAATCATATTTATACATACATATTTAAGCACTTTATTATTTTTATTTTTCTCTTTTCTTTGTTGTCTACCTTTCTTAATTCAATTGCTTGTTCTATGTGTCATGTGTTCAACTATGTACAGTTGTACAGTATGTCCTATTTATTCTTGTAGCCTCTGGCCCAGGTCATGTTTGTAAATGAGAAGTGGTTCTCAAACAGTTTACCTGGATAAATAAAGGTTAAATAAAAAAAATAACCGCCAGACTCGCGCGTCCTCCATGTCTGTAGTTTTTTAACACTTTTCACTCGTGTTTGTAGTTCTAACCGAATCCTCGTCCAACGCCCGATGGGTTGTGGGCAATATTAGCCATTATTGTGTGCATCGATCTGCACTTCGGATTCTGACCGGAAATAGTAGACCATCCGGGTATCTTTGGAACACTCATTTCAACATACTACGATTTGGGACGTACTAATTCTATTTTCGAATACTATTTAGGACGGATAGTATGCGAATTGGGACGCGAATTGATTAGCTTGCTCAGGTGTGTTTGATCAGGGTTGGAGCTAAACTGTGCAGGACAGTGGCCCTCCAGGACCGAGTTTGAGAAACCCTGATTTAAATGAAAAACCATGTTAATTCTTCCCATGGTTGAATAAAACACTGGCACATTCCTGTCACTAAAGCCAAAATGTCGATTACTAATGTCTAGGTTGTTTTAAACCACAAACCAAGCCAGTTGAAGCATCTTGGCAATAAACAGCAGATTTTCTGTATGACGAAAGCAAAACTCAGAAGGCACTGATGTTTATTTCCAGACTTTTTCATAGGCTATTAATGTTGTGAAAATGACTTCAACTTTCCCTAATTTCAAAACGCTTAATTTTTACTCAAGAAATGTGGGAATCCATAAACGTGACAAATTAGTTTAAAAAAGGTATTCAAGTTTAGACATGACCTAATTTTTCTAACAAATTACAAAAGTGCCTTGCCTCCACAGCTGACAATTTAGAACACTTTAGCATTTTGATAATTGGGCAATTAATACAGGGCTGTAACCACCACATTCATAAGCTAGAGCACTATTTTAAAAAGCATTTACTAATTAAACTAACTCAAAAATTCAACAATAAAAGTATAAAAGTATTATGTAGCTATATAAAAGTATCATTCTTTTTACAAACCGTACATATTTCTAATGGATCACATGAGTTTCAGTCTCACGCTTTTTTGTGTTTACCTCTTAATGTATAAGAAAAATTGTGGCATTGACTTTTAAATTTTAATGTACTAATTATTATTGCTTCTAATCCTTTTATCTGCCAATTACACTTTGTATTGCATGTTTTAGTTAAGAAAGTTTGATTATATTTTATTATAACACACCTAGTCACAGATTTTGATGACAAGAAATTATTCTGATGTGGATTTGTTATAAACTGGATAAACTTGCTTGACGCTGTTACTCCTTTAACTAAAATAATAATCACTATACAAACATGAATAACCAAGAACGTGAAACTAGGCAAGACAATCAGTTAAAATGCTTAACATCTAAATAGCATAATCAACAATCACATGATTTTCTGATAGACATGTAGGCAACCGGAAACCATCTCTTTGACAGGAGAGGAAGTTGAGTGAAAGCCACAAAACTGACACAAAGAGTTGCGATGGGATAATCTGAAAGACTGACAGCCAAACAATCACTCCTGACAATGATCTCCAGGATTTAAAAACAATGATGTAAAGAGGTCCTTAAGAACGAGACCATGAAAAGAACTCTCTATTCAGTTTAATCAAACGCATACTCAAAATAGCCTCGCCATTCAAATCAGAGAACCTCTTCAAGGACCATGACAAAGTGTATATTCAACACTTACAGGGATGACCCACTAATACTACAATCTTAAATGCTCAGCTGAATAATTCTCATTTTAATTGTACTAAAATACAGTTCCTTATTCCTTAAAAAGAATAGATTATAAATTGCGATAACATTTCTCAAACAAATTTACTGACTAATACAACAAATACTTGCTCTCCGTGACTTTCATGCAATAAGGTCCTCTGAGATGTAAAGTCTTCCCTGTAGCTCAGAATCAGGTGTAGCAAGCCATAGTGCAACACATTTCATCTACATCAGACATACATCTACAGCTAGACATGCAGTGGTCAAAGTGTTGATTAAACAGTGCAAAAGCATCGTAATACACCCCTGTTCTTCTGACCTACTTTTATGAATACATAAAGACTATGAACTTCTATTAAAACATTTGATGTTTTATGTCTGTGTTTATACTGTATACCTCCGATACATATTTAAACTGTGATGGATTTTTTAATTAATCATAACTGAATCCTAAATGTTTCCAAACCCTTTGGTCAAAAACACTCAGTCAGTGTCTGTGTGTTAGTGAATCATGTCTGAATATAACAGTCTCCAGTCAACTCGACAATACATACATGTACATAAACATATATATGTGTGTGTATACAGTATGTATATATACACACATGCACACAGACATATGTATAATATTTTTTATGTCAGATGCGATTAATCGATTTGACAGCACTAAATAAAATAAATTAATTATAAAGAATTAAATATAATAAATAATATATTAAATATAATATTGTAAATGTAGGACTTCAGCTCATTCTATGTGCATTTTTCTAATGCACTGCATTGTTTTTGCAATGCACTTTTAATTAACATTTTATTCTCTTTATTATCTCCAAATATTAATATATATTGTCATTGAGGTATACCCCACATTAAATCGAGATGAAGGTATTGATGTTATGCTGTCTTCTTCCTCCATGAATTATTCCCAGACAATTTGCCAAGGCAAGTGCATTTATTTGTCAGCTAAGTTATAATTTATCAGATGGGCCAGAAAATAAATAACTGACCTGAAAAAAACGCCTATCAGTGAAATGACTGGAAACTATAACTCAAAAGGCCAGTTACCTAAGAGACACACTTTCCAGATAAGACCCTAAATTCCAGTCACGTTTCTCAGTGTTGGGGAAGGGAGGGGGTGTCTGTCACGAGACCAGACAAACCAAACTGGCAGCAGATTTAGGTTACACGTTTAGCAGGAATTATTAGCACAATTGTCCTATTACATTAAACAGCTTTGTTTCGGATTGTTTATAGGCTAGTTATGCAAAGGCTCACTGATTGTGTTAGGCTGAAAAGAGAAAGCAACGCCTGAAGAAGAGGAGGGCATCACAGCCCAAGCCTGCACGTGCGCTGTGTAAGTGTTTGACCTACATATTACACAACCGTCACGTTACAAGGTCACGTTACAAGAAATCAGACTACATCAGGCAGCACGATGACCTCACAATGCGAATGATTCACATTTACGTCACAACAACATGCAGTTTCACTCATTGAATTCACTAGGGGAAAGGCATCTGTGCTAGACAGAGTTTTGGTGATCTTTTTTGATTTTGTGAACTCATTTCACTATCAAAACAGTGAGAAGTCAATGAAACCAGCATTGCAAGTATGAAACCAGCATTATAGCCTAGTTTTCTATTTGTAAGCTAATGGTTGAGAACCGAGAACATATCAATCTTAAAATAAACCAATTTTTTTTTTACTACTTTTTGATTGGTTATGACAACGTTTAGAGATACATGGGGTTTGTGGTAATCAGTAATATATTATACAAAATAATTCAAGGAATCAGTTAATAGTCATCACATTTTCTGTTTGTTTACCATTTAACTTACTGTTTTCTTTTTAAATGCATTTATGTCTCAGTTAATAGTCAGAATTTTATATTTAATTTCTGATTAACGTTACTTTGTATATTTCGTGTTAAACAATAGAGTGCTGAGTTCAAAACATTACTTATTTCTACAAACATTATTCCTCAAAAGTACTATTAAAAGAATAGCTAAATTTGTTAGGGAACATGAATAATTAAAACATATGTATCAGAATGGCGAACAGAACAGCTACATTACTATTTCCAACCCTTATACGCAAATGTAAACACAGTAAATCGTCGATTTGACGTGTTTTTCCGGATAAGATCCGATTCCTTTTTTTTTTTCTCGATCTCGGAGTAGGTTTAGGAAAATATAACCTGTATATAAAAATAGTTGGCCATATGAACGAAACAAAGTTCAACAAAACAAAAAAGAAAAAGTCGCCAGTAGCAATGTAAATAAATGTATTAAGACGTTTAAAATAAACCACAACTGAACTGACTGAATGCGACGGCAGCCAATCAGCCAAGGCCTCGCAAAATATCTACAGAAAAACATCCTACATTTAAAATACGTGCCTGTCAGTCACATTAAAACCAGAATATGTGATTAAACGCGGCGTTAAAGATCAAAATGTGCCTCTGAGAGCGGCTCCTACGCAGCCCTGCTTGTGTTTGCTAGAGTTCGCTCTACTGAACTACTGACCTAGTTTCGCTGCGAACGCGAGTGTGCAAACCAATCAGCGGGGAACACCGAGATCTCCCCTCTCCTCCGCCCGGCCGGCACACAGCGCAATTACACCCAACTTCATGCGGACCCGTTGAGGGTGGACTAACGTAACTTGTATTGTTTCAGGCGGCGTTACCTGTCTTTTCCCCCGTCGCTCCGTCACCGCCACCAGTCGCTGTATTCCTCGCCGACATGGCTGGAGCCGGTACGCCGCGGCCCAGGACTCCGATGCTGCATGTGGAGAACCGAAGGCGGTGGTTATTTGCAAAGGGGGGAGAGAGAAAAAGGAGGGGGGGGACGGCGAGGCCTGTATATTGATTCAATTATTTTTCTTTTCAACTAACTGAATTGGGAGGGTGGGCTGAGCGTAAAAACGTGCAAGGAGAGGACACGATGTATGCAGGACAGTGGTTGAAATCCCGGGAAACGCGGAAGACGACGGCGCACAATCTCCTCCTACCATCATCACACCGCCTTCTCGTGCTGTCCTTACCCTCACGTTACTAACCTAGTAAGTCACGCGATATGTTACGCAAGCCGAGAAAAATGCGGTCACGGATGCGATGGCGGTATGCGGGTCCTGAACGGAACGGCTGCTGCTGGACACTGTCATCCTTTCGATTGCAGCAATGTGATTCGACCATGTCGCATTCAGCTTCTGCACCATCATATTTATATTTAGACTAGAACTGTTTGTTTTATTAAGGCATTACCTGAAAGTACATAAGTAACATAGGCCTGTCGTTTTGATTATTTGTTGGGGTAAGTTTATCAGTAGCCTATAAAAAAAATAAAAAAAAAATGAAATAAAAAAAACCTTAGTTAGGCTCCCTATTCTATTTGGTTAAGAGTGTCAACATATTTTAAAGCCTTTTATGTCATAAAAGGAGCGATTGTAAGAATGTCTTACATCGCCTGTAAATATTCTCATATTTGTTTGCAGCAAATTTATATTTTAGAAATCTACTATTCTACTTCAAGTAGCCTACAAAAACTTACAAATCACATTGACATTTTAAAATTGAGAATTCTACTGTTTTGTTTTTATTCATTGTGGCAATCAAATTTACCTGTTCAATTTTAGTAGTCATTTGAGTAATGCTTTCACCGGGAAATATTATTTAATGAAAAAAACTCGTCAATCAAACTGTTTGATGTAGTCAATCAAACGTTCATGCTGTTAACTAAATTAATAAAAACGATGATAGCTATATTGGTAATATCTTTGAAATAAAAAAGTGAAATGGCATGTTTTTTTTTTTACATGAAACGCCCCTTTATATAATGTTTTTAAATGTCTATTTAAATTTCATAAATTTTTTAAGAGGAACTATTGTATATTTGAAAATCGAGTGTGTGTGTGTGTGTGTGTGTGTGTGGGGGGGGGGGGGGGGGGGTGGTCACGTGAAAAAATAAAGACTGTTCTTAATGCGGCATCTGTTCTTATTTCGATTCTAATCATTGTGATCTGAAGAAACTACATTTAAATGTATCTTATGGAAGTGTCTTTGCATTTGTTTTATTTAGTTCAATTATAGACGTACAATGTAAAGAGTAGGCTACAAGGCAAATATATGTAATTGTAGTAGGATACAGTTCAGAGTAGCCTATGTGAAACAGAATAACAACATCTAAAACCTAAAATGAACACACACACACACACACACACACACACACACATATATATAAGACACAAATATATTGGGATAATAAGTGCTAATATTAGGGCAGTAACATTCATTTGAAAAGCTTTAACATTGTCACGTTTGTAAGGGTTTTAAAGTATATTGTGAGATCAGCAATAAAAAAGGTAGCCTAATATATATATATATATATATATATATATATATATATATATATATATATATATATGAGGGTTTATTTTGAGTTATTTTTGTCTTATGATTAAAAAACTGACAAAACCGTACTACCCTCCCTGTTTGCATCTACAGTCTACTACACGGTTGATTAAGCATAACCAACTCTGAATGGAAAAATGAACACTAGCGCCAACTAGTGGACAAGAGTTGCACATCTTAATCATTTTTATTTTACTCTGTTGATCTCATAGATGTAGCTGCAACTAAAACTGACACTGCTGTTTTATAGCCACAAACAACACAAATACCCACAAGCAATTCAATCATTATTTCCAAGCCTAGAAAAGTAAAGAATTTCTGTAGTTTAGTAAATTTGCTCAGCTCTATATATGTATGTTTCACCAGGTAATTGCACGTTTTTTCTCTATAAATATGTTTTTTAAAAGCCCTTATAATAATGACGAAGAGCTTGGAGAATAAATGAGTCACAGGAAAAGCATAGGCTACATAAAGATTGTGTGCTTTGTGATATTTGCATATAGGTCAAAATTATTATTTTATTTTTATTTGTTGCGTCTAATGCTTTAAACTGGCCATAAAGTATGATGTATGATGCAAGACAAATGCTTCATGAATTTCTTTTTAAAACCCTGATAGTCTCCAGCACAGTAAAGCTCAAATATAATTGAACACTTATAGGGACAGTTCACCCTAAAAATGAAAATTGTGTCATCATTAACTCACCCTCAAGTTTTTCCAAACCTGAATGAGTTTCTTTTTTCTGCTGAACACAAAAGAAGATATTTGAAAGAATATGGGTAACCTACCAAACAGTTAATGGGCCCCATTGACTTCCATGGGGGGAAAATTATATGGAAGTCAATGGGACCCATCAATGTTTGAACTCCTGTGAACCACTAGATGTCACTCTGTTATTTAAAAACAGAAAGTGTCATGGACAATAGTATCACTACATGAAAATAACAAAATAATAAATAATTTTTAGTAAAAGTATATGGGTCACTGACATGGAACCTTTTTGCCATGTTATTCAAAAAACATAAAAAATCAACAAATTAAAAAAATTGGTAACATTTTACAATTAGGTCTCATTAATGTATTAATTAACATAAACTAACAATGAACAAAACATTTGTTATGCTATGTATTAATCTTTGTTAATGTTAGTTAATACAAATACAGCTGTTCATTGTCCATGTTGGTTCACAATGCATTAACAAATGTTAACAAATACAACTTTTGATTTTAAGAATGTATTAGTAAATGTTGAAATTAATTTTAATTTTAGAATAATAAATGCTTTAGAAGAATTGTTCATTATTAATTCATGTTAACTAATGTTAACAAATGAAACCTTATTGCAAAGTATTACCAAAAAAGTAAAAAAGTCTAGGTTGTGTAATTGTCCAGAAAGAAAAACCAGTCTAACGAGGTTCAATTTCTTGAGAAAAAGAAATGTCGCCATAAGACATAACCTTTTATCATTATTTATTTTGGAGGAAAACATTGGAGCAATATTATTAAAATTCAAAATTATTTTGTCTGCCAAATCATTGTCAGTATTGCGCAACCAACAGGAACCTTGTTATGTTATTTTTGAACACCTGTTGATTTTGATTGTATATGAAAATAGTAGCCTAAAAATCGTGATTTCTGCAGTTATTCATGACTTCAGGGTCTTGCACTGAATGGCAGACCTTCAATGAGACAGATTTTATTTATGGCATACAAGCATCGGTGAAACAGAGCCTGGAAGTCTAGCGCAACACCATACAGACTACCAATGAATTTTTTAGACCTCAATATATGAATTTTTAAAGCACACTGCGTTTTTGATGATTATTGCCTAAAAGAGGCTTTCACAGGAAAAAGGTGCAGTGCTTCACTCACAAAAGCAATAGAATTCCATTGCGACTGTGAGATTTGAACATTGGCACTCACAGTTTGAACCTTTATGTCAGTGTTTGGTTGTTGACGTTGATACGTTTGACCAGTGAACCCCTGGAACGGTTCCTCGGGATAAGGGTTAGACTGGGACTGTAGGACGCAGTGTCTTGTTACACCTGCTCATATCATACAACCTCGAGCCTGCGATCCTTGACTTCTCTATCAATATTTGATGAGTTCTGCTAGTCACTCTTTTGGGCCTGCTGTTGTATAGCCAAGAAGACCGAAAAGGGAGGGGTTGGAGAAGAGGCAGGTGTTCGGCATCTTCTGTCACTGTCTGTGAGGGGACCCGAGGAGAACGTTGGAGTTTCCATTATTGATGCATGTCAGCATAACTTTCGCAATGCTGATACACTGAACCAAAGACACCTGGATTCGTCCCGTTTCTCTCCTTGTGCCTTGTTTCTGGATGTTCTGTGGCCAAACCGCATGAAGGATTGTACCCAGACCGTCAAAAACCAAAGTCCCTCCTCTTCTTTCTCTCCGTGCGTCTTCTTGTCGTCCCTGGCTCGGCATCTCTCCTCCTCCTCCTCCCCTCCAGCACACCTAGAGCATCTCAGTCCAGCTCAGGAGAGGATGCGCACCAGCGCCTAGTGGATATCCTGCTGTTTTTTTCTGCAAGAGCAGAAGAGTGAGAAGACAAGTGTTTGAGGGACAGAAGTGCAAGGGAAGGAGAGATGCCACTGGGGGGGTTTGCGGGTCTAAAGGAGAAGCTCAACCCGGGGAAGGAGGAGTTGAAGAACAATGTGGGCGACTCTCTGGGGAACCTACAGAAGTAAGTGTGATGGCAGTTGAATTGGAAACTATAAGCGCTGAAAGGAAGATGTGAGAAGATTGCTTGTGCACATTTACTGTATCATGCTTTAGGTATATTGAATGAAATTGGAAATGATATAGAATTTAGAAATCAACTCAAAATTTATTGAGCAGCTGATTTTTGAGAGAAATAGCCTAATAATAATAATAATAATGATAATATATATATATATATATATATATATATATATATATATATATATATATATATATATATATATATATATATATATAAAATGGTAAAATAAATAAAGTACAGGATGTATAGTACATAGATAGATATGATGTTTATAATATAGGTATTTGGATTTTGGTATAATTTTGCTAAATATATATATTTTCAATAATTTGTTTTAAATATGCCATAATGTTTAAAAAACTGTTACAAATTGTTTCTCAAAGAAAGGAATAAATAAGAAAACCTTACATTATAAATGTAAGATTCATGCTTTTAAATATCTCTTCATCATCATGCACAAACCTAATAAATACACTTTGAACCTTGGCTAGTAATTCAAAAACATTATATAGTGTTATAGGTGTATCCATACATATTTAATATCTAGTTCATCTGAAGAGATTAAAAAACTGAAGATTCCATGTAAGAGCGAGATGTATGTCTCTTAAATTGCATGCACATTAGACAGCTTAATATGTGAGATAATGTAAATCATTTCCTGTCTGAGTAATATTGCCAGGGCATCTAGCTAGTGTAAATGGCAAAACTGAATATATGGGCACACCAAATAATAAAGTCATGCAATATTTATTGTAATTCCTACTTAATTCTTCCATGTTTAAACTGTACAGTACATTTAGATTTGTGTATTAACTAAGCAAATGCACCATATTTGAATGAATAAGTCAAAGTAGAGTTGTGTAACAGTTGCTCAAGAGCACTGCCATTTCCAAAAACAATATATTATATATTAATATAATTAATTATATGTATTAATATAATCATTATAATTAATTATAATTATGTCCATAATAGAAAATAAGTGTAGTGACAGTTTACCACAGGTATTATTTGAGAGAATGCAATGCTCAGATAGAATGGTATCTACATGGCATCTTATTTTTACTTTTTTGTGGTGAAATGAGAATAATGTATTATCTTGGCTAAATCTTTCTAATATATAAGCTGCTATTGTCTGTTGATGGCAACAGCGATGCACATTGAGCAGTTATATAGCCTACAACATGACATTATGATTTAAGAGGTGATATAGGTTACAGTTTTTTAACTCTCCACATCTGTGTTATTGATTACTTTTGACTTTAATTCTTTTATTTTTTTATCTTATGAAAAAAAATAAAATAATCTATAGTCATTCATACTAAAATCAAAATGATAAGAAGTGTCTGGAGAGTTTTCATTTAAAACCAAAAAACAGAGACGGAAAATAAAGTTTTTCTGATCTGAATAAGTGTGTGCATTGTTCACAATAGAAAAAGAAAATTGTGTGAGGTCCGTTTCGAGTGTGCACCAGACTTCATCTTAAAGTGGCTTTTGTGCAATAACAGCGTTAACAAACATATGGCTCTTAAAATGATTCCTCTTGATCTTCCATTCACAATCTGCCAGTATCCAGCTTTTAGTGAGCTCCTTCTTCTGTACATGGAAGAACTCAGGTGTGCATTTCAAAATAGACAGATGAAAGTAATTCCTGTGAGGTGGGGGATGAGAGGAAAGATGCAGGTTCAGTAATGGAACAGGTGCGTGCAGGCGAGAGGGGGGAACACCAAATGCAATGTGACCTTTTCTACTCCACACTCTGGAAACCAATATTTACTCTGTCCATCCAGTACATCATAATATGGGTAAAGCTAAAGATAAATTTGCAATCCAAAAAGCAGTCCAGTTCAAACTGTTGCCACGGCATCTAGCACACTATCACTACATCATCATGCACAAACCTAATACATTCACTTTGAACCTTGGCCAGAAATTCAAAAAATCTTATATAGCTTTCTTGGTGTCCAACTGTCCATACATTCTGTATTTAATATCTACGACATAAGAAGAGATTAAAAACCTGATATCTCTTATATATGTCTTGAACATTAATACAAAGTTCTGTCATGAAACTCAAGATGGCAAAAGCTGATAGTTCCGTAACTCATTCTGCTTGCAATCACATCATTCTCTATAGGGCCTAGCTGATTGGTTCCTGCTGTATCAGTAGCCAATGAGCTCGCTGCTCAACCTTCAAATACTTGGTCAGCATTTGCTGTAGCGGTTGCAGCGCACTTTCATAAACCCTCCACCTTCCCCAGCTCCACCTGTATATATCTGCTATGGGTAATTCAAGGATGCTATTGTACAGCAGCAGCATCTTACTTGCTCACAGCAGGGTGTCATGTGTAGCAAGTCCTGTACTTTCTACATATCGGCATTGTTATATCCATTACCATGCCAAACACTCCGAGAGTTGTCATGACAGAACTCCACAACTTAATTTGTTAGACATGCAATTTTTTCCGTTTTTACCACAAGCCATTTCTAAACCATTTGTTATCCCATGGTAGGAAGATTGATGGCACTAATGTGGATGAAGAGGACAACATTGAGCTGACAGAAGATGGCCGGCCAGTGGCAGCCCCTAATCGTAGCCCACCCCTTTTGGATTGTGGCTGCTTTGGCCTTCCCAAACGTTACATCATCGCCATGCTCAGCGGACTTGGCTTTTGCATCTCGTTTGGCATCCGCTGCAACCTCGGTGTGGCCATTGTAGAAATGGTTAACAACAACACTGTCTACATCAACGGGACTGCCGTCATGCAGGTGAAACCAGGAAAATATCAAATGAAAATAATGGCATTCCCATACATCCCGCATCTTATTTTTAGTACAATCAAATTTATCTTAATAATTTACCACATTTTCTTAATTCAACATATTTTATTTTTTTATTCTGATTTAAAAAAAACTGGCTGGAAATTAAATAAATGTAGAAATTGTTATATTGACAGCTCCAATTTTTAACAGTTTGTGAAAGAAAATTATATATAGTGTATCTATTTTTTTATCAGATGTATTTGTGTGAATGTGTGTGTGTATATATATATATATATATATATATATATATAATATATACATCTCTCTCTCTCTCTCTCTCTATATATATATATATATATATATCCTATATAAATACACTATATATAATTTTTTTTCACAAATTAAACAAATTATTTTCCAATCACACACACACACACACACACACACACACACACACACACACACACACACACATATATATATATATATATACGTGTATATATTGGAAAATAATTGCTTGATTTGATCACGATAAATATTTTTCTCACACAGTCAATTGGTCTTAATACATGAAAATATACAGCTTTAATATATTTTTTTTACATAGTGAGTCCCTATAATCAGTTCCTTGGCACGAAAAGTTTAGACAGTCAAGACAATACATTTTACTTCTTCAGCTATCAAGTTCAAAGGACAGATTCTTTATTCTCATCAATGATTTGTTTGGTAGTTAGCGGACACAATTTCCTGTAATTTCCTGTCATAAGAGATATTGGGAAGAAGACATGACTCACACACACATATTAACAAGGTCATTTTACTATGTATGTCTTGTGATAAATCAACCTGAATTTTCCCTATTATACGGAAAAATGTGCAACAAGTTTGTATTTTTTTTGTTATATATTTTCAAGCTAATATGGTCTTCTCTGATGTTTGTGTCCTTTAGCCAGCTCAGTTTAATTGGGATCCAGAGACAGTGGGATTGATACATGGCTCTTTTTTCTGGGGCTACATTGTCACTCAGATCCCTGGAGGATTCATCTCCAATAAGCTAGCAGCTAACAGGTGAGCCTCATCTTGATGCACGGGCCTCCACGCCACGTTTTGGAAGGAAAACGCATGTTAAAGTATAACTCTCATATTACATTCAATGTTCAGAGGTGTTTCAAGACCCAAGGGACCACAGTGGTCAGGGCCGCGAGGGTTAAATTTGTGCCGTGTGTTGATTAGAGGGGCGATAGCGGTCTTGTAATAAAAGCCTCACAGGAAAAGAGGACACGTGGCTGACAGAGTTAATAATGAAAGATCCAGCAGCAGATCTCTCGCTGAAACACCAGCCACTAGAATATTACAAGTGTCACTTACACAGTGTTTTGGAAAAAAAAAAAGAGGCAGATGGATGGATTAAATGGAGATAAAGGATAAATGAATGAACCAAAATGACTCTCTTCGGTGATGTAGCTGTGTGAGAGTGTGCAGGGCCTCTAAAATCATTAGAATCACAAGCATCATGCCCATTCAAACTAATGGGATTTTGAGCAAAGTGGATTTTGAATGCAAAAATAGGTCTGTGATAATTAAATTGCATGAATATTCAAGGTATTTTTTATATTTTTATTTGGTCAGTCCAGTCAAGTTGCACTGTCCACAGGTCATTTGCATTATGCATATATGATCAATCAGGATTTGAACCTGTGCATGCTAAATAAAAGCTGTACCACTAGACTAAATAGTTCAAAAATGTTTACCTATGGTCATGTCATGTCATGAACATAAAGTTCCTGAATAAAACAAAATATATTCAACTGTAACTCCAATATTCTTTTAAAATGATGGTTGCACTGACGCTTCAACTTCAGTGAAATTCTAATGCATTATGATACTGTCTTGTGATATTGAAGTTGCCATGAAACGGAAGTTGTGATAGTCTTTTGATGTATGTCCGAGTGAAACAGCTTCTTGAACAATATATGTATATATAGGGCGAAACTTGGTTTTGGCCGTCAGGAATTGATTGGATCATTATTGTAGTTTTTTTCCCCCAGATCATAGCTATGATCTCATTTGAGTGACAGGTTGTCCCGCCCTTGTGCCAGTAAACCCATCATCAGAAAAGATATGTTGTTGCATGTCCCGCCTTTGTGCCAGTAAACCCATCATCAGAGAAGATATGTTGTTGCATGTGCAATATATTTTGATTAAAGATTACGAGGGCACATGAATTTGTTAAGAAAAAAGAATGATGTGAATGGATAAATCATAAATAATAAATACTGCAATATTGCATAAAAAACAAGACTTGTCAATTGGTGACTTTAAAAGGTTCTGTCACAAGGTTCAAGTTACAAAAATTACTCTTTAGGTGTCACTAATTTACTAATGATTAATGTCTTTCAGAATTCCAGAACTGTTGTTAGATTTATTAAATTCAGTTATTCAGAGACCATTATGGAATTACCTGTCCTGACTGTGCATGTCTTTCCACAACAATCCTATTTAATTCTACATTATTTATGGCTTCATTGATTTTACATTGCTTCATTTTAAATCAATTTAATTTCAATTTAATACCTGAATTAACTAACATACCAAATGTCTCTGAATTGTTTCTCAGGGTGTTCGGAGCAGCCATTTTCTTGACGTCATTGCTAAACATGTTTATTCCGTCAGCCGCCAGGGTTCACTACGGCTGTGTCTTGTTTGTGCGAATCTTACAAGGTCTGGTGGAGGTGAGTGGTCATCAGCGATCTTCAAATCACATCTTCAAATATGTCACGTCATAAATTATGAACATTTAAAAAATTCATTTACATATACCGTAACTTTGTATATTACATACTCATTGTAAATTGTACGTTATTTATTGATCAGTAAAAAAAATAATTCTGTCATTCTCAATTATTTTTTTTCTTTTCACACAAGATCAGAAGAGAATATGTACATAGTCTTTTTCCATATGCTTATTTTTTAAGCTCTACAAATAGCTTAAGGCACCATAAAAGTAGTCACACACTATATTTTAAGTCATTTGAAGCCATACGATACAGTAGCTTTTGAGTGATGAAGGTTTATTATTCATTAAGTCATTATATGGGTGAATTGTTTCTTTAAGTATTCATTTAAATGGTCATTAGAATCAGCCATTTTGGTTTAAAAAACATTAATAAAAGATACTAACAGTGCATGATGTTAACAGGGTGTCACATATCCAGCCTGCCATGGGATGTGGAGCAAATGGGCTCCTCCGCTGGAGAGAAGTCGTCTGGCTACTACCTCATTCTGTGGTGAGTAGGTTTGTGAAATAGGCCTATTATTGATAGAAATGGTCAGGAGACGTTTAATGTTTTAGAAATTACAAGAAAACACAAACTATTTACTTTATCAATGTATTTATTATCATTACCAACGAAAAATGGTTTCAAACGAAGCCAAAGCAGAACAACCATTACGTCTCTGATCAACACAGTAGTGGTGAATCCTGAATGAATCACTGTTTGAATCGTTGAGTGAATGATTCAATGGCTGCATCCGAAAACTTAAAAATGCTGCTTCCGGAGGCTGCATTCCAGGGTAGGAAGGCATCAAGGCACGTCTAATTCCAATGTTAGCTTCCCTTCCTGTCTCTTGAGAAACCTGCATCTGATCGATTTTTGAAGGCAGCATAGATGTATCCTTCACTGCCTTTGATTTCCCACAATCCTATGTGGTTCCGTATGCTTTCGAATCGCTCTCGCGGCACTTTGATGTAATACTTCAAGGCGCTTAACCCCAAAAGGGATGGGTTTATACCTGTTTCTGCATTAGAATTAAACTGCTCACAGTCCAGTTGACCAGTATCAGAGCCAACTGAGGGTCTATATTCCAATGCTCATTGCCCCTTAAAATGCATTCAAATCTTGCACAATAAACAGGTGCCATGACAACCTCTGCTTCAAACAGCTCTTGACATCATAACTAAATTAAGATCCGTACACAGCTTCACCTTCTGTATGTTTAAGAGGCTTTCTCCTGATGACACAAATTAAGCAGCGCCCTCTTCTATGTTCAAAAGCTCACTCGAGAATCCTCTCCTGCGCCAAACAGGAAGGTTTACAAGTGCATCCCAGTAATAAAATATACATTAAGGCACCTTTTCATTAAAATCTCATTTCCTGCTGCTGTGCTGCTTAAGGCAGAGGCACGTGTTGCACGGAGGTGTGAAGGACTTGAATGCTTTCGGGCATTTATCGCTACAAAGTTTCCTCAAATTTATGAGAATCTGAAGCTAAATGTAAAATATATTACAGTGAAAATTAGGGATGAACGATATATCGGCCACCTTATGGGTCTCGGTCAATATATGTTTGTTTTTAATGTTACTATTACAGGCCTAAGAAAATCTGGCCGATATATTAAAGCCGATAAATAATAGATTTCCTTCAGCTAAGGCACTTCAGATGCTCACCATGATGGTTTTGAATTGCTTGAAATAGGATTGAAATCACTTCAAAAAAGGAAAATACAGTTAAGTGCAGCACAAGTCTGTCATATAGGCTACATAAAATTATAATGAGAATATAATTGTGTGCTTGAGATATGGCTTTTAATGGTGAGACTTTTGCTTTTGTAATCAGGCTCTCAAATATTATATAATAATTTGGATTTAAATTTATCGGCCAATATATCGGTTATCGGCTTTCAAATATAAAGAATTATTGGTTATCAGTATTATTATACTAAAATATTATCGGTGCATCCCTAGTAAAAATTTACAAAACCAAATCTGCTTTCTCAAAGCTGAACCACTCGGTTTTCCTCTGTCATCTAAAAGGAAACCCCCGCAATGGCTTTAAATGATTGAACTGTCATGCGAGGTGAATATTACAGGTTGATTAATGTCCTCCCTTTTAATTGAACTTTCTTAATTACACTTGTGTGTGTGTGTTCTGGTTGACAGGATCTTATGCAGGAGCTGTGATAGCCATGCCACTGGCTGGAATATTAGTGCAGTATGTGGGCTGGCCCTCTGTCTTCTATATATATGGTGAGTTAGGATTAGCCTTTGAAATGTATTGGTAAAGAATGATTTATACACCAAAAATAAGCGATAACTCCAATGATTTAGATTGATTTCCCAGTCAGCTGTATAGCTCATCATTCCAAAATATGTACATTTACTACATTTAGTGGACAGTGTGATAATGTGACATTCAAAGATCAAGTGTGTGATACATAAGTGATATGTGGTTATGTGCTCATATCCAGGTGTGTTTGGCATTATATGGTATATCTTCTGGCTCCTGCTGGCTTATAATAGCCCAGCGATACATCCCACCATCAGTGAAGAAGAAAGAACATATATAGAGGCCTCTATTGGGGAAGGAGCCAATTTAATGAGTTCTACTGAGGTAGTTCTAAGTCTTCTGTCATGCATTTGGTACAATAAGCACATTGTTATACAGAGAAGGAGGTTTTTCCCCATATATTTATTCAAATATTCTCTTTGTAGAAATTTAAAACTCCTTGGCGTAAATTTTTTACATCTATGCCTGTCTACGCCATCATTGTGGCAAACTTCTGCCGCAGCTGGACCTTCTACCTCCTGCTTATTAGTCAGCCAGCGTACTTTGAAGAGGTCTTTGGGTTCCCCATTAGCAAAGTGAGCTGTTATGTGATTTATACGTACAGAAATATCAGTGATTTAAATTAACAATTTCCTCTAGAAATAGGCTAACTAATAGATGTTGGACTGTTTCAGGTGGGCCTTTTGTCAGCGGTGCCGCACATGGTGATGACGATCATTGTGCCCATAGGAGGTCAGCTGGCTGACTTCCTGAGGAGTCGGAAAATCCTCTCTACTACAAACGTGCGAAAAATCATGAACTGTGGAGGTATGCTAAGCTCTCCATGAAGCCCCGCCCCAAACTCACACCATTGGTTGAGAATTACACATACACATACACTTATGGTTTCATGAAGAACCTTTAACATCCATGGAACTTTTCCATTACTAAGTTCTTTACAGTGGAAAAATGTTTGATTACAAACAGGGTCCCCTTTAGATATTCTTTTGACTGTACATAACGTTCCACCTTGAGTATTAGTAGACTTTTAGGGGTAGGATTAGAGTTAGTAGAATAAGGAGTTAAGGGTTAGAAGAATAAATTGGCATGTACTTGCAAAGTTACTTAGTCAGTATAATGTCTGTTGGGGGAGCATCAAAATAAAGTGTTAGCAGATATTAAGCATACAGTTTAAGTCAAGTCAAGTCAAGTCAAGTTTATTTGTATAGCGCTTTTCACAATACAGATTGTATCAAAGCAGCTTCACAGTATTAAATTAAAATAATACAACAAAGTTTGTTTCAAGAGGAATTTATTGATTGATAAAATTAAATTAAATATCCCCAAAATATCCTAGTACATACTGCAGTTTACTAGTACTTAATAAACTTAGAGTTAGTTGACATTTAGGTGCAAAGTTACTTATAGTCAACAGAATGTCTAAAGGGGACCATCAAAATAAAGTGTTACCAAATGTTCTTCACATTAAGAAAAAAAATTTATTTTAAGAATTGTTTACTGAAAGGTTCTTTGGGATAACCAAAATGGTTCGTTCTTCTATGGCATTACTGTGAAGTCCACCTTTTGGAACCTTTATTTTTAAGAGTGTATGCATATTTTATTGGGATAAGAGAAAGTATAAAAATACACACATTTACATGTAAAAAACAAAAAAAAACAACAAAAAAAACAGGAGCAGTTCACGTAACGCCTTATTGCTTTTAAAGTCTCGTTTTAAAGGTTAAACTTCATAGTGTTTAGGCCGGGTCACCCAAAAAATTTAAATTCAGTCGTAATTTACTCACCCTCAAGTAGTTCCAAACCTGTTTGAAGTTCTTTCTTCTGTTGAACACAAAAGATGATATTTTGAAGAATATGGGTAACAGTTGATGGACCCCATTGACTTCCATAGTATGGGGAAAAAAATACTATGGAAGTCAATGGGGCCCATCGAACTGTTTGGTTATTGATATTCTTCAAAATATCTTCTTCAGAAGAAAGAAATTCGGTAACACTTTATTTTACGGTGCCCTTGATACAGAGTAATTACTTAATTAGGTACTTAGTAATAGACGTTGTAATAACATGTAACAAAATGTACTTAACATGTAACTAAGTTATGGAACAGCCTGTACTTACAGATTGTAATTACACACATGTAATAGGCAGCTACTGTTACACATGTGTAACAAGCCGAGTTGGATGAGGTTTATAGATACACATGAAGTACACTTAAGTACATTCTTGATACACTTTATTTTACGTAGCTTATACCTGTGTAATATTATGTAATTACAGTGTAATAAGGAAACTACTGCATGCATTTAAGCTGTGAACTAGTGAGTTAAATCAAACTAAGGCAGAGAAAGATAAGGTATGTATACACAAAGTACACTTAAGTACATTCTTGATACACTTTATTTTACGTAGCTCATCCCTGTGTAACATTATGTAATTACAATGTAATTAGGAAACGACTGCATGCATTTAAGCTGTGAACTAGTGAGTTAAATCCAAGTAAGGCAGAGATGGATAAGGTATGTATACACAAAGTACACTTAAGTACATTCTTGATACACTTTATTTTACGTAGCTTATCCCTGTGTAATATTATGTAATTACAATGTAATTAGGAAACTACTGCATGCTAGAGTTCTCAACGGGCCTGAAAATTACAACCCGACCCGACCCGGCCCGTGGTTTTTAAAGCCCGGACCCGATGTAACCCGACACATCAACTTGAATTATCTGCCCGAACCCGCGTTTTTTTTTTTTTTTTTTTTTTCATACACCTATTATCATGACCAGCAGACGGGAATTCAAATCAACCTTTAATGTTCACGCCTTTTAACAATACAAACAATAAACACTTTCCAGACCTCTGATTTTCCCACTCCTGTAGTAGCGACGGTGAATTCACCTGCGGCAAGTTTACTTTTCACCAACTCCATCTTCTCCAGGCTAAAGGCTTGCACGCAGCGGCGTCAGGTCTGCCCCCACCCCTCTCCATGATGCACGTTGCACGCAGCAGCCAGACTTTCTTTACGGTGAACAGCAGCGATGATTAATAAAAAATTGTTTGTTGTTGTTGTTTTTTTCACTGAGCGGAAAAGATTAAGCCCGAGGTCCGACCCGACCTGAGTCATTTGCTTATATTTCCGACCCGAACCCGGACCGAACCCGCGGGTCCCGTCGGGTTTGTCGGGCCGACCCGACCCGTTGAGAACTCTACTGCATGCATTTAAGTTGTGAACTAGTGAGTAAAATCAAACTAAGGCAGAGATGGATAAGGTATGTATACACAAAGTACACTTAAGTACATTCTTGATACACTTTATTTTACGTAGCTCATCCCTGTGTAATATTATGTAATTACAATGTAATTAGGAAACTACTGCATGCATTTAAGCTGTGAACTAGTGAGTTAAATCAAACTAAGGCAGATAAAGATAGGGTATGTATACACAAAGTACACTTAAGTACATTCTTGATACACTTTATTTTACGTAGCTTATCCCTGTGTAATATTATGTAATTACAATGTAATTAGGAAACTACTGCATGCATTTAAGCTGTGAACTAGTGAGTTAAATCAAAGTAAGGCAGAGATGGATAAGGTATGTATACACAAAGTACACTTAAGTACATTCTTGATACACTTTATTTTACGTAGCTTATACCTGTGTAATATTTTGTAATTGCAATGTAATTAGGAAGCTAATGCATGTATTTAAGCTATGATCTAGTGGGTTAATTCAGATGGATACCATTTGTAGATACACAGGAAGTGCACTTTAGTACAATCTTGATACACTTTACTTTATGTTACATACAAGTAATGTGTATGTAATATGTAACAGACTCGGCTTGTTACACATGTGTAACAGTAGCTGCCTATTACATGTGCGTAATTACAATCTGTAAGTATAGGCTGTTCCATAACTTAGTTACATGTTAAGTACATTTTGTTACATGTTATTACAAAGTCTATTACTAAGTAATTAATTAAGTAATTACTCTGTATCAAGGGCACCGTAAAATAAAGTGTTACCAGAAATTCATACAGGTTTGGAACAAATTGAGGGTGAGTAAATTACGACAGAATTTTCATTTTTGGGCGAACTATCCCTGAGGCTATTCACACAGAATGCATTTTTGCGATTAAAACGCGAGAAGCACGCAGGCCAAGGAACGAGAACAGGTATAAAGACACACTGATCTGACTTCTGCCATCATCCATAGGTTTTGGCATGGAGGCCACGTTGCTGCTGGTGGTCGGGTTCTCACACACACGTGCAGTGGCCATCTCATTCCTCATCCTGGCAGTAGGCTTCAGTGGATTTGCGATATCAGGTGACTCATGAGACGGGTGTCAGTCACCAGAGTGTCAGTCAACATCACCCTTTGTCGTTTTGCTTTGTTTGAGTCTAACCTTTCCTTCAAAATATGGTAAAAAAAAAATTCTTGAAATTTTCTTTGTTGCTCAGTTATAGGGGAAGAACAACAAAGTATAAAGTGCATGATGATGCAACCTGCAATATTAGTTTCTGAAATTACACAGGAGAACATCTAAATATGTGAAATGTATTTCTGTTTTACAACACAGGATTCAATGTAAACCATCTGGACATTGCTCCTCGCTATGCCAGTATTCTTATGGGCATCTCTAATGGAGTAGGCACCCTGTCTGGCATGGTTTGCCCCCTCATCGTCGGAGCACTTACTAAACACAAGGTACTAAATCAGATTATCCTTGTGCATAGAGAACAATATGTATTATTTTTCTAACCTAAGAGATACAATCTCACGCAACATGTCTTTTTCCTTATATTAGACAAAGGGAATTTTTGAGTGTGTGAATATTCCTGGGTATTTAAATACATGACATGAATATTTATAGCAGTGTTGCTCGTCGGCTGGGGCCCACTAGGGGGCCTCATTAAACTTACAAGGGTGCCTCAAGTAAAAAAGTATTTAATTGAATAATTGTTATTAATATATTAAAATAATTGATCTCTAATCTAAAATAAAATATGCAAATTGAAATGTGTTTCTTATATAGTATTAGGTAACACTTTATTTTACAGTGTCATCGTTACATGTTACACGCAGTTACTATAGTAATAACTTTAAATGATGCATAATTACATGAAACTAACCCCAAACTAGGGGTGGCTCGATACCACTTTTTCATGTCCGATACCGATACCGATAACACACAATTGAGTATCTGTCGATACCGATACAATACCATATATTTTTTTCTTAATTAAGCTGTTAATAACACATTTGTCAGGAGGATGCACTGCTTAACCTAGCCATCTAAAAAGCATCATGCTCAAACAGTGCAATAAATGTTCTATATAAGTAGCCCACAACATGACTCAGTTGTGCAATACTGCTGCTTAATTTTTATTAAAACAATTTTTAAACAGAACTTGTAGCAGCATTTTTAATTATTCAGCACCATTCAATTAATGAAATTTAAAGTGCAACTGTGCAAATAAAACAAAAATTATAATTCCAGTGCCAAAAACTGGATGTAACACAAAACTCTTATGTAGTCATAGGGCTGTACCCGACTATTCGAATATTCGTTCGGTGGGTTGGTATTCGATTTGAGAATTTGACATTCGAATATTCGTTTTTTTTATTTTATTTTTTTTACACCTGGCATCCCCCTCGAAATGGTTCTCATTCGCGCTTGAATATGTTCAACACTATAAAATCTGACGAAATATAGATAGACACACGAGACGAGACACGTTCAGAATGAATAAACTTTGAATAAACTACAGAACAGCGCGAGTGGGAAGCGGCGCGCCTCACGCGGGCAGGGCTTATATGCTCCGAGAACTCTTTTTTACAACTATCTTATAAGGCCTAGCCATTTTTAATAGGATGGACAGTTGAAGGAACCCAACCTCGTTATTTGATGCTTCTTGAGTTGGCCTACTAAAGTGTTCCTGCAACGGTAGTATTCTCTGGCTAGAGCGCAGAACAGCGGAGTTTGTAAGGACAGAAGTGCATGCCTGCGAGCTTGTATTTTGGGTTAAGCTGCGTTGCTTTGACATTGTGGAAAATAGAACAATAGAAACAAAATGTATTAAGCTTTTTACCCCTTATTATCAATCTAAATTAATCTCATTTTTAATTTAACTTAATTTCGTTTTTCTTTATTTAAATTCGTTTTTTTCTTTAATTAAATTTCGTTTTTCTTTATTTAAATTTCGTTTTTATTTATTTAAATCTACCCTTTACTGTGTCAGTAATTTGTTAGTCAGAAAAATATTAGACTACCTTATTAAAAGTATTGCTTAAGTTAACAGACATGTGTGTGTGTGTGTGTGTGTGTTACGTGCGAGTGTATTTACTTTGTGTTGTTCATGGGGAAGATGCGTTTTATATCACTAGTGCAGTAATCCGTTCTCGGAGCATAAGCCGTGCCCGCGTGAGGCGCGCCGCTTCCTGCTCGCGCTGTTCTGTAGTTTATTAATTATGAACGTATCGCGTCTTATTTTAAATAACTCCACACAGCTGACATGATAACTTAATTGCTGAGAGGGCTTACCTCACTCACCTCTAGCTACCGTTCACGTGATGCCAGTGTTGCCAAGTCCGCGGTCTCTCCCACCCCGAAACGCGATTGGCTATTTTTAAGAAGCAATTGGACGGGATTTGTATGTGAAAATCTGGCAACGCTGCGTGACGCGTGTTGCTCATCTCTCTTTACGGCATGTCTCTCAGGTGTTGTTAAGCATTTGTATGACAATTTAGGACTAAGGGACGTGATCGTATCGGATCGGGTTATACTCCCGCGATTCATGCAATATCCGATCCAGTGATTTTGGCCAGTATCGGACTAATACCGATACCGAATATCGGATCGGCGCACCCCTACCCCAAACCAAACCCTAATCTAACCCTATAGTAAGTACATGTAGTTACTTAATATAACTTAAATAATTAGTGTAACAAAGACACCTTAAAATAAAGTGTAACCTAATATTATAATATAATGAAAACAATAAATAAAATAAAAAATAAAAAAATCCCAATAACTGTTTTTGTAATAAAAATGTTTTTATTGAAGAACACGGTTCTTGAAAATTCTCAAAATGAATCGTGGTTATTTAAATTGAAATACATAAGAATTTGTTAATAAAAAAATCTGTCATAATTTAAGGCAGAAATACCGGAAATAGCCTATATCAGGTAGCCTTTAAATATTATGTTGGATAACAAGGGGCATTTGAGTCAAAAAGGTTGATCACTGATCTATAGTGTACTGCAACTGTAAACATGTTTTCACAGGTAACCGAAAATATATTGGTTTCATTCAATTCATTAATGTAAGAAAAGAAAAAAGGAATATAATAAAAATCAACCTGACTACATTAGGTTACACCAGCAAAAATATATTTCATTGATCAGATCAGGTAGAAATTATACTTTAAAGGTAACAACCGCACATTTTCACTTTTATACAGTGTAGTGAAGTTATTATAAAAACTAGGAAAGTAACCAGAAGGTTTTAGGTTCATAAACTACAGAGCAAACAAGTACACCATCAGCTTTATTTTACTTTGGAACAAAGCACTCCTTGAATAACAAATATTGCACGTGTATATAATATATCGCATATCCTCATTACATTTGTGTCTTCAACAGACTCGCCTGGAGTGGCAGCACGTGTTTATGATCGCATCCATGGTGCATTACACTGGCGTGATCTTCTATGCCATCTTTGCCTCTGGTGAAAAGCAGGACTGGGCTGATCCTGAGAGCACTAGTGATGAGAAATGCGGCATCATCGGGGAAGATGAGCTGGCTAATGAGACCGAACCCAGCAGCGACAGTGTCCTGGCGACCAAGCAGAAGACCTACGGAACAACAGAGAACTCTGCAGGCCGCAGGCAAGGCTGGAAGAAGAAGAGAGGCGTGACCATGCAAGCTGATGAAGAAGATCACGGATCAAATCATTATGAAAATGGGGAATATCAGAACCAGCAATGACATTTTGGTTATCGAACGCCCAAGACTGAATGGTGAGGTGTAGGAGTATTTATTTAAGCAACTGCAGAAATAACCCCAAACCAGGGGCTACAGCATTTCACTTGACGTTCGACACAACAGTAGATTTGAGTTGTGAAGAAATATTTTGGATGGCTTCCTTAATTATTTCACCCTGCTGTAGAACCTGAAGGAAGAGTCACATGAGACAGATCTGAGTAGATAATTTGACATGATGGAGATTTGTAGCCGTGAAGAAAGTTTCAACTGGAGTCTACACTATCATTCTAAAGTTTGTCTTTTTTTTAAAAGAAATTAATATTTATCCAGCAAGGATGCATTAAATCGATCAAAAGTGACAGTAAAGACATTTATAATGTTACAGAAGATTTCGGTTTTAATATAAATGCAGTTCTTTTAAACTTTCTTTTCATTGAAGAATCCTGAAAAACGTATTACGGTTTCCACAAGGAATGAAGGATCATGTTTTAAGAATGATTTCTGAAGGATTAGAATGATTAAAATTTCTGAAGGATCATGTGACACTGAAGACTGGAGTAATGTCTGCTTTGAATGAATAAATTACATTTTAAAATATATTAAAATAGAAAAAAGATATTTAAAATGTAGTCTATATATAGTGGTCCCAAAAGGTGGATATTAAAGTGACACTTAAAAATGTCTGAATGCCTTCGCATTAGATAATAAATATCAAACCGTGGCATCTGCTATCAAATCATTCTAGAACTTTCTCAAAACGGATTTCACTGTTACTTGCAGATAGTCCTAATTGTATTTATATAACTTTTTGTGAATCGTTTGTTTAAAAAGTGTGCTTGTGCTATATTTCTAAACATTTCTAAAATAAGTGCCACTAGATTTGATATTTTTTGTACCCATGCAATGACATTCATATATTAAGTCTGGCTTAAGTGTCCAAATACTTTTGAGGATACTGTAATTTAGTCTGGAAACAGAACAAAGAACAAACACATGCATTGAAAAGCTTTACAGTAAAATAGACCATGTCAGAATAAATTAAACTTAATCTTAACTTTTTATATCTACCGTATTATAAGGCTGACAGCAAAAAAATGCATCAGTTCTTTTTTATTTGTCAGCTATGCAAACAAAGCAGACGTATAGTTCATAAGCAGGTTAAACATTTTTCCATGGCTTTTCTTGCATGCAGTTGTGCAGCCTCCACAAACCTTTTTGCTGGTTTTGATTAACACTTCTCAGAAAATATCGGTCCTTGTATTATCCTGAAAGTTAATAATGGTCTGAAAAGGGATGTGTATTTAGTGAAATGCCTTTGAAAAATGCAGTATGACCACCATTAATATCTCATTGTTCAGTTTATCGTTTACATATGTTTAGGTGGGAGAGCATGGATGAAGTTTATGTGTGGTTGAATATGTAGAAATTAACCATTTTAGTACTGAAGAACTTATTAAATTGAATATGGATTTCATTTAAAAAAATTAAAAATCCGCAATGTGCCTGATTTTCCCCCACCTTTTTTTTTTGCACAATACCGGTTATGAAAAGACATTTCATCGCTTACATGGATGTTAAGATGATTGTTTGAAATGTGCACTTTACCATTGCATCATTGTAACTGATGTCTCTTTAAGTGTTTATTTGGAGGAGAATAAAAAAAAAATGCTTTCAATTGATCTTTTACTTTAATTCAATTATATGTGATAGAAAATAATGCCGGCTAGTAGGATTTTAATATGGCTCAGATTACATGCATAATTCATTCTGTTTGGCACATTACATTGCAGCAGCGGTTGCTCTTCTTTAAACAGCATCTTACTCTATTAATGAGTTGAGTGTGGAACAAAAGAAATCGAAGTACACGTAACCGAGACTTCTAGCCCACGCCATGTTCTTTCTCAGAGAAAACAGCTTGTTTACACTGGGATTCTTAAATTAGCTCACTTTGTCTTTGTTGGGAGCTAACAGAACTTTCCTGGTTTCTGTCATGTGGGAGTAAACATCCTTTGCATTATCGCTATTCTTAAACACATGTTCACACTCACAGCAGCATTTTACAGTTGTACACAACAAATTAGTCTGACCACCCAAAGCTTCGTGAACTACTTGGCAACAAATATTATTTTTTAATAATCTCTTTACTGGGGCGTTAAAATGACACTTTGGCTACGTTCACACTGTCAGTCCAAATCTGCTTATTTGGGTATCCAATCTAAATCATTGGCTCTCCACATTGTGTATTGCAACTGTTTAGATCAGATTTGTGTGTCCATGCCGCTCTTCCGTTTTCCGGAATATCCGCATTGGTTTCTATGGCAATGACGTTGCATTGGTAGGTTTACGCCAAAGACAATAACAGCAACATAGAGGGGTTTGCAATAGAGGTTGTCTTATTAACAACATGACAATAGCTGGACTACTGCGTCTTGGGGCGACAGCAGCAGAACAGTAGGAGGTTGGAATGTGCGGCTTTATTCTGTGCTGTCGTCTCCACCGGTTTCAAAACCGGTCTCCATTATATTGTCATTTTCTGCTTGTCTGGCACTTTGCAACAACACAACCTTGTTTCTGCAGCAACTTTCAGCGTGTTTCCTGTAACAACGCCTGACGTTTACGTTTTACTTGCCGTGAGAAAGTCACCTAAACAACGCAAAATTCAATCAGAGATAGACATTTGAATGCATTTCACGTGATTTTTGACCGTTCACACTTGCTAAATCTGATCTGATTTCAATCGGATATGCACAAAAATAGGATTTGTACTGACATTCTGAACGTAACGTCACAGAAAACTGCCGAGCGTAAAAAAAAAAAAAGTGTATACAGTATACATTTCATAATTGGTCCAAAAGATTAAATAAATATAAAAAAATTCTTTAAAAAAAGTTTACTCTCAATTAATACAAGTAAATAAATAAATAAATTAACAAATGTAGTCTACTGAAAAGAGTGTTCTCCCTTGATAGGTTTATTTTAGTATATTATTTATATACTATTATAGTTTTTATTAATATTGAATTATAATTGTAAAAGGTTTATTTAGGTTTAATTTATTTAATTTCAGTTTTAGACAGTCTTACCTTAGTTTTATTTTTTATTTAGTTAGTAAAATTAGATTACTATTTTTTTTTTTACATTTTTGTCTATTTAAAAAAAAATATTTACATATTTATATTTTATTTAATTTCAGCTTTATTTCACTAAATAAAAATGTTTAATAATTGTATGGATACACTTTATAAAAAGAAAATTCAATGAAATCCCTAATGCAAATTTTATTTTATCCAGTTTAAGAACATTAAAAAATAACTTTTAAATGTAACTGCCACCATAAAATGTGCAAATAACAGTGCCACCATAATCAAACATAAACCGTATGTGGAAACTTTGTTATTCAGCCCTCAAGATTCAACTTCTTGAATCTCTAGTTCCAGCACAGCCTAAAGAATAGATCAGAGTAAAGTGACACTTCAGCAATGTGTGTTTTCAGTAATTCAATGCACCATCATTTGATGTGCTTGGTTGACTTTTTTGGGTAAATCTTGGGAAAGTTCAAGGTTGTGGACCTTGTTATGGTGTGTAATGGCATTTTTTGCGCCACAGTCCTTGACAGCTCATGTTTAACATGCTGATATGCAGCCTCTCACTGGTTTGTAGTACTGTTTGATGGTCTTATCTCTACATCTACCTTTTATGATTTGATGTGCGGTTCTAAAGCAGTAAGCACTTTTTATTTGAGATTAACTATCAGATGTCAAACATAAAGGGGCTTTAGGTGATAGCTACTCTCCATTATTGTAGCTGTAATTACTCAGAATGTATTAGAGATAGCACATTCTTGCATTTCAGACCTTTTAGTTTGCTTTGGCTTAGGTTTATCAAACTACATACATAGAGAAAGATTAAGCGCTCGCTACATTCACTTGGACACCTCAATAAGACAGCAAAAAGTATTTTTGATGAGAAATTTCATTTAAAAAAAGTGCATTTAAATCTGTTGTGTGTGCCGCGTGACTCACAAAATAGCTGAAGTGTTTGATGATAGCGTTAAAAGATATTTAAATGGTGCCATGAGCGTGTCCTTCACACAAGGCCATCCATACCTCCCCCACCCTTCATGCTCAGAACGACTGCCAGCCTATGGCAAAGGTTTTGTTTATTTCAGAGTGCTGTCTGTTGACTCAGAAGGGCCCTCTTTGGATGGAGCAACAGCCGGTAAATGATTAAGAGCTTGTTTTTAGATACATTTGCAATTATACTGAGATGCAGGACTTCATCACGTTTTGGTCAAATTACACCTCACAAGTGGGGTGTGACTCACCTAAATGTCACGGCATAGAGAAGAAATTATACACTCTTGGTTTTATATAGAACCTTATAGGGTTTCTGTCAGGCGCTTCATATATAGAGCCTTTTAAGGGTTTCCATCATTTTATGGACTTACTTTTAATGAATTAATTTTATGAATTAAACAGCGTGTAAACAGCAGATCAAATTTAAATAACAACATGAAAGTATTATGCATTTTTTGGCATAAAGTGTTCTTTAAAATTGAGTCAAGATCCCTTGGGTTTTACCACATTAAAACTTTTTTTCAAAGAGTACATCATCTATGCATTTGTACACCAAAAAAAATTGATGAAGGATTTAATTTTAAGCTATTTGAACTGCTAGTATTAGTATTGAATTGCTAGTAAAATAACGGCAAATAACACATTGAATTTAACGTGACATTTTGAGTAGTATTTTCTTGTAAAATATACTTTAATAGTTTTATTTACAACGTCTTTTTACAGTGTATTGTGGTGATTGTCTCAATTTTTTATTTCGAGAAATATATTGGGGGTTCTGCAAACAGTTTTTAAATTTTGTTGCAGTCAAGTAGCAAAGTATTTTTTTTTTGTCAAATCAATTATTTTTATTCATTTATTTAGAGGACCCAACATAATACAAAAAATGCTAAACATTTTAGAAATGTAATCCAATTTAATGTTTTCGAAAGTTATAGTTTAATAAGCATAATATTACAAAAAAATTATGAATTTATTAATGAAGTATATGGAGTATTCCTAAAAAATCCTTGGAAGATTGAAAACATTCTAATAATCTCAAAGTTAGGAACACAAATGATGCAAACGTTTCTAGTAAATGTGCATTTCAGTGTATAGTATGGAACGGTCTTTGAGAAGCGCAGTGAAACAGATCGTCTAAAGTTTATTTCCAGCAATTGACACTAGTGTCAGCCTGCCATGTGTTACCAAATGTGTCATCATGCCTGTTTAGAATATCATGAGCCAAGTTGCAATATAATTGGTCATTGAGCAATTCATCAGACCCTGAAGTAGTCTACTGTTCTCTTCATGTAATATGACCAAATTGCAATGCATGATTTTGAACCAAACCATCAAAGATCAAGCTTATAATTTGAAGACAAGTATCGGATATCAAAGTTTTCAGTCATGAGCCAAAATAGAGCTGATGTGCTTCTATCCAAATGCTTTGAATTGCATGAGAGACTGGCGTTATTCAGTAATAATTGTGTTTACATGAGGGGTATGTGGGGGTGCATCACTGGGGAATGTGTTGGGAAGAAGGGTGTGCTGGACGGGTTATCTCTCACTATTAAGGAGGTAATGCTGCGTTTGTAGGCCTGTCAGCCAAAGTTTGGAGCACATGGGAGAGGGAGGGACTGCTACTACTCATGAGGAGAAACAGAGAGATCGTTTAATTAATAACCACTGTCCCTTTTCCCCATGACCCCATCCGAGAACTGTCTAGTTACACACAAAGCTTGATGCCTCTTCCAAAATACTGATGGCTTTGAATATCAAAACGGGACCACAGAGCACACCGCGTCTGTTAAAGCAATAGGTAAGAAAATAACATTTCTTATTATTTGTTACTAAAATAAATCAGCTTTGATAGCTTATATAACTTTTGGCGAGGGTGGGTGAAGAGATTTACTGATTTGAAATTGCACTATGTTATGAGACCCTCCGTGTGTATGAGCATGTAAGCTCATGGGAAATTATAGATTGGATTAATTGCATATAAAAAATGGGAAACTGGTTGTTGTGACTGATGTATCAATCAATATCGCTAATGGTTGAGGCCTGGTCTAATAGTAGCTTGTGACACTGTGGCCTTGTCCACATATCCTAAATCACAACACTGTTACTTTTCTTAAAAGAACCAGTGTTTCATCTTCTATTATTTACAAGAAAGGCGTGAACATCATAAAACGGCACTGTTGATGGAAAAAGAGCATTGCAGCTGGGCGTAAGATGGTGTGTTACCTCCAAAGTTTTCAAAGGAATGGTGCTAGAATTGCTTTATACGGTTTCAAAAGAACATAAGAAGAAATGCTAATTTTGATATTTTAAGAACTTTTAAGCACACACAACATTACTGGACAAGTTCATTTTGTTCAGTTTCTGGTTTCTTAAAGTAATAGCACTGTGAAGCAAAAGTAATTAAAACCTAATTTCATAGTGCTGAAACTTAAAGTAATTAAAACCTCATTTAAAGTCCCAATGTAGTAAAACTTCTGAACATTAATCTAATATAGATTTCATTTCAGCCACAAAAGGTAGGCGAACACTAAATGATCCCTCTCTACCTGTCAGGATTATTAAACCTGTTAACCAGGATTATTAAACACTATGTTTTTATAAAAATGATATTGTTGCCTGGTCTAACCTGGCCTATAGAGAAGAATCTGAGATTACTGGATGAGATATTGTGCTGTTCTATCAAAACATAGTGTGAATAATCCAAAAGACGACGATAGGTAATTTAGCTATTGAAAAACAGGGAAAAAGCAGACATCCCCTAGACTAAAGTGGGAACGTAACATGAAATTTAGTGGCAGATTGTTCAGGTGTGCTAAATAAAATGACCAGAGCTGGAAATGGTGCAAAGATCACTGCAATTATTTCTAGTATTTCCCATTGAAAAAAAACAAACAAAAAAAAACACGATAATTATGTCCTGCATATCTGAAATGACTTCTAACAGTTACAACCATAAGATTAACAGGACATTGTCCTCCTGAATGGTTTCACAAGGGAACCTGAATGAATTCTGAATGATATTGCTGTAGTATAAAAGGTTAATCACTGTTTTTTGTCCTGAATATTGCACCTAAACCAAAGTGTAACAATTTATGTGTTTTACTAGATTGCGTCAATACCTTAATTTGCAATAAAACTTTCCTCCATGTGCAAGTAAAGAAATCACTTCCTCCATTTGTCTAGAAGAAACAGGATTAACCCCATCATTTCCATTCTGAACTGAGGGATCTTTGGACGCCAAGACTCAACACACAGGCTTCTGAATGAATGAGTGGGTGGGCCATGACGTCAATGTGGTGGGACCTTTACAGATCCCAACCAGCGATGCATTCCCTCTATCAGAGGGCTCACACTTTTTTGGTGAGTAGGCCATATTGGAAATTCACACTGATTTCTTTCTTATGTTTTGCTAATCCTATATATTTTGCCATGGGTGATGTAATAAAACTATGAGTCAGAAACTATGAAACTAACTGAAGCAAATATCTGTTATTAGTAGAAGCAAAAAAGTGAAACTGTCACCTTTAATTTTACCACCACGCGTCAGCATGTTTTGTCCTATGACATTTATAAAACTAGATCGATCCTACCTGTTATGAGACCGGGAACTGTGACTGTCAGGTTAATGAGCAACTATAGCAACCTTTGTTCACACTAGCACTTCTGAGGATTTCGAGTGTTCAGGAACAGTAATACTTTGTGAAAAGAGACACAAAGACACATGCTGAGGAGTTGAAGGAATATAGTTGGATGGTTAGGAATCGATACAGCTAATGATCATCAGTACCCTTACTGGGTCGCACTGAAATGGCCATGGTTCAGGAGAAGGGTTCAGGTCGGTACCACTCATGATACTGACACAGTGCTCATAATATATTGTGTTATGAATATAGTACAAACTTTTTAGATGGCTTTTTACTTGAAAGTTGAGTTTGTAGTGAAACATTTTTAGAAACTGAACTACATTTGGGCAAAAATTTTTTTTTTAATATTTGTTAATAATGAATATAAAAAAGGAAAAGAGCAGATGACCTGATGACTGAAAGAGCTAGGCTTGAAACATACTTAACGAAAGCAACATTTTTAGACACTATTTTAACTTTATTTCCAGCATCATTGTTCAGACCACAATTCATAGCGCAATACGTAACAGAACGTGTAAAAATTCTCAATGCTGCCACATGAGGCGCTGTAGCGGTTATTAGCATAAAATGTCTTCTTTTATGGTCAATGTAAAGAAAATCTTGCTAAGCAAGTTAATTAAAGTCAACATGTTTACAGCAACTAAGTAACCTAAATAATAACAAATGCGGTTTAAAGTCGCAATGTAATAGAAGTAGCAACAAATCTGTTCTTCTGTGTTAATTATCGAAAATGAAATAAACGTAGGCCGGGGACTAGGTTGTATCCATCGGTTCGGTTGTTGATTGGATGGAGGCAGATCTGTATGCGAGCTTGTAGATGATTGTAAGAAAGGGGCGGGGCTTATACTAAACGATAGGAGAAGTTCGGCATACGTTTCAATGGAAAAATGAACAATTACAAGCTCAAATTAAAAAGAAAAATTAAACGTATGCAATGATGAATCGATCAGAGTAAGATCTCTAAACTTAATTTAGAAAATGGATAGGGTGAGTTTTCAATTAATGCTGACTAGATATTTGAAATGAACTCTAGCACCCCTTGGAGTGGAAACTAATGCATTGGCTCAGCGCTTCTGTATCCATTTGTGTACATGCATAAAGTGTTACTTGTCTTTTAAGGATGCACCAATATGAAAATTGTGGCCTATACCGATAAATGATATCTTGGCCGATAAATCTAAATCCAAATTTGTATATAATTTTTGGTCTCAAGCACACAATTATAATGTTCTCATTACAATGTTATGTAGCCTATATGACAGATTTGCACTGCGTATTGCACTTAACTGTATTTTTTGAAGTGATTCCAATTATATTTCAAGCAATTCAAAACCATCATGGTAAACAGTGCACATCTGGTGCATATTTATCGGCTTTAATATATCGGCCAGATTTTCTTATCAGGCCGATAACGATACAATTAAAAATAAACATATACCGGCTAATACCAATATGGTGGCTGATATATCGTGCATCCCTACTTGTTGTTTATTAATAGAGCCGAAAAAGTCTGCAAGTGAATGCTTTTAAACCTACTACCCACAAAAGTAACAATTATCAAATATCGACAAACCAAAATTGTTATCAAAAATATATCAAAAATATATAATCAAAACCCTCAGACAGTGATCTTGTGTATAAAAAAAAAAAAAGATCTTGGTTAATGATTTCTTGTTTTATTTCTGGGTGTGTTCGACTTCTGTATTATGTACAGTACGTGTCACAAAATCTCCTGCTACTATTTAGATAGAGGCTGGTTATGTTTTTAATACTCACTTATCAGTAGTGGAGATTTGAATGGCTCTGAGGGTGTCTGCAAGGTAACAGTACCTCAGTGTGTTGTAGTTTCACTAATCGTCCTGTTGGCATAAGAACTATTAGCACTTTGTGCTGGGCTAAATCAGTAAGGTTAACCTGATCTTTGCTTCTCCATGACACATGTAAACTGACAAGCACTACTCACTCTTGCCATCTTCTCCTCAGATATTCTGGCAGAGCAGAACAGTCCTTTGCTACATGACCAGGAGGTCATGCCCTTCACCAGCTATCCCAGCATGCAGTACACCTCGGTGGAGCCCTCCATGTCATCACCATCATACTACTCCAATCAGCATTGCTACTCACAGTACAGTGGGGAGGAGTGGTACTCTACATCCAATGTGTTTGAGATGAGGAAAGGGCCGTTGGAAGGCAGCTTTGATAATGAGCTCGACGAGTCTTGCCCTGTAGTCCCGACTGCGTGTAAAAGGTCCAGACATGCAGCCCACTCCGGAAGGAGCAAAGGCGAAGAACTGTGTGTTGTCTGTGGAGATACAGCATCAGGGTATCACTACAATGCACTCACATGTGAAGGATGTAAAGGTGAATCCCATTTTACTTTTATTGTGCAGCCGTTATTTGGCACGCTCAAGCTTTTCACAGGGCTGGGAACCGTTCTTAGTTCTTATTCAGATTCGGTTCCACGGTTCTGTTAGGTATGTGTGTTGGAGCAAGGTTGGAACTAAACTAAACTATGAAGGACTGTGGCCCTCCAGGAACTAAGTTTGACACCCGTGTGTAAGCCGTTTGTGTTTGATTCACTAAAAAGAACCGATTCATTAGATTATTATTATGAGGAATCGGACTACACTAGTTTTTGATTCTCCAAAATATGCTTAGTCATTAGTTCGGGAACCTGACAAGACTGGTTGCGGTGTATGGTTATGCTTGACTAAAAAGAATCAGCATATAAATTATAGGCTACTTTCTTGAATCGGATCGGACTACATTTCCGCGCGCTGTTTTTCAAATGAGCCTGAAGGACTTGATTAGCTGGATCAGGTGTGTTTAATTGAGGTTTAAGCTAAACTCTGCAGGGCTGTGACCCTCCATGGACTGAGTTTGACACCCAGGCTTAACTATAAAGGCTATACTGAGATCAGTATAGTTACAGGTTGTTCATTTGACAACATTGTAGATAAAGATACAAATTATGATTTTCTCAGTAGGCTAATAGTTTTTATATAAATATGAATCATTTAAATATGTTGAAATGTCAATATGGTGTTAGTGTTGCTGTATAGCTACTATTAGCCTATTATTGGATTGCATCTTTTTTCTTTTCTTTTATTACACTATGTAACTTTTGACCTCTAGCAGTAAAAAAAAAAAAAAAACTGTTTTGCGGAAGAACAGTGTTTTGGTTATGCTTCAGACTGTGCAGATGTTTTTTTCTCATAACTATAAGAGATAAAGATTATCCTACAGCTAATAAAAGATTTACTACTAAGCTTTAGAGACATAACCAGTTTAGAAATAGACACAGTAACTTTCTTCCTTGAAAATAAATTCCAGCACATTGCTATGGAAACCCATAATAAAATGACCCTTCACAGATAATGCTCTACAATCTGTTACATATGGCAATTTCTGTTCAATAAAATTCCTATACTCTCCTGTTGAGTAATAAAAACACAATCTCTCGCTTTTACAACATTTCAAATTCCTCAGTTCTCGCCATCTCCGACAAGCCGAGCCAATCCTGTTGCTCGTTTTATTACGAGCTTTGACACATTCTCTTTTTGCCAGCAGGCTCTGAGTCTGTTCGGAGGTTTTAAACGGGTGATTCCCCGGAGGTTTAAGATTTAGCTACTCCATGTCAACCTTTTTGCTTTGGTTCGCTGGTTGTGATAACTTACCTAGAAAGTTGCTGGAACACTTTTCTCTGTTTACGGATAGAACAAACGCATGCTCGAGTGACGTAGGCCTACGCAATTTCCCGCGAAAACCATCCCGACTGGTCTAAAAAATAAAAAACGTATAGTAGGCTCACCAAAGTAAATCAGGTTAAGACAATTTGCAATGTCATGTTTTGCAATAAAAATGTATGACGTTTTGTTAATTTTGAACAAAGAAAGTTCTCATCATTTGGCAATTCTTGTTTATTATTATTAAGTTTGGAGCGGGACTAACTGCCTCACTCAAAGAAGACATAATGGAAAGTTGTTTTGAAAACAATTATTTTTGCTACATTATTTCACGCAAGAGGCATAGAAATGACACATAACCTTTAAGGTCAAACATAGCTTTGCCATTTTTTTTATTTGATATATAACATGTGCAGTTGCACCCTTTGTTCTGTGACCTCTTTAAACCTCCATATTGCAGTGTGCCTAGTCTTAAAGTGCAGCCATGGCTACATAACTTATGAAGGACGCAATAAATGACATGTATACCCCATGCATGCGCCAATTTTAGCTCTTTGGAAAATCATTGGCTGAATGACTGCAAGTGTAATTCCACCTGTGCATGGACAATGCCCAAAGGGCAGATTCTGGGCTATGTGTCCCGAGTCCCATAGGGTTGGCTGGGTTTGCACCTTCACGTTCAGTTTGGATTGGGTTCCCTCTCAGCTTTCTGCTGAATAATGATGTAGGCAACCAGAGCCACACGCCACCATGCAAAGTTAATGTGTGTCATTGTGCTCATGGGTTCATGCTGGAATAATTACCTGTTCCAAAAACAACTGCACATGTTTGTCTGCTGCCTAGAACTGGAAATCAAGCATCCAGGAGTATCGGTATTACAGTACTGAACGTAATGTCTTAAACATTACACCATATACGTTACATGTACTGGGCTGCAATGAACCTATTCCTTGATCTGTGTTTACAAATTGACCTTCTTGTCTCTGCTAATAGTCTAGGCTTGTAGCCACTTTTGCTTCTAGTATTTTTACTAGTTTTCAGAATAAGAGAATGGTTATAGAGCAAATTATTTAGCAATGAATTTTGCACCTGAATGCTTTTGTATGTATATTCTTGCCATCTGTGTGTCAGACAACTGACAGTATGATGAGTGAAAAAAACCCTAAAAATACATATTTACTAAAACAGTGGATTTTAGGGGGTAAATTGTGACCCTAAAATGGATTTCAGGTCTGTTCTATAGGTGTGCAATACAAAAAACAATGTTAAATGCAAATAACAAAATGTGATTTTTTCCTAAATAATAACTTTGTAACAATAGTAATTAGTAATAATAATAAAATAAGCAAAAAGAAGACATCAAAAAATTATTGAAAAGGAAGACGTCCATAACTATGTTATTGATGCAATGGTATTTCTTCTAAGGTTTCTTCAGGAGGAGTATCACAAAGAATGCTGTATATAAGTGTAAGAGTGGAGGAAACTGTGAGATGGACATGTACATGCGCAGGAAATGCCAAGAGTGTCGACTCAGGAAGTGCAAAGAGATGGGCATGCTTGCAGAATGTGAGTAAAAGCACTGCAAACCTTGTAAACTTTGTTCCTCGCCAGCCTGAAAGTCACGCGATAATGTGAAATCAGATGATTTCTGATTTCGTAGGCCTTTTTGATCCGTAAAACAGCCATTTTCAATAAATACAAAGTTCTGTCTTGAAACTCTAGATGGCGCAGGCTAATAGGTCCTAACTCAACCTGCTCATAATCACATCATTTTTTGTAGGGCACAGCTGATTGGTTCCTGCTGTATCAGTAGCCAATGAGTTCACGGGCTGAACCTTCAAATACATGGCATTAGCAGTTGCAGTGTGCTTTCAGAAACCCTCCACATTCCCCAGCTCCACCTGTATAGAAAAGTTTCACATGAATAGGATGGATGAAAATATTGAATTGTTACGTAGAATCATTATTTTTTAATTAGCATACAACAGAGTCTGTCGTTCAAAAGATATTGTTCATAAAACTTGATAAGAAACAGATTGCTTGTAGTATGTCAGTCTAGTTTATGTATCTCTTTTGTATTTGCATCCTCAGGCTTGTTAACCGAAATCCAGTGCAAATCCAAAAGACTGAGGAAAAACACAAAAGCCTCATCTGACGAAAGTATAGGGGATGATGCTGGTGATAGTAGAGATGCTAAACAGGTTGTATCTACCACAAAACCCTCCCAGGTAAGAGCGCAGGTACTGATTGGGTTATTATTATAATCAGTTGTGAGTTTCTAGAAAAACAAATGATGCAAAAATGTCACTTTTTGATTCATTCAACTTTAGTTTTTGAGATACAGTTTCCTTGATGCCATGCTTGTTATAATATAACTTTTCAGGTATAATTGCAAACTAAAGTTAAGGGTGTTCTATGGCAACTTTTATTGAAGTGCTATAAAAGGTTAAAGGACAATCTCAATGATTCTCTTCACCATGGTGACAAAATATCATTCTTCTTACTTTTGCCCACATATACGGTTACAAAAGTTGGCTAGTTGACACCTAGTTGGCTAGTTTATTCTTTAGTCCATGTATCTGAATTCCCCCTGATCCAAATGCAGAAAAAAAAAAAAGGTTTATACATTTTGACTTTGCCACATTTTCTCATTTCAGGAAAATTTAGAACTGAGCCAAGACCAGCAGGCTTTAATAAGTTATATAGTTGACGCTCACAACAAACATCGCATCCCCCAGGATATGGCAAAAAAACTGGTATGCCTTCTGAAAATAAAAAACCCCATCAACCTTACGCCCTTACTTATCTTATTTTAGATCACATTCTTTTATCTTTTTATGATTCACTAATGTACAAAGCATTCAAATGCTACTGTTAAAATCAGTAAACAACTTTGCCTTTTCTTATCTCTGTTAAATCATTATATAACCAAGGTTATTGCCACCCCAATGTCACAAAACAGTGGCTTATTTGCATGCTGATATTGTTTTCCCCTTCTAATGTCCATAGCTACAAGAGCAATTTAACACAGAAGAAAACTTCCTTCTACTGACCGAAATGGCAACTAGTCACGTCCAGGTGCTGGTTGAGTTCACAAAAAACATACCAGGTACTGTTATTTCTAATTCTAGAATTCTAGAGTTGCTGCCTTAAATTTTTAAGTACAATCAACTTGGATGTTTAAGTAATTTCAACTTCAATATTACATTAAACTGACTTTTAGAAAAATGATTTGAATTTTGTATAACTTATAAAAAAAAGTTAAAGCAATGTAAAAACACATGTTGTCGTAAGTTATTGATCATATTTCTTTACAGTGTATAGTAGTATCTATACAACTTGTTTGAAAAAAACTAAAACAAGATCACATAGTTCAAGATAAGGTCATGTGACACTTTTTATATTACACTGATGTCCTATGAAGAGGTTGCAATAAACTCCACCAGTTCTAAGCAAACATACTCAGGTTCTTGTTTTCGGAGCAGGTTTTCAGTCTCTGGATCACGAAGATCAGATCGCTTTATTGAAAGGTTCCGCCGTAGAGGCGATGTTCCTGCGTTCGGCCCAGGTTTTCACCAAGAAACTGCCCAACGGACACACAGAGGTGCTGGAGGACAGGATCAGAAGGAGCGGTAAGCTCATTATTTGGATTGCAGCATAATTTACAGCATGATTCATGAACTGCTTCTATGGAGTGTTCAAAGGAATCATGACTCTGGGATTGGGTTTCAAACTACTTGTTGAGTCCCTTAAAGCCCAGAACAAAGTTCATAAAGTTCAATGGGCAAGTTATATTAATAATGTATCTGTCCGCCCTAAATAACGTCAGGAAATTTGCCATTGATAATCGCGTGGTGTATGTTACACGTGTAAAAGTCCAACTGGTTTCGGTTTCACAGAAGTCTAAGCAGTGGATGACTGCCAGGAACAGCATAAAGAGGAAAGCCCTCATACAGCATGTTGCTAGTGAATATCATATCTTCTGCTTTATATCACATCGAATTGTGTAGAACACTTTGTTGTGTTACAGTAGGATGCACAATCAATTCTTTCTCTTAAAGGGATAGTTCACCCAAAAATACAAATTCTGTCATCGTTTACTCACCCTCAAATAGTTTCAAACCTGTATACATGTCTTAGTTCTGCTGTACACGAAGGAAGATATTTAGAAGAATGTTTGTAACCAAGCAGATTTCATGCCCCATTGACTACCATAGTATTTTGGTTCCTACTATGGAAGTCAGTGGGGCTCATCAACTGTTTGGTTACCCATATTCTTCTAAATATATTTTTATCTGTTCAGCTGAATAAAGAAACCTATACAGGTTTGGAACAACTTGAAGCTGAGTAAATGACAGAATGTTCATCTCATTGTTGTTGCCCCACGTTTACTCCACGCTGAATCACCTTTATTTCAAAGACGGTTGCTTTCAGCCTCTCAGTATTTGAAAAGCTGTGACGATCCGTCCAGTTAGTGATATTTCTGAACAGACAGATGAATGCAGAGTGGTGTACACCGTTTTGAGTCCTCCAGCATGGGCTTGGGAATATTCACGCAAAAGGCCAGCGGGGGAAAAATAGATGCACTGTCTAAAGAGACTATTGTTCTCTATCTAAACATCGAGAGGCCTATTGTCCCACTCTCTGGCTCTCAGCGCCTCTGACATTTCTCTAGCGTGAAGTGCGTCAGTGTCAGTGTTTTTTTTGCTCTCTTTTTTTGGAAAGTTATGACAAAGGTTATCCTTTCATCTGAAGGGAAATGAATGAAACTGAGAAAGGAGTCTGCGTGCTGTGATCATTTCATCTCTCGAGGCGGGTGGCGACTGTTTGTTTATACTGAGTTTCTGAAAAGTTCGTTACACTCCAGCACTGTTTTTCTTTCATATTAACATTTTGGTAAGCTGAATTGTTAAGTCATGTTTTTAATGTCCCAGCTGCATCAGTGCGTCTTCGGTGTGTCGGGTTTCCCTGATTGGTCGGTCTGGAAACCAAACCCTTACGGCTCTTCACACTGAATGCTTTACATCAGAAAAGAGCTCTCGGCTTGCATAGCCAGCAAAGTATGATAATTATATCAATGATAATGATAAAGACAAAGACCTCGCACAAAACACAGGAAAGCCCTTCAAATGCAGGCTTCAAATGGAACTGCTGTTACCGAGAATCCCACTGAATGTGGAAACGCACAGCTGTGGGGATCCGAGGCCAGATTCAGATCAGCTCGGACCTAACAGACAACACAAAGCAACAAGGTCACGACCCCTGACCCCTCTTATTTCTCGTTTTTGTCAAATTGTATACATTTCTTACAAAAGATATGAAATATTATTTTAAGAATGGATTTTAAATTAATTTGATTTTTCTTATGCCTCACTGACAAATTGTTTTTGTTTTTTTAAATGTCATTTAAATAATAAATCTAACCAAACAGCTTAAAATTAGATATATAATCTTTTAACTTACTATCACAAGATATGAATATTTCTTTTAAAGGGTTAGTTCACCCAAAAATGAAAATTCTGTCACTGATTACTCAGCCTCATGTCGTTCCAAACCCGTAAGACTTTCGTTCATCTTCGGAACACATAGACCGTCAATGGAGGGACAGAAATCGCTCAGATTTCATTAAAAATATCTTCATTTGTGTTCCGAAGATGAACGAAAGTCTTACGGGTTTGGAACGACATGAGGGTAATGACAGAATTTTCATTTTTGGGTGAACTAACCCTTTAAAAATGTATTTTAAATGATTGTCTTTGCCTTATCTCACAGGCAAATAGTATATCTCATTTAAAGTATAATTCAAACCAAACTTGAGTGAAATTTATACTGTAAATTCAAGATGTAATATCTGAAAACAATTAAGTCTTATTATCTTACAAAAATTTGCTTAATTTATCATGTTTTAAGAATATTACATATTGTTAAAGGGAAAACAAGAAAATGTAATCAAATAGTGCATAAGATGAAATGTAGCCATGAATGTTTTTTAATGATGGATGGGTGGATTCTGGATCCTGAAATTGTGTGATTCAATAAATCCATAGGACACTCACTGTTGCTTTTAAATATAGGCAACACTGCCTCCCTGAGGCCCTAGAATGAAACAGGCCATTTCTAAAACAAATAAATGTTGTACATTTAACAAAGACAGTTTTACAACTGAATACTTAAAAGTGTGACTCAGATTTATTTATTGAAGCTCAAAAAATTTAAGAATTTATGGAGGTATGATTAGTGCCACGTAAAAGAATGCATGCTTCATTTAACTTTAGTAATATCCAGTATGTAAATATGCGCATGGGCTCAGCATGTTATTTTTAAATGTATATAGCTTCTAAGAAATATGTTTTGGAGTGGTTACAGGTGGCTGAGGTAATAAATGACTGCTGTTTTCATGTTGTCATTACTGGACTTTCAATAGAGTGATTTAGAAAATAATTGCAAAGCTCGGTGTATATCTTCATGAATCGCTTTATTTCCTCAGGAATATCTGAAGAGTTTATGACACCCATGTTTAACTTCTATAAAAGCATTGGGGAGCTGCAGATGATGCAAGAGGAACATGCTTTACTTACTGCCATCACAATCCTCTCACCAGGTGAGCAGATATCTGTCACTTAATGTTCGAAATAAAAAGTTGCAGAACGCTGATTAATTAGTTTAGTTTGGTTTATTTCTTATTTGAGCAAAATAAAAGAACACAATCGTGCAAAAGTTTGGGTACGGTAAGATTTTTTAATGTTTTTTGAAAAAAAGTATATTGTGCTCAACAAGGTTGTGTTTATTTGATCAAAAATACAGTTAAAACAGTAATATTATGAAATATTAATACAATTTCAAATAAAAGTTTTCTATTTTAATATATTTTAAAAATGTAATTTATTCCTGTGATGGCAAAGCTGAATTTTCAGCAGTCTTCAGTCACATTATCCTTCAGAAATCATTCTGATATGTTGATTTTGAACCAATATGCTATTTTGTAATGTGAGCTATAGTTACAGGACAGTTTTTAGTGTCATTGTTTGTCTGGAGCTGGTGTGCTTCTGCCGAATAACAACAAATTATTTTTTGTACAGTACAGGCCAAAAGTTTGGAAACATTACCATCAAACCAATGTTTTTGAAAGCCTGCATTTATTTGATCAAAAATACAGAAAAAAAAAATGTAATATTGTGATATATTATTACAATTTTAAATAATTGGTTTTCAATTTATTATATTTTAAATTATCATTTATTTCTGTGATGCAAAGCTGAATTTTCAGCATCATTACTCCAGTCTTCAGTGTCACGTGACATCCAGTCTTCTTTACTATCACTTTTTATCAATTTAACACATCCTTGCTGAATAAAAGTATTGATTTATTTCAAAAAAAGAAAGAAAGAAAATTACTGACCCCAAATTACTGACCAGTAGTGTAAATTGTTGTTACAAAAGATTTCTATTTTTAAAACATTTGCTTCTTTTTTTTTTTTTTTTTACTTTTTATCCATCAAAGTATCCTAAAAAAAGTATTGCAGGTTATGAAAAAATATTAAGCAGCAGAACTGTTTCCAACTTTGATAATGAATCATCATATTAGAATGATTTCTAAAGGATCATGTGATAGACTGGAGTAATGATCCTGAAAATTCAGCTTTGCATCACAGAAATAAATGATAATTTAAAGTATAATAAATTGAAAACCAATTATTTTAAATTATAATAATATATCACAATATAATTTTTTTCCTGTATTTTTGATCAAATAAATGCAGGCTTGATGAGCAGAAGAAACTTCTTTCAAAAACATTTAAAATAGTAATGTTTCCAAACTTTTGGCCTGTACTGTATATACTCGTGTACTTTTTGGTATGTTCATTTTTTGTTCTTCCTTGTCTTTCGTTCGTCATCTTCGCTTTATTTTTCCCAAAGCATTATTTTGCTTCTCTTCAGCTACAATAAAGAGACATCCACTCTTGCATTGCATGTTCGTGCATTTTGGGGGGCGGAGCAATGACGGGAGGGGTGTGTTTCAAATATCAACAATGTTTCAAAGAAATTGCTTTCTGTACCTTTAAACCATCTAAAACCCACTTTTGGTTCTTATGTAATTGAGCAATTATGCAATTTGTTCTGTTCTAATAATAAGTTAAATGGTTAATGATTAATAAATTCACAATAGAGAAGCTACCACATTTTTGTCATTGTTTTAAGCTTTAGAAGGCCACAAAAAAATTTTGTTCAATTTGACTGAAACTGTTCTATCTAACCACAGACAGGCCATATGTAAAAGACCAGCAGGCAGTGGAGCGTCTGCAGGATCCCATGTTGGAGGTGCTGAGGAAGGTCTGTAAGCTACAGCACCCTCAGGAGCCCCAGCACTTTGCAAGGCTTCTCGGTCGTCTAACTGAGCTTCGCACCCTCAACCACCACCACGCCGAAATGCTAGAGTCATGGCGCATGAGTGACCACAAGTTCACCCCCCTCCTCTGTGAGATCTGGGACGTTCAGTGACTTTGTGACAGAAAATGCAGGGGGGGAAATGGGTGAATGAAGGAGAAATACCAAAGACTTTAACTAAGCTGCCAAATAAAGGAGTTTACACTTTTGAGAGAATTTGACTGTTAAAGTATAAAATGTAAACGGTATACATTGCCAAATGTCAAGTAAAGCAGGAAGTACAAATTATTTTAAGACATTATCAGCTCTTCAAGAAAAGATTGAGGGACACATTTTGATATTGTAATACCTTTGTAAATGTTTACCTGGCCTTTGCTACTTGATTTGTTTCAAATCTGCTTAATCTGAGGATTACATGGCTTTTTACACTTTATGTCTGTTTGTGTATTGTGTAATTCATCTAAATATTTTAAGGTTCTCAAAATCTGTACTTCCTGACCTGTGGTCACTCTTTCACATTTTGAAAATCATGTAAATTTCCAGTCTTCTTCTGTGCATAAATAGCCTATGTGTTTATCTGGAAGTTGGTGTTTACCACTGTATACTTTATAAACAGCATTATGAGTACATACATACAGATTCATTCATAGAGATTCAGTGATACACTATATGGCCAAATATATGAGGACACAAAGGACCCATGTAACTTACAGAGCACAAAACCATGAAAGTTCACCCAAAAAAGAAAATTCTGTCATTAATTACTCACCCTCGTGTTGTTCCAAAACCGTAAGACTTTCGTTCATCTTCGAAACACAAATGAAGATCTTTTCTTCAAATGAAGAAACTTCATTTGTCTTTTACTTCAAATGAATACATGCATTAGGCCTATAGGATGAGGAGAAATGTTTGTTGACAGTTTGGCAGCTCGCGGACAAACTTGGAGTTGTGAGGAGGTGAGGAGCCTGATAGAAATTATGAACATTATTTTCGAGCCGCATCCTTGCTTCATTCTCAAATATTATTGTTTGTCTAAAGTGGTGTAGACAAACTATATAATACAATATGACCAAGGATACAATCAGCCCACGCAGTCGTCTCTCCATAGTAAACAGCGGCGTTTGTCTGCCGTATTTTCCACCTCTTTGTTTACTTCCAGGAGTTCTGTTGGAATTTTCCCGCACGTTAAAGTCTGACCAAACGAAGTGCAGTTATGGAAATGCGTTCAAGACACATCTAGCCAACGAGTGATGTGGATGTTGTCACGTGACTGCATTTTGGTTCGTTTTATCAGCTCATAAACTGATTCGGACCAGAGCGATCAGTGTGGTGTGAAAAGGAACCAAAACGCCTGAAAAATGCTACAAAGTATCATTTTTCGCCCTTGGTCCGGACCAAATGAACCCAACTACAGATGTGAAAGCACCCTAGTTTCGGTCCCTCAATAGACAGCTACGTAAACCACTTTGACACTACAAAAAGTTCGTAAAGGGATCGTAAAACTAATTCATATGAGCGGTTTAGCCCAAATTTTCTGAAGAGACATGATCGTTTTATATGAACAACAACAGATTTAATTTAGGCTTTTATTCACATATAATCATTGACCAACAAACAAACAAAAGCTCAACCGAACCTGCTTGACGCGCGAGAACAAACCTCTTGCTGTAACACACGAGAATGAACCTCATTGGTTTTCGCACGTCAAGAGAACATTCTTGAGCTTCTGTTGACCACAACTGATGTGTGATTTGATCATTGTTTGTGAATAAAAGCCTAGATTCAATCTGTTCATCATATAAAGTGATTATTTCTCTTCAGAAAATTTGACCAAATCGCTCATATGGATTAGTTTTATGATTTCAACTCTTTAAGAAATTTTTGTAGCGTCAAAGTGGTATTTACATAGCTGCCAATTGAAGGACAGAAAGCTCTCAGATTTCATCAAAAAGATCTTCATTTGTGTTCCGAAGATGAACGAAAGTCTTACGGGTTTGGAACAACATGAGGGTGAGTAATTAATGACAGAATTCCATCCAATACGTTTTCATCAAATTCATGAGCAAGTGAAAAAAGTGAAGGGTAAGTGTTGATGTGATGGTATAGGCCTACATAGCCAAAAAAGCAGATGTTAAATACTATATGGCCAAAAGTACATGGACACCTGAATGCACCCATGTGTGCTTTTTTGAACGGTATTTCAAAACTTTATTAAAATAGGATTAGTCCTTCATTACAATTTCATTCTTCTGGGAAGGCTTTCGGTCCCACTCAGCACGTTTTCACACCTGGCTCGTTTCGAGCGTTTGTTTCGGAACCTGGTGCGTTTTTTGCCTTAATTGGGTTCATTTAGGCCTAAACACGGCATTCACACTCAATGGAAAAACTCTGAGGCGGTTCGTTTGAGGTGAGAAAGCAATCCGACCCAACGGACCAACAAACCAAGCGATATAATAATAATCTGCGGCAATGTCTGATTCTGTAAGTGAGCATGTCACAGATGAAGAGTGCCTCGATCTTTATCTTAAAAATGGCTTTTCTCTGTGCATTGCAAGAATGCTGTCCCAACAAAGTCTGGATTCCAGTTATAACTGCATTATATATCAGGACAGCTACAGATAATGCCACTATGAGCTTTAAAGGGGTCCTATTATGCTTTTTCACTTTTTCAAATTGAGTTAGTGTGTAATGTTGCTGTTCGAGCATAATAAAGATCTGCAAGGTTACGATCGAAGCTCCACTCCAAAGGGAGATATTTTATTTAACAGAATCCACTTTCCAAGAACTACAACGAACGACTCGTTTGAACTACAACACATTTTTTTCCGGGCTTTGTGAAGTTATAATGTTACTCATTTAAATAATCTCCACCCATGGAATATGCAAAAAGGGGACACGGCCTAGTTGAACTGCATTAGAGAAGACCGTGTTGTCGTTATGTCAAAGAGACACTGACAACCACAGTAGAAAAAATCAATAAAAATACTATGGTAGTAGTCAATGTGGCCAGAGATCTGCTTGGTTACAAACATTCTTCCAAATATCTTCCTTTGAGTACAGCAGAACAAAGACATTTATACAGGTTTGGAAAAACTTGAGGGTGAGTAAATGACAGAATTTGTATTTAGGGATGAACTATCCATTTAAGTGTCTTATTTGTCATCCAAATGTAATGGCCTTACATTTAAGTTAATGATTTGTTTTTGTTTTATTTTTTAAATAGAAGTACAATGAAAAAACATCTACCTGTAATATAGCTGTAATGAATTTCTGTAATAATTACAAATAATTTGACCCTTCCCATACACCTGTGCCCAACCTTAAAAGATTAGTTCACCCAAAAATGAAAATTCTGTCATTAATTACTCACCCTCATGTCGTTCCAAAGCCGTAAAACTTTCGTTCATCTTTTTTATTAAATCTGAGCGCTTTTGGGCCCTCTTTTGACAGCAACACGCAACTACCACTTTGATGCTTCAAAACATTCATAAAGAGATTGTAAATCTATTCCAAATGAATTGAGCGGTTTATAGTCCTGTCATTTTAAGCCAAAATGGGGGTCAACCTAGGACAAATTGCAACAGAAGCAAACTCAACTGATTTTGTATCCTCAATATGTCCTGAATAAGGAAAATAAAGCCCCGGAGAATCCCATTAGGGGAAAGTTTCGAAAAAGAGTCAGTCCCATGGACCCAGCCCCAAAGGCTGGTTTAAAGTACTTATTCCTGCCTCTATGTATTAATGCTCATGCTCATTAATGCTCAGAACATTAAGTCTTTTACTCTTATATGTCAACAAGATTCAACAAGACATTTTCAACTGGCTGTGCCCAATGTTTAGATCTGTTGTGGTATTTATGCAAATTAGCACATATGTAATTAGATTATGCACCGGTTGCCCATGTTAACAAACAATTTCAAAAAACTTGTAATACATTTTTTGTTTGTTTTGATGCAAGTAATCAACTCAGTAATTTTCATGGTGATATCTAAAGGTACATTTTTTTTACCCTATTCATGTGAGAAAAAGAATGAATAGGCGTATGAATAGGCTATATTTGGGTCTTTTTCTAAACTTTCCCCTAATGGGATTCTTCTGGGCTTTTTTATTTATTTTTTACTCAGGGCATATTGAGGATACAAAATCAGTTGAGTTTGCTTCTGTTGCAATTTGTCCTACCTTTTTTCATACAATGACTGGACTATTAGTTCACATTTTCTGAAGAGACAATCTCTTTAAATGACGAACAGATTAAATTTAGGCTTTTATTTACATATAAACATTGATCAACTCCAGTGATGGGAATAACGGCGTTATAAATAAACGGCGTTACTAACGGCGTTATTTTTTTCAGTAACGAGTAATCAAACTAATTACTGCTTCCTCCATTACAACGCCGTTACCGTTACTGTCAATAAAAATGCGGCGTTACTATAATTGAGCTCACTGAAGCGGTTTTCATCCGAGTAGGCTCTCTCTCAGCCATAGGAGCTGCAAAGTTTTTTCTCTGGTGTTGTGAGTGTTTATGAGGCGCGGGACTCGACAAAAGCGAGGCGAATGCCGCGAGCGTGCTCGACAGTGCGCGAGAGAGACCGAGTGTGTCCGAGAACGTGCTCGACAGTGCGCGAGAGAGACCGAATGTGTCCGAGAACGCGCTCGACAGTGCGCGAGAGAGACCGAGTGTGTCCGAGAACGTGCTCGACAGTGCGCGAGAGAGACCGAATGTGTCCGAGAACGCGCTCGACAGTGCGCGAGAGAGACCGAGTGTGTCCGAGAACGCACTCGACAGTGCGCGACAGAGACCGAATGTGTCCGAGCATAAATACTTTATTTATAAATAAATTACACATATCAGCATTTGAATAATCTCTGTAGCATATGGTATCATATGCAATATTTTAATTAGTTTATATAACATAAACTCCAAAATAACCTGCAGGGAACGTTCAAACATATTTGTTTGACGGTTGTGAGCTCCTGTGGCAAACACGACTAATTTGGCTAAAATAACCTCTGATGATGACGTTCTCTGTAGGTTATAAAAATAAACCCCTCAAAAGATTATATTGTATTATTATTATTTATGTTGATACATTGTTCAGTATTATATTGAGAGCACTTTTTGTTAAACTTACTATTGTGAGGAAGAAAATACTTGAAGTAGGCTATACAGAATGTCTACCAGTTGTAAAGGTGTGTGAGTTTTATCATTTTAATTATATGCACCAGTGTATGTGTATGTATATTTTTATTAGGCTACTATTTATTTATTTTTGGTACATTTCTTAAGAAGCATAATTTATTTTTAGACTTATTTGTTGGCCAGTTGTGGTCTGTGCAATAAATATTAAAAGTTCTAAACCATATTGTTTTATTGTTGCACTATAGTAATGATAATATTTTAATATTTAAGTTAGGCTACGTTCACACTGCAGGCTGAAACGACCCAATTCCGATTTTTTTGCCCCTATGCGACCTGTATTTGATCTTTTCATGACAGTCTGAACGACACAGATCCGATCTTTTCAAATGCGACCCAGGCCACTTGGGTATGTGGTCCCAAATCCGATACATATCCGATCTTTTGAAATGCGACTTCAGTCTGAACGGCCAGGTCGCATGTATCCGACCCGCACGTCATTGATACGCGGAAAACGTCATAATTCTGCGTTGAAGTAGTCGTCGGTTTGAAAACGGACTGCATATTCGTCGAGCTGAGGTAAATCTGCCGAACGGGTCGACCTCGACGAGCCCGTTAATAATAAAAAAAAAAATCCCACGGCCATTATATATACGTTATGTTAACTTATTTGTGCTGAATCTGATATTAGATAGGTCAGCGGCTGCTGTCTGGCTCTTGTGTAACGGTCGCTGCGCGTGCTCGTGTGTGTGTGTGTGTGTGTGTGTGTGTGTGTGAGAGAGAATCACAGTTAAAGTTTAGCTACTTGCCTACTTCCGCAAACAACAAGTGACGTCGTTGACCGTTGAGTACTCTTCTGCGCATGCGGGTCACTTCTGGGTCATTTCACGTTCACACAGGAGATCACAAAAGGTCGCATTTAATTGGAAATGTGAACGGCCTTGCAAAAAAATCGAATTTTTTCAAAAAATCGGAATTGAGCATTTAGCCCTGCAGTGTGAACGTAGCCTTAATAGGTGTCTCTCACATTGTCCCACAGCAACATTTAAATAGTGTAGATTAGTGTACAATGTTTTATAATAATAAGATGTTCTATTTAGTGTCAATTTCATTCATTTAACATTTCATATTGGGGGTATCCAAGAAATTTCTTATATTTAAACTTTTTTTTTTTTTTTTAAGTAACTCAATAGTTACTTTCCCTGGTAATTAGTTACTTTTGTAATGATGTAATTCAGTTACTAACGCAGTTACTTTTTGTGAGAAGTAACTAGTAACTATAACTAATTACTTTTTTTAAGTAACTTACCCAACACTGATCAACTCACACATCGGTTGGGGTAAACGGAAGCTCAAGCATGTTCACTTCACACGCGAGAAGGCATTAGGTTTATTCTCGTGTGTTACGAAGCCATTTGAGCTTCTGAAAGAACCAATGAGGTTTGTGTTTGTGTTCCGAAGATGAACGGAAGTCTCACGGGTTTGGAACGACACGAGGGTGAGTAAAACATTTTTTGAGTGAACTATCCTTTTTTTTAGATGTGTCACTGCAATTAACTTGAATTAAAGCGATAGTTTACCAACAAAAATGTAAACATCAAGTCATCATTTACTCACCTTCATGACATTTCAAACATGTTAACTGTGTGACGAAGAGACCAAAGTCATTTACTGAAACATTTTCCGGCTGTCAACTGCAAGTGGGCTGAACAATAGATAAGCTTATTGTTAGAATCTGAACAAATCTTTTTGCCTGGTTTTGTGAACTGAATCAATTGATCATTCACTAATCAATGTTTGTGTTCTACAGAAGGAAGTGATTCATGATTAAGTTGAAGAACAGATTTCATAACTGATAGATTTATATTGTAATAGTTTTTTTCTTGTTTGTTTGTATTGATATTGTCATGGAACAAAAGAATGCAGACAAAGGTAAACTCTGAATGGAGTGTATTGAATGACACCGGTTATCAGCAGGTGAGTCTCTGGATTGCAGATAGTTCTGGTGATACTTGGCATGTGAATGAAAGTCTTATCTTTTGTAGGTGACAGAGAGAAGTAACTGGAGACTGGCAGACGATGATGAACAGGAGACTGAAAATGACGAAGGACGAGACAGTTCAATGCATAGGTTAGGCCTAGTTTTCCACAGGAAGCAATTGATGTAATTTTTACAATAAAATTTACAACAACATATTGTATTCATGTTTTTATTGTAAATACAAATGCATGATGGGAAATTTATGGACAGTCCTGTAATTTTGTTGTAACTACACTGTAGAAGCATTATTTTACAGCCACCGCATAGCATTGTGGGATTGCTGCGATTTGAATTTTGAAATTGCGCGGTACCGTGGCGGCCAACGGCACCAGAATCAAACACTTTTGGAAGAAGCAGCTTTTGGAAGGAACACATCTCAGGTATGAAACGTTAACATGAAATCTATTTTTATAAGTCTATGGATATATTAATACCGGTCATATGAGTGGTGATTGTTTCGTTTGGTATATTTCAGTGACATTAGCTTCTGTGACGTTCGCCCCGACTCGACTCGCTCACTCCCGGTAAAACAACACTATGAACTGACCGCGGTGAAGTGGCGTCTTCTTACTCAACCCATACGGAAAAAAGTTACCACATGCAGCTACAAGGTACGAGATATTCACAATTTTTCGCTTGGTATATTTCAGTAACATTAGCTAGAGTAATGTTAGATATAACGTTAGCTCAACAACTCGCCCCGCTCACTCCCGGGTAACGACGTTATAAACCTGAACCGACCGCGGTGAAGCGGCGTCTTCTTTAAGTTACTCAATCCATAAAGAAAATGGTAACGTTACCAAATGCAGATACACGGCACTATTTTCAATGGAAAAACAAACATGGTGAGTAGAATCGAGTAGAGCTGAGCTTGTAACGTAGCCTAAAGGCCAATTTATACTTCTGCTTCGGGTTCGCGTAGAAGGTACGGCGTAGCATACGCGTTGACGTGTACCATACATCGTACCCTTCGCCGTACCCGCGCACCTCCTCAAAAATGTAACTGCGCGTCGCGGCGACGCGGACCGCAAGATCTGTGATTGGTCGGCTGGATAGCATCGCGTTTCCTCCTACGCATTTCCGGAAGGATCTTCTGCACTCTGCACCGCCCGCCCGCCATTTTTAAATTCCGAAGATCAGTGAAGAGTCATGGAAATAGACCAAGTGACCGAGAGATTGAACAAAGAAAACATCATGATCATGCGTAATAAATCATAATTCATGATGATTTACCCATCTTGGTTAATGTTTTAATTAAGGTGTTGTTCACCCATGAAGTCATGAATGAAAAATGTTGAACTCGTGTTAGTTCCTGATGATTCATGAGATATGAATGCATAATTCATGCATGAATTCATGATAATTCATGTCCCCTTACTGTAAAGTGAATCCATCATTCTCATATGTGTACCTATGCACAGCCACACACACTCGAAGCGCAGTGAAAGAGAGGTGCGTTTCAGACAGCGCTCGAATGCAGAATTGATTCCTCTTTCGCGTTTCCTTGCCCTTGAACGGACACATAAACACAAAATTGTCAACATACCGGTCTAAATGACCATCTCGACAAGTATTCTCTCGTTTATGTCATATGTGAACAGCTGAGAAAGAAACGGCTATTTGTCCGTTTTTTTCGGTCCGTGCAGTCGGTCTTAAAGTGACAGCACACACTTAATATTATGTATACTGTTTTCTGTGTCATTGATTTAAATAAAACAATAAAATACAGCTTTAACAAAGATTAAACTATATTCAATTTATACAGTGACAAATGGTGTTATTTTACATTTAGGCTTAATTATTAATTTATGTAGCCTACCTGAATATACTGTTAGACTTTGTAAACTTTATTTAGTATTCATGTTATGTAATGTGTGTATTTGTTCTTATTTTATTACTGACTGTTCACTTGTTTTAAATAATGTGTGAACTTTATCAGTCAGGCTAGTAGTTTTTAATGTAGTAGCTATCGAAAAACTTCAACTGAGCTTTCAGTAATAAATGAAAAGCAAAGTTATTATAAATTTATCTCAATTAAACCACAGTATGAGATGGTTAAAAACAAAACTGCTCAATCACAAAGTACCAGCGGCCAGTCGAAACAAACGTCTATAAAAGCAACGCTATTCAACGCAACACCATACCCAAAAATGTTGATAGTGTTTCTTGCTAAGAATCTTTAATAGGTCTAGCCTGGCGTAATGCCTTTGAATGTTGTCAATGTTTAATTGTCATTTTTTATCTATTTAAATATTACATTCTTTTTGTTTACTGCATTTATTTAAATTTGACTGAAGCAAGCGTTTTATGTCTTATTTTGTTTCTATCTTGTTTGGTAACCTAATGTTCAGGATTTGTAGATCTTTAAAATAATAAAGCTTTTCAGAATCGTGAGAGAATCGTGATCTTGATTCCAAGCAAAAAAATCGCGATTCTCATTTTAGCCAGAATCGTGCAGCTCTATGGGATAGTAACATGAACAACTTCCCCTATGCAGTTCAAGTCTGGCTGGACACCTTTGTTCCATATCATCGTGTTCCCCCTGATGATAGGCTGCCTGGACGTCTGGAAGTGAGCTTCTTCATTAAAGGGATACTCCACTTTTTTGGGAAATAGGCTCATTTTACAGCTCCCCCAGAGTTAAACAGTTGAGTTTTACCATTTTCGAATCCATTCAGCCGATCTCTGGGTCTTTAGAAGAATGTCAGTAACCAGACAGTTTTTGGTCCCATTGACTTCCATAGTAGGAAAAAATATATACTATGGAAGTCAATGGGACCAAAAACTCTGACATTCTTCTAAAGACCCAGAGATCAGCTGAATGGATTCGAAAATGGTAAAACTCAACTGTTTAACTCTGGTGGAGTTGTAAAATGAGCCTATTTCCCCAAAAAAAGTGGAGTATCCCTTTAAAAGTAAAATTTTGTTTGTGTGTGATAAAGTGGATACTTTTGTAATATGTATTTTTGCACAGTTTGTTAATAAAAAAAGAAAATATACCATTGTTGTGTTTTTAATTGGCCAATACGGAAAATGACAGCTTTTTACTTGTAATATTTATACTAATGTTTTACAGTATATTGATTTGTCCTGTGAAATTACAGGAAATTCCTGGCTACTGAGTTGCCGTAAATATAAAATTTTGCTGTAATATTTACAGTATTCTATCCTGTGAAATTACAGGAAATTCCTGGCAAATACCAGTAAATTTACATGATTATTGTAATTAATTACAGTAGGGATGTTGTATTACAATAACAGTCCTGTATACTGTTCACAGTAAATTTACGGCAACTATTAGCCAGGAATTTCCTGTAAAATTACAAGAAATTTCTAACAGTGTAGGTATCAAGTATGAGTGTGTGAAGCAGACTTGAGTGGAGTGGAGCTGATGAAGGTGAATGATGGCAGGTGTGGATGATTGATGAGTGTGGGTGCCAGAAGGATCATGGGAAATGTAGTGCAGTGGTGACAGGACTAGTGACTGAGGATTGTGACAGGTATTCATGGATTTCATCCGGTCCCTTTCCACAGGTGTATTAATCAAGCACAATGCAGTCTGCATTCATAATCTAGGTGCTTGATTTTATACACCTGTGGAAAGGGACCTGATGAAACCCATGAATAGGAGACAACAACCTACGACACAACTGGATCACATATGATGAAAAAAGTAACTAACTATTTTAGACAGGCTTCAGATTCAGAAACAAATGACTTGAGTCAGTTTTGTAATGGATAATTCTGAGTAGCCAAATCAGTCAGATGAATCCGTCAGAACAACTGGTTCCATGCCAATGCATCATTAGCCTCATAAATACAGCCATCTCTGTAATTTGACAAGGACAGTAAAAGATTAACTAAAATAGATCATAGGTCTATTTAGCTCTTTAACTTTTAAAGTTTGAAAAGTGTTTGCTGGGTCTCAAGATTGATTACACCTCTCTTGGTGGGTCCTATGAAAGCCCTTGTCCTAGCTATGAAGTGAAGTTACAGAATCATAAGCCCTATTCGCACGGGATAAGTATTACCTGGTGACCTCTAGTAATTTGTAATAATCGCGGAGATTGTCTGTGATCTTAATCCCGTGCGAATCGGCCATGTCTGTAATTTGTAAAGTAAAAATTCCCCCGCAAATGACCTACCATATTTCGCCGAACACCGAGGTCCTGTGATAATATTAGTCCCGTGCGAATCGGCATCTCTGTGATTTGGGAGTCATTTATAATTTTGTCAATGTTTTTTTTTTTTTCTGTCCGCTTTTTTATCCATCTTTCGCGAAGAATGGAGATTGCGTTGGAGTGTTTTGATCGTATTTGGGTGGAGGGTCATGGCTAGCCTACACTAGGGCTGCACGATATTGGAAAAAAAAAACATTGCAATATTTAGAACATATTTCTGTAAGAATTTGGTGAACGTTCTACGCAATACAACGTGGCGGCGCTCTTAATATATATATTTGTTTGTTCATTAGGCTATAATTCCTAAAAATAAGTAAATGAAATCTCTCTCTCTCTCTCTCTCTCTCTCTCTCTCTCTCTCTGGTGCTGATGCAGTGACGCGTTCATGTAAACGGCACCTAAAAGCTGTCACTAAGAACCAGCAAAAGTAATGATTCTGAATATGTAAACTATTGCAATGAAACATTTTAATTGTTTATTAATAAACAAGTGTTTTCTGTGTCGGCTGCAAAGATGACGATAGGCTACTGACTCACGATCTTCGCAGTATCTAGACTAGTGAACGCGCTGGAGAGAAATGCACATTTAATTTTATTTTGTTTTGAATGGTTTTGTTTAAAAGTAGAGATTTCTGTAGATAATAAATATATATATATATATATATATATATATATATATATATATATATATATATATATATATATTTTTTTTTTTTTTATTTTTATTTTTTTTTTTTTTACGTGTGTGAGGAGAGTAGGCTATTATACGCTGAGTTTCGGTTCATGGATGATAGCGCTGTTCAGTTGAGGCGCTGGCGCCCTCCGTGTCTTGAATGGCTACTTACTTATTAAATCCAGGAAATTGGATAATAAAACACTGATTAAAATTAAGATACAATTACTACAAAACGAAATTCGTTTTAAAGAAAGGCTTTGTGCTTTCTGTTTTAGGTATCTGTGAAAGTTTTAAAGCAGTCTTTTAGTGCTGCGTTCAGAGCGGTCGCGTCCGTTATGAAGAACGGTCACGTTTTCCTCATAAATGCGAACACGAAAAATAAAAGACAAAATACTTTTAAAAAAAGACAACCATCCACAACTTTATAACACTACAGTTAAAGTACCTCTTTTTGTAGCCGAAATAGTCCCAAATAAGCGGATCGTAGCTATAGGATTTTGCCAGTGAATGTTGGCTGTGAGGGGTGAGCAGCGGGTCATTGTTCCATGTTCCTTACAGACATGTATAGCAGCATGCGGTAAGGAACATTCTTCTGTTTATGTTATATCATACAGACCTATAATAACGACAAGATATTTCCAAGCAATAGCCAGTTGACATCATATCCGGGAGATATGTCAGTAATTTCGAGTAAAATCACAGGCTTCGTTTATCCCGTGCGAATGCGCCACACGAAATTCAGATGTGGGTGGGTAATTTCTAAATCACAAGAGGTCCCCAGATAATACTAATCCAGTGCGAATAGGGCTATAGTCTTCCTGATCTAAGAGTTTCAGAAAATAATTTGATCAAAGGCCAACTCTTTTTTTCAAAATATCAGTTTCCTTGTTGTCTCATGAATGTTTTACTCGTAGCGTATTAATGGAAACCCTAGATCATGAAGGGATTTCTCCTTAAATTTTGAATTTCCTTCTTCCTTGTACACTGATCAGCCACAACATTAGAGCCACATGCGTATATCAGGACCTCATCAGACTGCCAAAACAGCTCTGATGCATCGAGGCATGGACTTCACATGTCCTCCACATGTCCTCCACAAGTCCTCCACAAGTCCTCTGAATGTTTTATGTGATATCTGGCACAAAAACAATAGCAGCAGATCCTCTAAGTTCTGCAAGATGTGAGGAGGGGTCTCTATGGATCAGATTTGTTGCTATTGTTTTTTTGGGGGATATTTTGGGGATATTTAATTTAATTTTATCAATCAATAAATTCCTCTTGAAACAAACTTTGTTGTATTATTTTAATTTAATACTGTGTAGCTGCTTTGATACAATCTGTATTGTGAAAAGCGCTATACAAATATACTTGACTTGACTTGACTTGATTTGTCCAAATGTCTGTTCCCCTGGTAAACTATGCACATGCACCTGGGCATCCACCTGATCTTAAAAAATGTGATTCATCAGACCAAACAACCTTCTTCCATTGCTCCACTGCCCATTTATGATGCTCAGGGTCAACAGCATTACAGTTGGCCCCCACCCCACAATAAAAATTTCACTAGGCAGTTAATCAGTACATTTCAAATTGTGCTCATGCTTGCATAATTTTAGAAACATTTCTTCCTTGTTTTTCTAGATGAAAATCCCTTGATAACCCCTACTACTCTCTGTATGAACGTAACAGGATCTATCAACTATAACCATAGTGACATTGACTAAACTAAATACAATTTTAAAGTCTTATCACATTTGAAAAAGTCGAGGCGAATGTTCATTAGTCAAATTAACCGACAACAGCTTTGATACCTGAGTGAGAGCAAAGCATTTGAGTCGCGCCAAAGACTTTATATAAGAGACTTTGGTCGCACATACATAACACTCACAGAGGCAGTTCAGTGGAAGACAGTGACCATATCTAAAGTTCACCAGTTGTCCTTCCTTGCACCACTTTTGCTAGGTACTAACCAATGCGTCCCGGGAATACCCCACAAGACTTGCCATTTTGGAGATGATCTGACCCAGTCATCTTTGTCCCTGGTCAAAATCACTCAGATCTTTTCGCTCGCCCATTTTTCCTGCTTCCAACACATGAAATTCAAAAACTGACTGTTCACTTGTGGCCGAATATATCCCACACCTTGTCAGATGCCATTGTAATGATATAATCAATGTTATTCACTTTACCTTTCAGAGGTTTTAATGTTTCTGATCAGTTTATATCTTGCATATCGACAGTTACATTAATGTTCTTTGCATATGCTCATTTGGTCTTTGTGTGCTGTAAGTCAACTAGTTATTTCGCACGGACTCCATTTCCTTATGCATATTGTGTGCATGAGAATGCCATTAGTTGGAAGCAGAGAATTATCTAGAATGTCGCTGTATAGTGTGGCATTACAATATTTCTTCCCTGTAATTGTGTGTCATAGTATAATCTGTAATTAAAAGGAATTTACCACATTTGTTTGACCATGTAGTTGTAAATCCGGTAAGTCGCTTAAAATATTTGAGAAACTCTTTTCATCATTAAAGGGAGTGGGAAATTAAACTGAACATGCACAGGTAGATGATTTATATGTAAAGATCACAGTCACAGCATAGAAACTCCCTCCCACCTGGTTATAAGGCTCTGGTCTGTTTTACATATGGTCAATCAAAGGTTTTTGCTGCCTTGCAAACATCACTATGGAAAAGCAGCAGAGACATGAATTCAGGTAATAATTTTTTGTTTTTCATTTATCAAACTTACATTAAATAATTAAAATTAAGATCTCCACAAACATTTAATTATGCAGCTAAATGCTTATTTTCGAATAAAAATTTTTTAATATTCCACTTTCTCTCAAATTGATTTCTTTATAAAGAACAATTCTTTACCTATTCCTGGCATATATTCCTTCAATCTCTCTAGCATGATCAATACCAAAACATTTTGTACATCTTTTAAATTTCTCGTTCAAGTGAACTTTAAAATTTCCATTAATCTATTCCCTTTTTTTTCCCAAACAGGCGATCTTGGGATGCATGCAGAGAAGTGCCGATAATTCAAGATGAGCAGATGCCAAAGAAACGAGTGCGGTGTTTGAAATGGTTCTCGTGTGCCATTGTTGGCGTACTTGTCTTTGCCCTTGCGCTGCTCAGTAAAGTGAGCTGCTTTTATAATCATTGGCTAATCATTTTTGGATTATAGGATAACAATTAACTTGTCTATTGAATATACACAAAAGGCTCGGTTTGACTGAAACACATTTTTTTTCTTTACAGACATCATTTTTGCTTTTGATAACATTTGGGAACAATAAAACTGAGATTATATGTTCAGAAAAGAAGCCGGCTGCCCTACTTGGCATTGGCTTTGTTCTGGTTGGGCCGAGTGTTCTCCTTTTGCTAAAAAGCACATGGAAGTTCATTTTCAAGAGTGCAGCCATGCCCTCTAAAAAAACTGTTTTTTGGGTAAGCAAACAAAAGTTTTTTTTAAACAGATGTATAGTAGCAGAGAAATGGATTGTTATGGCAGTAACCTTTCTGACTTTGATTTGATCTTTGCTCTAGGTCCTGTTTGTTGAGTTCCTGGTAGCATTGGGAGCTGCAGTTCTAACAGTAGTAGCCATGCCACACTTTGACATTGTCACTAATGTGATGATCCTAAACAGTGTAAGCATCCTGTCAGCAGTGTTCCAGGTAGTCGCTGAGTGCCTCGCCAAAGAGAGGAAGCGGCTTATAATGCTCCCCGTAAGCTCCATTTCCTTAATCGTCCTGGGCTATGTGCTTTTTGCAGTCAGTTATCTGGAAATCAAAGATTCCCCTCAGATGGGAATATCAATTGGCCTTGCCATTGTGGGGACCATCTGTGTTTCTGTGAACTGGTGGGAAAACTACAGCACGCTCTTCTCCATCTCATTTCTAGAGGACATTTCCAAAGACATCGCTCAGTCCCGTAATGTGGTGTGCATCATCTCCAGTTTGATGAGAATCCTGATTACTTCAGCTGTAGTTGTAGCTTATGTACCTCTGTCTGGTCAGAACTGGAAATCGGTCGAATCCGTCTTCGACGGATCAACAGTCATTATTTCATTGGTGGCGCTCCAGATTGTATCCTCTGCGCTGTGCCGCTGGTTTGTAGTTGTGGCTTGCAAGATGCACTCCCTGCACCACAGCTTCGCTTTGCCCATGTACATGGCCTCGATTGCAGTTTTGGCAGTGTTTTTGATTCCACTTGCATTTAAACTCCCAGAGCCTAATCAAACTTCTACTTGTTTTGAGAACGTTCAGTCGAAATCCAGTGATACATTGTTGCGGTTGATGTTGACTGATGCTACAAATACTCTACAAGCCAGGAACATTGTGAAAGAAATGAGTACAGGAGGACTGGCGTGTTTGATCTGTTCTGCTCTGAGCTGGTGGTTGGGACTCATGCTCAGTACATTTTACATCTGGTTCCTGAAGCTCCATCGAATAGAAAGAACCCAAGATCTGTTCGTGCGACGCATGTATGAAGGAGCGTTTCTGGAACAGTCCATGTTGCTGAACACCCGTTTTGAAATCAGAAAGAAAATCAAGGAGAAACGGTGGTAAGTGTTTCAACTTTCTAACTCTAAATATGGTTGCATATTGTTCATATCAGTCATTAGAGATTTTTAAATGATCTGTATCGATGTTGAATATTTAATGGTGCATTCTCATTGTTTTTACATTTAGATTATCTGACTCTTACTTCATGTCCATCTATAAAAACACTAATATTTTAATAACACCATTAAATGCAAAGTAATTAAATACCCATTTTCATACTGTAATGTTGTGATGCACTTGTGTCCTTAAAAAAATATTTTACTTTTTAGTGCTTTATTTTTAATATATTTAGACAAATTAGACAAACTTATCTTAATCAAAGCATTTTACACAGTAAATGTGTTCCCATTAAAATTTACAAATGAGATTTTTTTAATGTGAAGACATCAGTGAGATTAAAAGGAGAGTAAATGGAGTTTTGCTAAAGTCTCCAGCTTCTCAAATGTTTCGTCTGACAAAAATACTTTAATTTGACATGTATCCCCTCTGTAGTTTTAAAAGAGTTTCAGCATCTCAGACTGTACACTCGCCAAAATACCAAAGTTTGCAATAAAACTGGAATTGCTTGAGTAAATAAAAAAAAAAAGAATTTTAATATGAACTCAAACACGTCTTATCACATTCTTCCAAATCCAAATGATCACAGCTATGCCATGCACTGTAATTTTGTAGATTTATACTTTTACTGTATGTCAACTAACAATTGATTCACTTGCTTCTAATTTTACAAATGTTAGTAATTAAACTAAATGTATCTGAGAGCGACCTCTGAGGAATTACAATTTTCCTTTGGATTTCTTAATATGTGTTCCTCAGCACAGAAGAAACCATCAGAGTGTTTCTGTGTGCAACGATGTGGCATGAGACCTACGATGAAATGATGAAGATAATCATCTCTATGTTCAGGTAAACATACACTTACTCGTTCAGTCTCAATTGAATTGTACTTGTAATTGAATACTATTTCTTTTACTACCAGGCTCGATAAATACAGGCCCAAGACCGACAAATACAATCCCAAGACCAACAAACAAAGAGACGTCGAGTTTGAATTCCATATTTATTTTGATGACGCTTTCATAGATGTTGATAATGGAAGGGAGCGCCATGCAAATGAATACGCTGAAATTCTTGTGGATGTAATTAAAGAAGTTTACACGTAAGAATCCTCTTTATGTTTATGGTTACTGAGAATTTATGGGAAAAACTAATCTAATAATATACTTCACATGCATTAGCATTTTTAGTGAGGAGGATCCATGTATATTCAAGCAGACGCCACCACTACCATGGCAGAAGATCATAAACACCCCCTATGGAGGTCGTCTGGAATACACCCTTCCTAATGGCAATGTGATAATGGTTCACTTCAAAGACAAGCAACTTATTCGTCACAAAAAAAGATGGTCTCAGGTAAGGGTCATGCAGCTAAACACAGGTGCAGATGTTTTGAGCCCAGAACTTCACTAATCATCTGTGTTTGCAGATAATGTACTTGTATTACATTTTTGGTTGGAGACTTAACAGACAGTACTTCAAAAAGTTTGAGGTAGGAGAAGGACTGGATGACCTTAAGGAGAAACTGAAGGTTAGATGCTTAACTTTAAAGTTCACCACAAGTATTTCTACAGAATAATACAATATCAGCTAGACTCTGAATGTTTTTAATGCTCATTAGAGAGAGAAGGAGAACACGTATATCTTGGCCCTGGATGGGGATACTGATTTCCAGCCATCCGCAGTCATGCTATTAATTGACAGACTGAAACTCTACCCAGAGGTTGGGGCTGCCTGTGGCAGGATTCATCCAACAGGCACAGGTTGGATATATATATATTAAGTATAAACCATTTTTATCAGGTCATTTTATTGTTTTTGATTCATTACTGCAAAATTTTCTAAACATCTAGAATAGAATAGTTTTGGTTCAGTAAGATTATTTATTTATATATATATATATATATATATAAAATTAATACTTTCAGCAAGGGCACATTTAAAGACATTTACAATGTTACAAAATATTTATATTTTAAATAAAAGCTGTTACTTTGAACTATTTATCAAAGAATCCTGAAAAAATGTTTCATGGTTATATTTAATTGTTAAGCAGCACAACTGTTTTCAGCACTGATAATAATAGGAAATGTTTCTTGAGCTGAAAATCTGTGTATTAATGATTTTTGAAGGATCATGTGACACTGAAGACTAGAGTAATGATGCTGAAAATTCAGTTTTGCCATCACAGGAATTACTATTGCAAAATATATACATACATACATACATCTTCTTCCGCTTATCCGGGGCCGGGTCGCGGGGGGCAGCAGTCTAAGCAGAGATGCCCAGACTTCCCTCTCCCTAGACACTTCCTCCAGCTCTTCCGGGTGGATCCCGCGGCGTTCCCAGGCCAGCTGGGAGACATAGTTCCTCCAGCGTGTCCTAGATCTTCCCCGGGGCCTCCTCCCGGTGGGACGTGCCCGGAACACCTTCCCGGGAAGGCGTCCAGGAAGCTTCCGGAACAGATGCCCGAGCCACCTCAGCTGACCCCTCTCGATGTGGAGGAGCAGCGGCTCTACTCTGAGCTCCTCCCGAGTGACTGAGCTTCTCACCCTATCTCTAAGGGATCGCCCATCCACCCCATAATTCTCATCCCAGTCGCTTCACACTCGGCTGCAAACCACCCCAGTGAATGCTGAAGGTCCTGGTCTGATGGGGCCAACACGACAACATCATCCGCAAAAAGCAGAGACGAAATCGTGTGGTCCCCAAACCTGACACCCTCCGGCCCCTGGCTGCGCCTAGAAATTCTGTCCATAAAAATTATGAACAGAACCGGTGACAAAGGGCAGCCCTGCCAGAGTCCAACATGCACCGGGAAACAGTCTGACTTATTGCCGGCAATGCAAACCAAGCTCCTGCTCCAGTCATACAGGGCCCCTGAGCAAAAGGCCCCTGACCCCATACTCCCAGAGCACCCTCCACAGGATGCCGCAAGGGACACGGTCGAATGCCTTCTCCAAATCCACAAAGCACATGTGGACTGGTTGGGCAAACTCCCATGAACATTCCAGCACCCTGGAGAGGGTATAGAGCTGGTCCAGTGTTCCACGACCGGGACGGAAACCGCACTGTTCCTCCTGAATCCGAGGTTCTACTATCGGCCGTATTCTCCTCTCCAGTACCCTGGCATAGACTTTCCCGGGGAGGCTGATAAGTGTGATCCCCCTGTAGTTGGAACACACCCTCCGGTCCCCCTTCTTAAAAAGAGGGACAACCACCCCGGTCTGCCAGCCCAAAGGTACTGTCCCCGACTGCCACGCGATGCTGCAGAGGCATGTCAGCCAAGACAGCCCCACAACATCCAGAGACTTGAGGTACTCAGGGTGGATCTCATCCACCGCCGGTGCCTTGCCACCGAGGAGCTTCTTAACTACCTCGGAGACTTCAGCTTGGGTGATGGACGAGTCCACCTCCGAGCCCCCAGCCTCTGCTTCCTCAATGGAAGACGTGTCGGTGGGATTGAGGAGATCCTCTAAGTATTCCTTCCACCGGCCGACGACATCCCCAGTTGAGGTCAACAGCTGCCCATCTCCACTGTAAACAGTGTTGGTAGGGCACTGTTTCCCCCTCCTGAGGCGCCGGACGGTTTGCCAGAATCTCTTCGAGGCCAACCGATAGTCATTCTCCATGGCCTCACCGAACTTTTCCCAAGCCCGATTTTTTGCCTCCACAACCCCCCGGGCTGCAGTCCGCTTGGCCTGCCGGTACCCGTCAAGTCCCACAAGCCAGCCAGGACTCCTTCTTCAGCTTGACGGCATCCCTTACTTCCGGTGTCCACCACCGGGTTCGGGGATTGCCGCCTCGACAGGCACCGGAGACCTTACGGCCACAGCTCTGAGTGGCCGCGTCGACAATGGAGGTGGAGAACATGGTCCACTCAGACTCAATATCTCCAGACTCCCTCGGGATTCGGTCGAAGCTCCGCCGGAGGTGGAAGTTGAAGCTCTCTCTGACAGGGGACTCCGCCAAACGTTCCCAACAGACCCTCACAGTACGTTTGGGCCTGCCGAGTCTGTCCAGCCTCCTCCCCGGCAATCGGATCCAACTCACCATCAGGTGGTGATCGGTTGACAGGTTGATCGCCCCTCTCTTCACCCGAGTGTCCAAGACATACAGCCGGAGGCCAGATGAAACGAGCACAAAGTCGATCATCGACCTCCGGCCTAGGGCGTCCTGCTGCCACGTGCACTGATGGACGCCCTTATGTTCGTTATGGACAAGCTGTAACTAGCACAGAACTCCAATAACAGTATATAATACTGTTAATAACAATAACAATATTAAATATATTAATAAAATAAATATTTATTTTAAATTGTAATTTTATTTCACATCAACTTTAAGGAGTACACTACTATGGACTATATGAAGCTAATAGGCATTGACTAAAAGCCATACAACTCTAATATGACTGTTTTTACTGTATTTTTTATCAAATAAATGCAACCTTGGTGAGCATAAGAGACTTCTTTCAAAAACATTTTTAAAATCTTCCTGGAATCCAAACTTTTAAAAAACTTTTCTAGAATGGTTTTCAAAGTGTGAGGCAGAGGAAGTGTGAAGAATAATTAACCAGATAAAACTAATAATAATAAAATAAATTAGAAAAAGCATTCAAAGAGAATCAATCAAAATAAATAAATTACATTTTTTAAATAAAATAAAATCAAGATAACAACCAAATATGTCTGAGCTGTATGTGTTGTCTGTAGGGATAAAGCCAGTTATGATACCTATTGTAACATTGGGGTTGAATGATAGGAGGAAGCAGGATCTACATGCAGCAAACTTTATTAAATAAATCCAAAACTAGACAAACTTAGACTCGGGACACAGGACCCAAACAGCCAACATACAATAACAAGAACTCACAAAGACTGAGACTAGACACAGGGCTTAAATACATGGGCAAACAATCTAAACAAGATAACAAGGGGGCGTGGTTAATCAGAAACACCTGGGGAGACTAATCAACATAATGGGGAACTGCTAAACACGGGACAAGACAGAGGAACACAGACATGAATCATTACACCTATACTCATAGGTGCTATTTTCCACCAAATTCATCTGTCATTTGGTAGAAACTAGTCGCAAATATAGACATGCACTCATCTTTGAAAACTATGGAAACATCTACATTAAATATGGTACGATGTCTATGTTTAACTATTTCGCCGCTTGATGACCATTGTAAAATCTGAGATCCACTCATCTATTCTAAAGAAAACTGCACTTGCAACTACTTATGTATAGAAAAATTATAAAGGTGATAAACTGACTAATAAGATATTATGCTTAAAGGGCCCATGGTGTGGTATCAGAAGTTTGAATATGCAGTAGGCCACTGGCTGCAAAAGACTGCAGAGCACGTGTTCGGCTGTGTACTGTGCAGCCCTGGATGTTTCAGTCTTTTCAGAGGAGCCGCACTCATGGATGACAACGTCATGAAGAGGTATACAACTAAAGCAAGTGAAGCCAGCCACTACGTCCAGTATGATCAAGGTAATGTCTACATGAAGCTAACCACATGACAAATAATATAAATTCAGCCTAGACTAAACAAATTCACCCTCTTTTCCGTGTAACGTCAGGTGAGGACCGCTGGTTATGCACTCTGCTTCTGCAGCAGGGGTGGAGGGTTGAGTATAATGCAGCATCTGATGCCTACACTAATGCGCCTCAGGATTTTAAAGAGTTCTACAACCAGCGCAGACGCTGGGGACCTTCTACCATGGCCAACACCATCGACCTCTTGGGCTCAGGAGGACTGACCTCTGAGAGGAACAGCTCTATCTCAAAACTTTACATCTTGTACCAGATTATCAGTATGGCAGCTTCCATCTTGGGCCCTGCAACTATCTGTCTCATGATATCAGGTAAGGTTTTGCTTTCATAGAAAAATTGACTGTCATTTATTTGCATTAGATTCAGTGTGCTGTTTTATAGCAGAAAAAAAGGGCTAATTAAAGTGCTTTCTTTATCTTGCAGGAAGCTTTGTGTTCATTTTGGGAATCGGTGAAAATATTGCTCTTGCTATGGCCATAGTGCCCCCTACTGTCTATCTCATCTTGTGCTTCAAACTGACATCTGACATGCAGATTAAAATTGCAGCAATTATGAGTGTGTTCTACGCATTTCTCATGGCGGGAACAATTCTCTGCATCATAGGTAACGGCTGTGTCTTTTTTCATGCGTAAAAAACGATTCAGAACATCAATATTTTTAGACTGCACATACTTTATTTCCTCATTTCTACTCTCATAGGGGATTTAGTGAGGCAAAAAACTTTTCTGACCCCCAGTGGTCTGTTCCTCATCGGCATGGTGGTGTTGTACATCATTACGGCAGCTTTACACCCTCAGGAGTTCTCACTGGTCATCTATGGGTTGTTATACTTCCTCTGCATTCCCAGCGGGTATTTACTCTTGGCCATTTACTCTATAGTCAACATGAACAATGTCACGTGGGGCACTCGTGAAACCGGCGGCCAGGCTAAGACTACAGCAGTCGATACCATCAAGAAGAAGGTCATGAATGCCACATGTTGCAAATGTCCATGTTTGGAATCTGAAGAAGAT